>NW_020837945.1:19329337-19552870 GCF_003676395.1 Aethalodelphis obliquidens
GGGGAGGGAGGGAGACACAAGAGGGAAAAGATATGGGAACATATGTATATGTATAACTGATTCACTTTGTTATAAAGCAGAAACCAACACACCATTGTAAAGCAATTATACTCCAATAAAGATGTAAAAAAAAAAAATTAGTAAATAAAGATGGTCTTTGATTCTCCCCCATCCACCCCAGTTCTTAAAAGGCTTCCCGTTCTTTGTTTCAGAAGGGCATAGTGTCAGAATTCTATCTCTGGGCTCTTTTCTCTGTTGCTGGCTTTGCTCATCTTGTCCAGTGTGATTTTTCTTTAACAATAATATTTGATTATTATGGAGAACAATGCTAACGCAGTTGGTAGTGTTAAAAATTAACATATTAAAAAATCCAGCTGTACATATGTCTAAAACTTGAATTGTAGAGTCTACATATTTGCTGTTCGTAAATGTGATGGGATTCTGTTCATATAATGGTATCTGGATATGGTAAATAAACCTTTTATCAAATGATATATTTGTCCATAAATAAAAGTAAAATATATATATTTGTTAAGGTGGAAAAAAATGAAAAGCTAGATATTCAAACTCATGGGCAAGGAACACTGGTTTAAAAAACAAGGAAATGACTTTATTACTACTTACAAGAAAGTATTTGACCTGTATTCTTCAGATATTTCAAGTAACTGGGTATTGTTTTTATATGACACCTTTCACCCAGGAATTCCATAGATGTCTGAAATAGCAAGGATTATAGCTGACATCTGGCAGGTGAGGAAACTGAATGCTTAAATAAGTCTTCCAAGGTCACAAATCAATTAGTGGTGGTCTTGTGCTATTTTACATCATTTGTAAACTTACTCAATGACAAAGCTAATTTTGAACGCAATATTTCAATATGATGGCTTAAGGAAAATCATTTAAACAATTAAGGAAATAACGTTTTAATCAAAGGTGTAGGAAAAATCAGTGATAAAGACTTTAAATAGATGTATATTAAAAAACACACACAAAATGTCTGTCTGTGAATATTAGAAGTCAATTTTCTAGCTTATTATTCCTTCTCATTTAAAATTGCTTTTCTTGATTGTTGTTTCCTTTTTTCTCCCTTGTAACACCTCTCTGATATGCTGATTACTTAATGGATGTTTATCTTTGTGTACACAAGTTGAGAATGTTTGTATTGTTGAATGTTGCTTTTCTAGTCTTGCTTTTAATTGAGCTACAAATGTTACACTTATGAAAGTAATAATAATCTCATTAGATTACATGAATGTGTTTGCAATATAAAAACCTAAGTATTGAGGAAGTAAAGTTTTTTTTATAGAAAATGTGATATTATTTGTAAAAACAAACTGATATTCAGGCATTTTACAATATAAAAGTTTCCTGACAGCCAATATTGCTCAGAAATTAAATTAGAAGTTTCTTTACAACTATGATTGGAAGATTCATTATTACTGACCAAGATCTATTTTGTTTAAGAACGTGAATTCTTTACCTTTTATGGTTACACTTATTTTGAATTACTGGAAAAGGATTTAAAAATTCTGAAAGTGTATTGGCCACACTGCCTTTATTTGTGTTTTAAAAAGTGTTCTTTTATTTTTAAGAACAGTAGTAGCTTTGTAATATACTTTTTTACTTCTTCAACTTATATGCTAGTTAACTATTAATTATAGCATAGATAATTCAGATTAGTTTTTTTTCCAAAGTAGTTCCATAGGGTGATCTTTGAAAAAAGAAGTCCAATATTTTATTAGAAATTTATGTGCACAGTTGCAAATCCTCCTGACTCTACCTCTTTCTCAGAAGCTGCTGCAGCCACCAGCTCTGAGCAGGCTCTGGATAATTTAGGGTAAATGTAATCTGACAGCACTTTTCCTCAAGCCCTATCCACATACTTCTCACAGCAGTTGGCCTTCCATAACCACAGGTTCAATGAACAAATGATCAAAAATATTTGAAAAGAAATTCCAGAAAATTCCAAAAGGCAAAACTTGAATTTGTCACTATTTATGTAACATCTACACTGTATTTACAACTTTTTTTTTTTTTTTTTTTTGTGGTATGTGGGCCTCTCATTGTTGTGGCCTCTCCCGTTGTGGAGCACAGGCTCCAGACGCACAGGCTCAGCGGCCATGGTTCACGGGCCTAGCCGCTCCGCGGCATGTGAGATCTTCCCGGACCGGGGCACGAACCCGTGTCCCCTGCATCGGCAGGCAGGCGGACTCTCAATGACTGTGCCACCAGGGAAGCCCTATTTATAACTATTTACATAGCATTTACATTGCATTAGGTATTATAAGTAATCCAGAGATGTTTTAAAATATATGGGAGGATATGCATACTACACCATTTTATATAAGGGGCTTGAGCATTTGTGGATTTTGGTATGCAGGGGATGGGGGTGATGGGGCCCTGGAAACAATCCTCTGTGCATACGGAGGGATGACTCTCTATCCCCTGTGCTCCTCTGACATTACAGCGTGGACTGTTTGAGAAGACTCACTTGTATTCACACATTTAAATTCTGGAAATACTGGGGATGTTGATACCTGTGAAATCACCCTAGACTAACAGGGTCTGAAGTCTGGAAAATGAGGGCTTTCCCCTTAAATCCCCTAAGTGTAGAGTTTTTTCAGCGGCCATGGCTCATGGGCCTAGCCGCTCCGCGGCATGTGGGATCTTCCTGGACCGGGGCACGAACCCGTGTCCCCTGCATTGGCAGGCGGACTCTCAACCACTGCGCCACCAGGAAAGCCCTAGAATTTTAAGACTAATTTCATAAGCCGTCTCAGATGCCAGAGAAAACTAGGACTAATTGCTCACAATGACAAATTTGTAATGAGACCTTTTATTAGTGTTTTCTAGTTTTTCATACCTGCTTCCTGAGATTAAAGCTCTGCTTTGGGGGAGAATGAAGGATAAGATGTGCATGTAGATATTTTTGGCAGATGCTATCCTAACTTCCTCAATTAATTAATAAAATGTGTTTATCATACTGGAGGCTCTGAATAGTCCTGTACTAAATAAACATGTTAAGCTTTGTGAATCTTAGAATTTCTCAAAGTTAGCACACAACAAATGCCCACTTTCACCACACAACAACTATTTCTATTGTAACACCTTGAGAAATGTTGATCTCAAGTTGAGGAACGGAATGCTATGTGAAAAGCATGGATTTCATTTGGCAATTCCTAGCTCTGCTCGCATTTCAGTTTAATATCAATCACACTGAAACAGGGGAAAGGCTCACCCTGTTGCTTACTCTTCTGTGGAAAACAATCTTCCCATATAGCCTAGACCTACCTACATCTTCAAGGCTATAATCCGAAGGGCTAATGATTCTGATTTCAGCCCTTATTGCTTGTCCCTAACAACTCAATAAAAATGGTATTTTTTTAGATTAATTGATAGAAAGAATACTTAAATAATTATGCTGTGTCAGGCATTATGGAGAATTCTTTATGCCCTCAAGAAGCTTAAAAATTAAAAAAATATATACATATATGGGGCTTCCCTGGTGGCGCAGTGGTTGAGTCCGCCTGCCGATGCAGGGGACACGGGTTCGTGCCCCGGTCCAGGAGGATCCCGCATGCTGTGGAGCAGCTGGGCCCGTGAGCCATGGCTGCTGAGCCTGCGTGTCCGGAGCCTGTGCTCCGCAACAGGAGAGGCCACAGCAGTGAGAGGCCCACGTAACGCAAAAAAAAAAAAAAAAAAAAATATATATATATATATATATATATATATATAAAAGTAAAAGTTGTGGTAGCTTTTTTTACTATTTATAACATCCTTTTCCTCGACTTCCAGCCACATGGAAGATGGTACTTCTGTACCCCTTAAAGTTAGCTGTGGCTGGGTGCCTTCCTTTGATCAATGAAGGTGAGAAGAAATGACATGTGACACTTGTAGGGGAAAGCCTTTGATTTCAGATACTCAATTCCTGAGGCAGCTATTTCTCAGAAATTGTGACAGCAGCAGTTTATATGGAGAAAACAAAGATGGAATCAGCCAGAATACAGAGCCAACAGGTGGAGAACAGTTGTCCTGGAGATTCACTTGGAAACACTGCAGACTTGGCCTGAATGAAATACTGTATTAAAACATTTTTTTTGTTACTGCAGCTTGACTTAGCCTGTGCTAACTAATGTAATGAAGAGGATAACAAAGAAGCAAGTAGGTATTACTTGTCAAGAACTGTGAAGGTCTGAGATTGTATCTTACATAGAGGCTAACAAGTTAGCCAACTACAGTTTAATGGATGCAGGCAGAAGATACCAGACTCTTGGGTCAGAAACAATGACAGCAGCCAGAGTATCAACACTTGTACCAGTTCCCTGAGCCTCAATTCCCACAGGGAAGCACAAAGAGCAGAAGATAATACCTGTGCACACAGTGGGATGTGGTATAGAACAAGAGCTCTGAGTTTAGAGAGTCTGATTTTCTTCTAAGGGTCAGTGGGCCTGCTTGACCTCTGTCCTGAAGGGAGATGTTATTATACTACATATAACTATGTCATATGAGTATGGAGAAAAATCTTCTCCAAAGGGAATCACTATCTCCATCTTCCAAGCCTGGCAACAAACTTGCCCTTGGCTCCAGAAGGAGACACTGTGTCTATCTTTCCAAGATTGTTCATATGCAAACTTGCTTGAAGAGATAGTTTAGCACAAAGACAGTCAGTGCCTCTGCCTCTAGGATGCCCAGAAACATGGGAGAATCACAGAAAATTGTCTCTCAACAGTACTTGAGGTAATTTCCAAATAACTTATTCATTCATTTATATATAAATATTTATTGTATATTTAGTATGGACCAAGTGCTCTTCCAGGCTCTGGAGACTGAATAACCAAGATTAAAAAAGATTCCTGCTCTCAGGGAACTTATATTGCGGTGTGGAGACTCAAACAACAAATACAAAGCAATTATAAATAGTGATAATAATTTTAAAAATACAGAGCAATAAAATGGAGAGTCATTTGAATGCAAGAACAGGCCACTTTAAGGGAAAAGTAGGTCTCTCTGAAGAGGAGGCAGTACTGGATTAAGAATTGAATGACAAGAAAGATCTAAGTATCGATAGGGGAAGATCTGGGATAAGGTTACTCCAAACAGTGGTGGAATGAACTTAGCTTTTATGAGGAGAGGAATTCTGCTACTGTTATGATTAGCACTACCAATTACTACAACTACTATAGCAACAGCAAGATGGTGGATCTCTTCTAATCATTTTGCATGTTGACATGAGAAGACTAATGCTCAAAGAAGAAGGAGAGTGGTGATGATTAAGCAAAGTGTGAAGGAGGAGAAAGTGGTGTGAAATAAGGTCAAAATCATGGTAATGGCCAGAGGAGAGAGGAGAGATGACAGATTTGAGGTTGTAGTGATGTCAAATCTTTCCAGGAAAGGTGGATTCTGAGCAAGATTTAAATAGGCAAAGAGAATGGGATGAGGGTATGATGGATCTGGAATCTTATAAATGGAAATAATGGGCAAAGGGAAGACCCAGGGCAGTGCAACGAATGATGAGGGAGAAGTTAAATGTGTATTTGTGACTCCGTTTATGGTTCAGGTGTATGATTATATGGGTTGGTTGTGGAAGACAGGACTGGGAAGAGTATTTAATTGTATTTAGGAGGCAAACAATCCTTATGAGATATAGGCCCAGAATTCATGTGGCATAGATAAATCTACTGGTGGCAGGATTTTTTAGATGAGATTGATTCGATGTGGAGAGACTGAGGAGACCTGGAGATTTTGTAGGAGTGACTCTGGGAAACAAATATATGTTTCTCTATCAATTCTGAATTATTTTAAAAGGCTAAACCCTAAAGCTTAGGTACAGCCTGGAAGCCTGCTCTTATTTCTTTCACCTTCCTGGAAAGGTAAGCATCCTGTGGAATGGCTTGAGAAGCTTTGCTCTAAAGCTGCTGAAGACAAATTTTGGAATGTTGCAAGTCAATGTGTTAAAAATTTTGGCCAGTGTTTGAGCTGGTGATAATTCAAGCAGGAATGTGTATTGCTGCTGAACCGTTGGTCAACAGAGTGTTGGCACAATCTCTTTCCATGGATCTTTCATGAAAAAGAGTCATGTACTCCACTTCCACAGTTATTGTAAGACTTCGTTAAAGAAAAGTCTGCATTCAGAGAAAATTAGAAGCAAAGGTGAACCTTAGTTCAAGGTTTCTCAATCTTCATCATTGCTGTTATCCTAAAGTGAAAGGAAAATGAAAGACAGTGCTATTTTTTTTTTTTTTTCATTTTGGTAAGAACACTTGAGATCTACCCTCTTAACAAATTTTTGAGTTCAGTACATTACTGTTGGCTATAGGTACAGTGTCTACAACAAATCTCTAGACCTTACTCCTCTTGCATGATTGAAGGTTTATAATTAATAACTTTGTTCCCCGCCCCCCCAGAGTCCCTGGCAATCAACAATTTCACTCTTTTCTTCTATGAATTTGACTATTTTATTTAGATACTCGTATAGGTGGAATAATGTAGTATTTCCCTGTCTGTGACTGGATTATTTCACTTACCTTAATGTCCTTAAGACTCATCCATGTTGTTGCATATTGCAGAATTTCCTTCTTTTTAAAAAGCTGAATGGTATTCCATTCTGTATGTATACCACATTCTCTTTATCCATTCGTTCATTAATGGACATTTAGCTTGTTTCCATACCTTGGTTATTATAAATAGTGCTGCAGTGAACATAGGAGTACTTATATCTCTTTGATATCATGATTCAATTCTTTTGGATAAGTACCCATAGGTGGGTTGCTGGATCATATGATAGTTCTGTTTTTAAGATTTTGTGGAACCTCCATATTCTGTCCCATGGCGACTGCACCATTCTACATTCCTACTAACAATGTGTGAGTGTTTCAATTTCTCCACATCCTTGCCAACACTTGTTGTCTTTTGTTTTTTTGTTAATAGCCATCCTGACAGATGTGGGATATCTTACTGTTGTTTTGACTTACATTTCCCTGATGATTAGTGATATTGAGCATATCAGTATAGATTGGATGAGACTCATCCACTTTGGGGAGGGCAATCTGCTTTACTCAGTCTACCTATTTTCAAAGGTTAATCTCATCCAGAAATAAACTCATAGATACATCCTGAATAAGTTTAACTAAATATTGGGATACCTCATGACCCAATCAAGGTGACACATAAAATTAACCATCACACTTCCTAAGAAATCTTCCCTGATCTTTTCATAGAGAAGTGCTGCCTCACTTCTGTGAACTCTCACACCATATGGAGCTTATCTCCTTTTTAGTTTTGTGCAGTCAGTGCATTAGTGTTAGTTATGTATGTGACCTATCTTATCTGGCTGATGGTAAGTACTTAATATATGGTTATTATTATCCTTATGTTTGAATATTAATATGAAATCCCAGGTTCTCGCTACTCTTCTGCCCAGAATGCTGTGGAAGTTTAGCTACAGTGAAAGCAGGTAGAAAATTGATTGACTTCTTTATTTTTGAACATTAGCCTAAGTATGTCTGAATATGCATGTGCAGTTTCTACACCTAATCCAGTTCAGAGACTGGATTTTCACTCTGGGGAGTAGAGATACTATATTGTTTCTAGTCTATGGAAAACTTCCTTCTACTTTCAAATACATGCAAGTATTATTTTTTCTTTAAAATAATCTTTAGGTCTATTTAAATCTGTGTGATAAAACTAGATAAAAGATAGTTAAATAACATAAAGGAAAATAATGCAAGATTATTGTTGAATTTTTGTAATGACAGTTGTTTTCTGTTCACTTGCACTATTTTTATTCAGGAGCACAATTAAAAGAACTTTTCAATAGCAAAAAATAAATCTTTCATAAAATAAGTGAAAGACATCAAAACTTTTGTTCTAAATATAGGCTACTGGAGATTTATTGGCACATTGTTATGTTCTTATAAGATAATTGGGGGGAAAAGTATGGAGACTTCAATAGCATATTTATAAAACAATCCTTTACAGTGGTTTTATAAAACAGGAGAAAATCATACATATTAGGCTTTATATGTGAATACACCATTGCTGTCAGATATTTATTTTTAGACATTCTCTGAAGAAACTACTTGGAAGTTCTTGAAAATTTGAATCAGATTTGGAGTTCAGGTATCTAGTTAACTATAAATGTATGTTTTGATGACTAATCTTATGGGCCCTAACCAAGATTTGACTCTCAATCTTAGATATTAATTGAAAAACATTTTGAGAACTGAAATTTAGATATTTTAACGTCTACGTGAATGATGTAGAGCAAATATATTATTTGTAGATCCATTATATTTTTATTCTTATTCAATGTGAACCAAAAAGTTTCCTCTTTTGAATATGAGGCATACTCTTTTGAGTTTGTCTATATTTTAATGTCAGTGTAACCACCTGCCTTAAAATGAGAACCTAAGGAGTGTACTGCACAGCATCATGTTCTTGACAGGGGAAGGTTATTGTTAAATTCACTTTAACCCCAGGGATGTTGGCCCAGTACTATGTGATCTGTAAGCTTCCTACCTATGAAGCCAGAAGGAATACTCAGCTGCTGCACTATAGGTGGCTTAAAAAATTATACCTTCAGATTACACATCTGCTGGAGATGAGTAAGGAGTTAGATCTTGAAGACATAATTATTTGATACTTCCTTGTGCCACCCATTATGATTCATTCACAACAGGAGATAGCACGATAGACAATATTGAACAGAATTTGCACCTAGGTTTCTTCCTACAGGATGCTTAAAAGTGGTGCATGACTCAGAAGCTTAGTCTAATATTCTCTTATATTAGTCCATTGAGACAAATACTTGTAGACTTCCTTGAAAATTTTTTAAAAAAGAATCACCCACATGATTTCTTATTCTCTAGTTATTTGGCTAGAACATTTTCTTTCTGTTTTTTTTTTTTTTTTTTTTTTTTTTCCTTCCTCCGGGGGCCTCTCACTGTTGTGGCCTCTCCCGTTGTGGAGCACAGGCTCTGGACGCATAGGTTCAGCGGCCATGGCTCACGGGCCCAGCCGCTCCGCGGCACGTGGAATCTTCCTGGACCGGGGCACGAACCCGTGTCCCCTACATCAGCAGGCGGACTCTCAAACACCGTGCCACCAGGGAAGCCCCTAGAACATTTTCAATGTTCAAATTGGAAAAGGTAAAATAGAATATTGCCTGTATTTTTGTCTCTAGTTTGGGTAGGAGCCTATTATATATCTAATATAATATATACCTAAAGATAATTTTTTTCTCTTCTTCATCCAGTTTACAACCAGAAATTATAGCTGTAGTCATGATTAGAGGGATCATGGAGCTAACATTTACTATGTGACAGGCACTGGCTACTGCTTCATATACATTTTCTCACTGAAAGGTTCCAGCTATTCTATGCCTAAGGTTCTATATTTTACAGAAGAGAAAACTGAGGCTCAGAAAAATGAAGAACTTGGCTGAGGTTCAAAAGCCAGTAAGTGGTGGAGGTGAAATTTGAACCCAAGTTTATCATGTCAAATCTCCTACTTTAAAATCCTTCTGCTTCTGTAATAGAAATACTTAAGGAGATGAAAGTTGTGAATATAAAAGTTAAAGAAATCATATATGTATAAAATCTGGGTGCTCAAAGTAAGGAACAATGGGAGAATATTTGTCTATAGAGCTTAGCTTCAGATACACTGTAAGAGGAAGACTGGTGATAGGGAGGATGAGAGTAAAATTTTGTTGACACTTTTTGGTGCACTGGTGAAGGAGTACCACCTCTAGAGGTACTGATTGGTACTTTCCATTACTGAAGCAATATGAACTTATATCTTATAGGGTCATCGGAGAATGATACAGAATTATATTTTGCAAAAATACAGAAATAAAAACATAATTAAAAACACCATGCTATGTTATTTTTAGTCAAAGAAGTTGTTTAAAAAGATGAAAAACACCATGAATGTCTTTTATTTTGTGTCTAAGCCTCCTTTTTTAAATCATTACTAGGCTTATTTTATTTTTCTATTAGAAGTTATTCCAACCTGAAGAGTATACATTGTATTTTCTTCCATCATCATTGCAACAAAAATTAAAAGTTGTAGTTTTCATGAGTGGATAACACTATTGCAGTGTCTTGCAAAAAATAATAAGTTGAGAGAAGCACAGGCTGGGAAAAGAAATGCCAAGATGTCATGGTGCTGACAATAATACTATAGTGACAGGATGAGTGATGTTGAGGGTTCTGGTGGCAGGTGCAGTTATCTTAAACTGCCAGGCTAACAAACTGAATTACTACCTGGGTTGCAAACATATTACTTAAGTCTTAGAAACCCCAGAGTAGTTCTGTATTTATTAGGTATTAGAAAGGGAAGCCACGCAACTTGTTATAATGTGGGAAATATCTCTTTTTTTTCTCTTTCTCTCTCACACCTCACTCCATAAGATAGATGTGCATTCATATATTATGTGAAAAGATCAGAAGAGGGAACTTAATGAAAAACTCTAAATTTTGCTTAAGGGCGAAACCATATTTCCCTGGTACCTTTCTGTTTTAGGTCAAAATCATATAAGGATTAAGTGTTTGCCCGGGAATGGGGGTAGGGAACAGGGAATGAGCAAGATTATAAAAGGACAGAAGGAAATTTTGGAAGATAATGCATATACTCATTGTCTTGATAGTGGTGATATTTATATGGGTGTGTAAACATATGTCTAACCTTCTCAAAATTTATATTTCAAGTATCTGCAATTTACTGTATGTCAATTACTCTTCAACAAAGCTGTTAAAAAAAAACCCACATAAGAATTATGGCAGATAAACTGACTGTATTTCTCAATTAAACCTAATCTGCCTCTGTATGTATAAGACGTGGTTCATAGATCCATAGCTCCTGCCTGTGTTCTCCAAGGATATTGTAGTTTGTTCTTTTTTATAACTTATAATTGCTTTACAATGTTGTGTTAGTTTCTGCTGTATAACAAAGTGAATCAGCTATAGGTATACATATATCCCCATATCCCCTCCCTCTTGTGTCTCCTTACTACCCTCCCTATCTCACCCCTCTAAGTGGTCACAAGGCTATTAGGTCTATTTAGGTCTTCTACCCATTTTGGGGTTGGGTTTTATGTTTTTTTTTGATATTGAGCTGCATGAGATGCTTGTATATTTTGGAAATTAATCCTTTGTCAGTTGCTTCGTTTGCAAATATTTTCTCCCATTCTGAGGGTTGTCTTTTCGTCTTGTTTATGGTTTCCTTTGCTATGCAAAGGCTTTTAAGTTTCATTAGGTCCCATTTGTTTATTTTTGGTTTTATTTCCATTTCTTTAGAAGGTGGGTCAAAAAGGATCTTGCTGTGATTTACGTCACAGAGTGTTCTGTCTATGTTTTCCTCTAAGAGTTTATAGTGTCTGACCTTACATTTAGGTCTTTAATCCATTTTGAGTTTATTTTTGTGTATGGTGTTAGGGAGTATTTTAATTTCATTCTTTTACATGTAGCTGTTCAGTTTTTCCAGTACCACTTATTGAAGAGGCTGTCTTTTCTCCATTGTATATTCTTGCTTACCAAAAATAAGGTGACCATATGTGCGTGGGTTTATCTCTGGGCTTTCTATCGTGTTCCATTGATCTATATTTATGTTTGTGTGCCAGTACCATACTGTCTTGATTACTGTAGCTTTGTAGTATAGTCTGAAGTCAGGGAGCCTGATTCCTCCAGCTCCATTTTTCTTTTTCAAGATTGCTTAGGCTATTTGGGGTCTTTTGTATTTCCATCCAAATTGTGAAATTTTTTGTTCTACTTCTGTGAAAAATGACGTTGGTAGTTTGATAGGGATTGCATTGAATCTGTAGATTGCTTTGGGTGATATAGTCATTTTCACAATGTTGATTCTTCAAATCCAAGAACATGGTGTATCTCTCCATCTGTTGGTGCCATCTTGTTTTCTTTCATCAGTGCCTTATAGTTTTCTGCATATAGGCCTTTTGTCTCTGTAGGTAGGTTTATTCCTAGGTATTTTATTCTTTTTGTTGCAGTGGTAAATGGACCACTGCATTTAATTTCTCTTTCAGATTTTTCATCCTTAGTGTATAGGAATGCAAGAGATTTCTGTGCACTAATTTTGTATCCTGCTAATTTACCAAATTCATTGATTAGCTCTAGAGGTTTTCTGGTAACATCTTTAGGATTCTCTATGTATAGTATCCTGTCTTCTGCAAACAGTGACAGATTTACTGCTTCTTTTCCGATTTGGATTCCTTTATTTCTTTTTCTTCTCTGATTGCTGTGGCTAAAACTTGTAAAAATATGTTGAATAACAGTGGTGAGAGTGGACAACCTTGTCTTGTTCCTGATCTTAGAGGAATGGTTTCAATTTTTCACCATTGAGGACGATGTTGGCTCTGGGTTTGTCATATATGGCCTTATGTTGATGTAAGTTCCCCCTATGCCTACTTTATGGAGGGTTTTTTATCGTAAATGGTGTTGAATTTTGTTGAAAGCTTCTTCTGCATCTATTGAGATGATCATATGATTTGTATCCTTCAATTTGTTAATATGGTGTAACACGTTGATTGATTTGCATATATTGAAGAATCCTTGCATTCCTGAGATAAACCCCAGTTGATCATGGTGTATGATCCTTTTAATGTGCTGTTGGATTCTGTTGCTAGTATTTCGTTGAGGATTTTTGCATCTATGTTCATCAGTGATATTGGCCTCTAGTTTTCTTTCCTTGTGACATCTTTGTCTGATTTTGGTATTAGGGTGATAGTGGCCTTGTAGAATGAATTTGGGAGTGTTCCTCTCTCTGAAATATTTTGGAAGAGTTTGAGAAGGATAGGTGTTAGCTCTTCTGTATATGTTTAATAGAATTCGCCTGTGAAGCCATCTGGTCCTGGGCTTTTGTTTGTTGGAAGATTTTTAATCACAGTATCAATTTCAGTGCTTGTGATTGGCCTGTTTATATTTTCTATTTCTTCCTGGTTCAGTCTCGGACGGTTGTGCTTTTCTAAGAATTTGTCCATTTCTTCCAGGTTGTCCATTTTATTGGCATATAGTTTCTTGTAGTAATCTCTCCTGATCTTTTGTATTTCTACAGTATCAGTTGTTACTTCTCCTTTTTCTTTTCTAATTCTATTGATTTGAGTCTTCTCCCTTTTTTTCTTGATGAGTCTGGCTAATGGTTTATCAATTTTGTCTACCGTGTCAAAGAACCAGCTTTTAGTTTTATTGATCTTTGCTCTTGTTTTCTTCATTTCTTTTTCATTTATTTCACATCTGATCTTTATGATTTCTTTCCTTCTTCTACCTTTTGGGTTTTATTGTTCTTGTTTCTCTCATTGCTTTTGGTGTAAGGTTAGGTTGTTTGAGATGTTTCTTGTTTCTTGAGGTAGGATTATATTGCTATAAACTTCCCTCTTAGAACTGCTTTTGCTGCATCCCATAGGTTTTGGGTTGTCCTATTTTCATTGTCATTTATTTCTAGGTATTTTTTGATTTCCTCTTTGATTTCTTCAGTGATCTCTTGGTAATTAAGTAGTGTATTGTTTAGCCTCCTGTTTGTTTGTAGTTTTTACAGTTTTTTTTCCTGTAATTGATATCTAGTCTCATAGCACTGTGGTTGGAAAAGATACTTGACAGGATTTCAATTTTATTAAATTTACCAAGGCTTGATTTGTGACCCAAGATATGATCTATCCTGGAGAATATTCCATGAGCACTTGAGAAGGAATTGTATTCTGTTGTTTTTGATTGGAGTGACCTATAAATATCAGTTAAGTTCATCTTGTTTAATGTATCATTTAAAGCTTGTGTTTCCTTATTTATTTTCATTTTGCATGATCTGTCTATTGGTGAAAGTAGGGTGTTAAAGTTCCCTACTATGATTGTGTTGCTGTCGATTTCCCCTTTTATGGCTGTTAGCATTTGCCTTATATATTGAGGTGCTCCTATGTTGGGTGCATAAATATTTACAATTGTTATATCTTCTTGGATTGATCCCTTGATCATTAAGTAGTGCCCTTCTTTATCACTTGTAATAGTCTTTATTTTAAAGTCTATTTTTTTCTAATATGAGAATTGCTACTCCAGCTTTTTTTGATTTACTTTTGCATGAAATATATTTTTCCATCCCCTTTCTTTCAGTCTGTATGTGTCCCTAGGTCTGAATGGGTCTCTTGTAGACAGCATATATATGGGTCTTGTTTTTGTACCCATTCAGCAAGTTTCTGTCTTTTGGTTGGAGCATTTAATCCATTTACATTTAAGGTAATTATCGATATGTATGTTCCTATTCCCATTTTCTGAATTGCTTTTGATTTGTTACTGTAGGTTTTTCTTCTCTTGTGTTTCCTGCTAGAGAAGTCCCTTTAGCATTTTTTGTAAAGCTGGTTTGGTGGTGCTGAATTCTCTTAGCTTTTGCTTGTCTGTAAAGGTTTTAATTTCTCCATTGAATCTGAATGAGATCCTTGGTGGGTATTGTAATCTTGGTTGTAGGTTTTTCTCTTTCATCACTTTAAATATGTCCTGCCACTTCCTTCTGGCATGCAGATTTTCTGCTGAAAGATCAGGTGTTAACCTTATGGGGATTCCTTTGTATGCTATTTGTTGCTTTTCCCTTGCTGCTCTTAATATTTTTTCTTTGTATTTATTTTTTGATAGTTTGATTAATATGTGTCTTGGTGTGTTTCTCCTTGGATTTATCTTGTATGCGACTCTCTGTGCTTCCTGGACTTAATTGACTATTTCCTTTCCCACATTAGGGAATTTTCCAACTATAATCTATTCAAATATTTTCTCAGTCCCTTTCTTTTTCTCTTCTTCTTCTGGGACCCATATAATGTGAGTGTTGGTGTGTTTAATGTTGTCCCAGAGGTCTCTGAGACTGTCCTCAATTATTTTCTTTCTTTTTTCTTTATTCTGTTCTGCAGCAGTGATTACCTCCATTCTGTCTTCCAAGTCACTTATCCATTCTTCTGCTTCAGTTATTCTCCTATTGATTCCTTCTAGAGAATTTTTAATTTCATTTATTGTGTTGTTCATCATTGTTTGTTTGCTCTTTAGTTTTTCTAGGTCCTTTTTAAGGTTTCTTGTATTTTCTCCATTCTATTTCCAAGATTTTGGATCATCTTTACTATCATTACTCTGAATTCTTTTTCAGGTAGACTGCTTATTTCCTCTTCATTTGTTTGATCTGGTGTGTTTTTACCTTGCTCCTTCAACTGCTGCGTGTTTCTCTGTCTTCTCATTTTGCTTAATTTACTGTGTTTGGGGTCTCCTTTTCGCAGGCTGCAGGTTCATAGTTCCCGTTGTTTTTGGTGTCTGGCCCCAGTTGGTAAGGTTGGTTCAGTGGGTGTGTAGGCTTCCTGTTGGAGGGGAGTGGTGCCTGTGTTTTGGTGGATGAATCTTGTCTTTCTGTTAGGCAGGACTGCATCTGGTGGTGTGTTTTTTGGTGTCTGTGTACTTTTTATGATTTTAGGCAGCCTCTTTGCTAATGGATGGAGTTATGTTCCTGACTTGTTAGTTGTTCTGCATGGGGTCTCCAGCACTGGAGCTTGCTGGTCATTGAGTGTACGATATTATATAAGTTATATAAGTTACAGTGTTGAGACGCAGATCTCTAGGATAGCTCTCACCAATTGATATTACATGGGGCCAGGAAGTCTCTGGTGGTCTAATGTCCTGAGCTCATCTCTCCTACCTCAGAGGCTCAGACCTGACACACGACCAGAGTACCAAGACCTTGTCAGCCACACGGCCAGGTATGTGGAGATTTTCTTGCCTTTTGGGAAGTCTGAGGTGTTCTGCCAGTGTTCAGTAGGTGTTCTGTAGGAGTTGTTCCACATGTAGGTGTATTTTTGATGTATTTGTGGGGAGGAAGGTGATGTCCACATCTTACTCCTCCACCATCTTGAAGGTCCTCCTGTAGTTTGTTCTTTATGTGCATGTCTCTCCAGCTGGATGAGTCAGCATTTTGAAGTTTTAAAGCTCTAGCATACGGCTAAGTGATATACATTAGGAATTACTCTTACATATATAGTCTGATAACACAAACTCCTTACGTTTACACAGTATTTAAAAAATTCTCACGTGCTTTTACATTTATTGTTTTATTTGGCACCTTCACAACATTGCTTTTAGGAAGTTCATTATATCCATTTTCCAGGTAAGCCAAGAGAAATTTAGAGGATTCAAGAGACTTCTCAAAGTCTTAATGCTAGGTGTACACATCATTTTACCCACAATTATCTTAATATTGACAGGTTCCTCTCTCTTATATCAACACTGAGCTCTAGTTTAATCAGTGGAATTATTCATTAGTATTATGATCTTTTTGCATATTTGTGTCCTCACGTAATTACTTTCCATAATCTTTTATCAGAGCTGAGTGATGACAATCAATTAACCAAAGGAGGATCTTTTGTTATCCCACTTGAATAGTTTCATTGTGATAGGGTGTTATGATGGTGTGCTTTCTGCCTTTGTTAAGCATAAAAATAAATTATTTGGCTCATGAATTTGGGAATCCAGGAGAGTGCAACGTACTCGAATAATTTCAGGAGATTTGATCTGCCTCCATCCTTCCTTTTCTTTGATCTGCTTCCTTTTATAGCCACAAGATGGGCATCTGCACTTGCAGATTGTAGTATCTCTTTACCTATGATTCCAACAAGAACACCGAAAGTTCTCTCTGCCTCAGTATATCATTATTATCCTGAAGTATCCACATAGACACTTATTGCTTGGTCTTTATCTAATTTTAAGAATGTGCTCCTTCAGTAATGCTATGGGAGTATGAAAAGGCAGCACTCTGCTTTTTAAAAATTTTCATTTTGAAATAATTTTAGACTTATAGAAGTGTTGAAAAGATAAGACAGACTTACCAGATACCCTTTACTCAGATTCCTATAATATTAACATCACACATAATAGCACAATTAAGAAATTAACATTGGTACAATATTACCAGTAAAGTCTAAAGTATAGACTTTTATTCAGAGTTTAGAAGTTTTTTTCATTCTGTTCCAGAATCCAATGTAATATCTAACATGGTGCTTAAGCATCATATTTTCTTAGTCTCTTCCAATCTATGAGTTTCTGCATATTTCCTTGCCTTTCATGACCTTGACACTTTTGAAGACTGGTTCTGAATTTGGGGGAAGGACAGCAGAGAGGTGATGTGTGTTTCCCTTTGTATCATCTCAGAGTGTTCATGATATCAACCTGAATTATCACTGGTGATGCCAACCTTGATCACTTGGGTAAGGTGGTGTCTGTCAGGATTATCCCTTTTAAAGTTACTCTTTCCCTCTTTCCATACTCTATTCCAGAGGTCTGGAAGAAAAACTAGTTAGTAAATATTTTAGGCTTTGTGGGCCATATGGTGTCTGTCACAATGACTTAACTGTGTTATACAACAGAAAAGCAGACATAGGCAACACATAATGTTCCAATGTGTGTTCTAAGAAAACTAGCTGACCACTGTTTTTTTCACTAAAAGGGAGCCATTAAGTCAAGCCACACTTAGGGGGAGGGGAATTAAACTATACTTCTTGGAAGGAGGAATATCAAAGGATCTGTGGACATAAGTTAGAACCATCCAGAAATTAATAAATATTTGGGGGGAGATACTTTGAGGCTATACAGATATCCACTTTTCTTAAAGTTTTTTCTACTAATTTTAGCATTTGGCAGTGGATCTTGCCTGATGCAATTATTTTTTTCAATTGAAGCACAGTTGCTGTACAATATTATATAAGTTGCAGGTGTACAATATACAGATTCACAATTTTAAAAAGTTATACTCCATTTATTGTTATTATAAAATATTGGCTATATTCCCTGTGTTGTACAATATATTATTGTAGCTTATTTCATACCTAGTATTATGTAACTCTTATGCCCCTACCTCTATATTATGTTATAATGATTTTCTATTTCCCTTATTCCTTCTACATTTATTAATTGAAATTCTTTTGTAAGGAAGAGTTGTCTCTTCTCTATTTATTTATAATTCCAATTGTTTCTTTATATCAATATGGCATCTTGGATATTTATTTTATTCCTTGGGAAATAATCTAATATTTTTTCTTTATTTTATTGCTCATATTGTTATTTTGCCATTGGGAGCTCTTCTAGGTTGGCTCCTGTGTCCCTTTGACCTGTGCTTATCCTTTTGTGTTTTGAGCACTTCCTTAGTTTCTGACACCACAAGATTCTTCAGGTGCATCTTGTGTTTTTCCTGCCCCAGTGCTAGAGTCAGACATTTCTCCAAGGAGCACTCGTTCCTTTTCTTGGAGAATGATATTTAATAAACCAATACCTGGAGCTAGGTGTGCTCATTGCTACTGGAGTGTCACTGCTTCTGGGTCCTTTGGGCAGATGAAGCTAGGAAGTGTTATATGTTTGCCAACCCATATATAGGCTTATATCTATGTTTACTCCTGTATCTATCTACATATTTATTAAAATAAACATGAATTCATGTTATTATATACAACTTCAATCTGGCAACATGATTTTCTTCTAGCATTCCCAGTTTTCTTACTTGTAAGTTCTTTCTCCTACAGTGGTAAAAATAGCTCTCAGAAATTGACAAATTGTTTCAGAATTTTTAATGTGTACTCCTGTGAGAAATAATTTACCAACAATAGTACAGTGTTTGTGTACAGTTCTTTTTGTTTTCAGACTTATAGTATAAAAATCAAAACACTACTTTTTCCAAAGTAACTTAGGAAATGTTATTCTCTACCCCTTCAGTGAGGTTATGTCATGCATACAGTTATGTGCATCTGTCACAGTGTGCATTCTTTCTAGTGTTCCCCTGACATTCTGATTGATAGATATTTTAAAAATTTGTTTACAGTGACATTCACTATTTGTGACATACAGTTCTGTATGTTTCATGAAAACATAAAGTCATGTATCCACCATTCCAGCACCATACAGAACTGTTCCATCACCTTAAGAAAGTGGTCCCCTTTCCACAATCTCCAGCCCTTGACAACCACCAATCTGTTTTCTGTTCATATTGTTTCAAATTTTCTGAAATGTCACATCGATAGAGTCATACCATATGTAAACATTTTTCATCTGGTGTTTTTTTACTTAGCAAAACACATTGCAAATTCATCTATATTTTTGTGTGAATCTAGTTCATTCCTCTTTATTTCTGAATAGTATTACATTGTAGGAACATATCACAATTTATCTATTCACCTGTTGAAGGTCATCTAGGTTGTTTCCAGTTTTGGCTGATTATGAATGATGCTTCTATAAACATTTGTGTAAAATTTTATGTGAACATAAGATTTCAATTCACTTTGGTGAATATCTAGGAGTGGGATTGCTCGGTTGTGTGAAAAAGTGCAAAACTACTAGCAAGTTTGACATGGGATGGGAAGTAGAAGAAATATAATGAGATAAATAGAGAGAAAAACCATTGCAGGATTCCAGCCTGAAGCAAGCCTGAATTTGGTGAGGAGAGAAAACACTAAATCAAGATCAGATTTTCAATGACTAATTTAGGCTGGACATAGCTTAACTGAGAATGTTTTTGTGACTGTTTTGGCTGAGTGAGCAGAAAAGTCATGGGACATGCTAAATTTTTACCCTAGTGGTGAATACATTTTAAAGGAACAGAAGGAAACACAAAATGTGCACTTAAAGTCATTAAAAATAATGTCTTTTGAATGTCCCAAATCACCCAACAACCAAATTACATCCACTTTGGTGATTAATTTACTGTTCAGTCATTAGATATGATAAAATTAAGTCAATTTCTCATAACTTTGCTATTATGAAAACAATAGCAATGGTTTCAAGTGAGGCAATGATAAAACAAATATCATGCTAGTTCTGAAACAGAGGTTAGGTTATACTTTGTTTTGAAATTAGTGAAATAAGTACTTAATTTTTCGGTCTTGAGGATAAGAATTTAAGGGAGAACTATGATATCTTTTTTACCCCTTATAATATGGTACACTAGTTTATCTAAAAGGGACTGAAATAGATAGTTATTGAATGAATGAATAAATGAAAACATAAAAGTGATGCTCAATAAACACTAACATTATTTATATACATATATACCTTGTTTACATGAATATCATCCTGAATTATGCTATTTCCTTCTATATTATTTGTTTTTGAGGCAAAAAATGGATAAATAGTCTAACAATTTATTCTTTTTAAAAAGGGAAATGTTAATGATCAATAATGTGACAATTTACAGTGTATAAGAATGTGGATTTTAGATAGATCAGAATTTTATTTCTGGATTCACTCATTATGGTGAACCCTGGGGTACATAACTTCTCTGAGCCTTCCTTTATTTGTCTACAGTCATAACACTGATCTCAGAGGTTACTGAGAGAATTAAAGGGGAATTAGATATAAAGAAGACCTGGGACATGGTGACCTCTCCATAAATATTTGCTCTTAGAGCTCTTATTAAGTTATTAATTCAACCCACAGTGTTCCTATCTGCTTTGGTAGACTGTGCATGTGAGCCAAAAAAATCACTTCTCCATGGAATTCTCATTCTGGCTATATAATCCTGGGATTCTTGTTTGCAATCAACCTATTTATTATTTGAACGTCGTCCTATGCAGTTCACTGATCATACAGAGATATACGAGGAGACTGAACATATTGATTAAGTAGTAATTACAAGTTTTGACCAGAACCGTCTATTCGATATGGCAGAAAATATCATTTTGAGGCAAATGTTTTATTGAAACATTTCCTTAGACAGATCTAATTCCTTCATGAAGAAAAATTGGCCAAATATAAGTAGCTAAAAGAGGCACATTTGTGAATAGAGAAACTCTCCAAAAGACATTACTTCTGCTAAATTAAGGGAAATGAGGATTATTTGGGTCACATAACACATTTTTTGATAAATTTGCTCTTAAAGTAAATATACATATGTATACTATTTAAAATGTTAAAATAATGCAAGAACATGGATTGCATATAATTTGTATTCATTTTTAAAACTTTTTGTTTCAAACATATACAAAAGTAGATCAAATAATATAATGATCCCCCCTTTCTGCACCCCACCCTCCACCATGAATTCAATACCTGACCTTAAAAATGATCCACTCATGGTTAGTCTTGTTTTGTCTATTACCTTCCCAGCTCTCTCCCTTACTTCTGGATTATTTTGAAGTGAATCCCAGAGAATTTGTCTTGTCTGGGTCCATTTTTTTTAATCTTGGGAAAATGTGATTCTATAATTTTTATAGATATAAGGGTAACCTTGTGTCATTCACTCTATCTTTGTCAAACAGAGAGAGTGCTTCAAAAGCTATGCCTACATATTAAAGAAATGAAATATGCTATTTGTATCATTCTTAAGTATATTGCAAGTTACTTTTTTAACCAAAATATCATAGATGAAAAGCTTTGAAAAAAATGTACCAATACTGTTTTACAAATCAGCATATCAAATGAGTCTCTAGTGGCAGTAAAAAATTTATTATGACATATTTAGTTTCACATAAAAAAATATGTATGTGTATTGAAGCCATATTTTTAAAATCCTAAGTACTAATTTGTATGAGAAATATAAAGAAACAAATCCAAATGTGATTGTCTTTTTGTCCTTAAATGGCATACATTCTTTTTTTTTTAAGGTTTTGCAAAATAAAATTTATTTGCTGATGAAATTAAGAAAATATAGTGAAAAAGCAGAAAATGCTTTTTCAGAAGATTTTATCATATTTCAGCTATATTCTATTGATAATAATTACTTCTATTTTTATTATTTGTATATCACCTTTCAGTTTACAAAGTCTTATCTAGTAATTCTCTCCTACCTTAACACTAGTCAAACCACTTGAAACCATTTGAAATAGTTTGATGGGGCTTTGTGACATAGTGTAACACATTTTCTTCCACAGATTTTCAAGAATCATATAATGAAAATAAATGGACTACATTCTTTTTTCTAGAAAGCATACAACTCTTTAGAAGATTAAGCAGTTTGACCTTTCAGTTCTCCATGATTTTATTTTCCTGGTTGTAATCATCTTTGGCAGTAATTAGATTTCCATTTGGAATTTATGAAATGAATATTGGTAATATTAGTTATGCTAGGAGTTTTAAGAGTTCAGAAATGCATAGAGCTTAGAGTAAATATTTGACCAGGATAAATATGGCATATGAATTTTAGAGCATCATGTACTATCATAGAAAGAAAATGAATGTTGTCCAAATAGCAATCATTCCATATAGTTGGGATTTAATGGAGCAAAGAATTATTTTGAAGGGCATAGAGCTTTACTTTGCTTTGATATGATAAATAGTGAACACATACAATATGAACTAATTCATTTAAAGAACATATTTCAAGAAATATTAAATCATTTCTAAATACCCAGTATTCAATGAGATTTTAAAAAGCAAAAGCTTTATGTTTGCTTTAGCATTTATATTTATCTTCCTTATAACCAATTTCTCATTCGGGGGAAAAAAAAAAGATTTCCATTCATATTTCCAATCCCAAGTTTCTTTTGACATGTAAAGGACTTATTTTTTAAAGATCCCAAATAATGCTTTAGTACAGTTACATTATAACTTTAAACCCTTGATAGCTTTTGTGTGTGTAACTTTGATGATAAGGTATTCAGTAAGTGAAGAATACAGTTTTGATTTTGATAGTAAAGAGAAAACCAAAATGATGGATTTGAAACTGGAGTAAGAGAATACAAGTATTTGTCAATTTAATTACTGCATTTGTTGAAAACAGAAAAGAGTAAATTTAGAATTCTTTTTAGATTAGATTTTAAAATTAATAGTGGGATCGTTACATTAAACTATTGCCAAATTCCTATTTATTGTTAAAAATAACACTTTTATAAATTAGATCAGCTAGATAAGACCATTTAAGTTAATGAAATGAACAGTTGAAACATCTGCAAATGAGAAATTACCCAATTAAAAATTGTTGATGTTGATCGTTGGGATTGAGGGGAGAATTAGAGATTCATTTTATGATTCTGTGTGTTTATTTGGCTAGGTTAAGATAGGAAATGGAAGGTTAAATTTTCTGTACCATTTATGTAAACTTGCCTTATAGATAATTAAAATAAACAATCCTTCACTGTGTTTGTATTATGTCCAAATAATTGCAGTAATTATTATGGAGTCTAAGGATGAAGAACACAGGGTACTGTCATCAGAAATTATGACATTTCAACTTACTGCTTACTTTTTTTTAAATAACAGATAAGTTTATTAACTGTATGACATGATGCTTATTTGCTATTCATTAAGTGGAAGTAGATCATCATGAAGGTGTTCCCTAATATCTACCTCACACTGTTGTTGGGTAGATGAAATGAGATAATGCATATTAAATGCCAGTACATGGTCAATAAAAGGTAGCTGATATTAATATTATTTTCATCTTCATTATCATTATTGCCTTTTAGAAGTTACGTTTTCAGGGATTCAACTGAAGCAGCTGAGTTCTCCTAACTCCAAAGGGCTGGAAATACTCGACCAGTTTGGGAGTTCCTGTTGTTCTGTTGGAGAATCAGAGGCCACTGGATCTTGACTCTTGGTTCCCACATAGGTCTGCTTTGGAGCAGCAACTCGAATCAACTCCAACCACGCATCATAGGTCTTATCTGATTGCAGACTCTTGGTCTTCAAGGACTGCTGACTTTCTAGGAACCTGAATTACACTGAAAATAAAATGTCTAAAATCAACCATCTTTGCTAAGATCCTTTTACAGGCTGATTATTTATCAGATTTTCTCACCTAATAAACTAACAATCTGCTTCCTGGCTTTATGTTTTCTGGACATATTTACTTGGTTACCATATTTACTTGGTTATGCATGGGGGATCTCTGTGGTACATTGTCTCTGTTACATGATGCATCTTCATTCAGGCTGATATGAGTGGGTCACAGGAGATTAAATTGGGTCAGTGAAATGTTTATTTAAAAGGACCAGAGCAGGAAAGTGCCAGAGGAGGAGGGAAGGCATGTTGGAAGGAACACCCTAAGTCAAGTAGTGCATGTTTTAAGTTTGAGCTCAGAGCAAGAAAGGTGTGATGAACATAAAAGGTTCAGTAGTTGGCTGGAACTGAGACAGAATAAGATGACAGAGAACCCTGAGCAAAGCAAAGTACAAAATAGTGCTGAATGAATTTAGAGGGCTGCAGGCTCATTTCACAATATTTATTTTCTGTTGAGTAGAAATAAATCATTTTCTAAGTGGTTAGCTATTTCTTAAAAGAACAAACCTCAAAGGTAACAATTATTCTTAGCAATTCACATTGGGCTGCTTTCTCTCTTCCCTATTTGTTCCTGACTTGTTCTCATCTCCCAGACCACGACTCCAAATTCCAGCTTTACAACACACTTCTGAGCCCTCTCACTTTGGGATACACCAGACCTTCTCTCCATCTCCAGTGCTTCATGAGAGTTGCACTCTTCCTGGCTTTGTTCTCTGGTTTTTGTCACTTCTACTTGCTGTGAGGACTGCTAGCATCAGCTTCAGTCCCACAGAATCGTGCCTCAGCCAGCCCTTCTCACCATCATATTCGTCCATGGAGAAGCAGATGGAAGTCAGGTGGAGACAAGAGAGTGACAAAAGAACAATGTGGAGGAATGGACTGAGTTTGAATTTTTCCACATGCAATCAGGTTAGTTTTTAAGACCATTAGATTTTTTTTAAACATCTTTATTGGAGTATAATTGCTTTACAATGGTGTGTTAGTTTCTGCTGTATAACAAAATGAATCAGCTATACATATACATACAGCTCCATATCCCCTCCCTCTTGTGTCTCCTTCCCACCCTCCCTATCCCACCCCTCTAGGTGGACACAAAGCACTAAGCTGATCTCCCTGTGCTATGCAGCTGCTTCCCACTAGCTATCTATTTTACTTTTGGTAGTGTATATATGACCATACCACTCTCTAACTTCATCCCAGCTTACCCTTCCCCCTCCCCATAAGACAATTAGATTTTAAAATAGCTTTGGGTAATATGATATATGCTGTTTGTGTGTGTGTGTGCATATTGTCAATACTAATTAAACCAAATTTTAAGATGTGTGCTTTTTATTATTTGTGCTTTTTACTTCAATTTTTTTAAAAAAAATGTAGGTCTGCAAAAAAGTATATAATATAAACCTATTCACGCATAGTGATTACATACAAATATCAATTTGCAAAGAAGAAAGTAAATTATTGGCATTCCCACTGTTCAAAGGTAACCACTACACTTATTTTGGTAAACATTCCTTCAGATACCATTTCTTGTGTATGTGTGTACATAGAGATCAATGATTCCCAACCAGGTCGTTTTACCGACCCTTCCCAGTCCAGGAGATATTTGTCAATATCTGAAGGAATTTTTGGTTGTCACAACTGGAGGGTGCTACTGAAATCTTGTGGGTTGGGGCCAGGGATGATTATAAACATCATACAATGCATGGGACAGCTTTCCCTGGCTCCCCAGCAAAGACTTATATAGTCCAAAATGTCAATAGTGCCAAGGTGGAGAAGCTCTGATGTAAATAGACAGATAAATGTATATTATCATTATGCATGGATGAATTCATAGCATAAATGCTTTTGCAGATTTACTTTTTATTCATTCATTTTTTATTGTGGTAAAAAGCATAAACAATGAAAAAGCACCAATCTTAAAGTTTGTTTCATTAACTCTGACAAATGGATACATCCATGTAGCCACCACCAAAAATAACACAGAAAACATTTTCATCACTTCAGAAAAATCTCTTACGTGTTCTTCCAGTCAATTTCCACTACCCACAGAGGTACAATTTCTGACTTCCATCATCATACACTTGGAAGTCCTGTAAATGTGTCATGCAGTATGGACGTGTGTATGTATGTGTGTGTAGTCCTTCAGTAAATGCTTTTTGAGAGCATCTCATTAAATGTTTATGAAATTTATCCATGTTCTTGTGTCTAGTTCATCTCTTTTCTATCACTGAGTGATATTTTGTTGTGTGGATATAACACCATTTGTTTATTCATTTTTTGGTTGATTAAGGATATTAAGACAGTGTTGTGCTATGAATTAGAGTAAACAGGAAGTGCAATTCAAAAGAAAATATTAGCAAATATTATGAACTAAACTGCCTTGCCTTAACATAAAATACTATTATAACTTTGATTACATTATTAGGAGTGACATTGATCATATTATAATATCTATGTGAAACAAATAAATTATGCAAATATCCTAAACATTATAAAAATAAAACAACTTTCTTGACATAAAAATTTTGCTTCAGTAAAAAATATTTTGAAGGAAGGAAGTGGGTGGTAGTAACAGATAAGAAAATTAGGGATTAGTGAGATAGTCTGTCCATGTGTATATTACAAACATTTATTTTTCAGGGTTTGAACATCATTCCTCCTGATAGACTATTAAAGCCAAGTAAAATTGAGATCCATACAAACTTAAGTGCCATTAAATCAGCCAGCAAGTTCTGGGAGAGAATTCTTTCTTTACTACTCATTGGACATGCATCTGCTGAGCCTCTCTTATACAGGAATTGTTTCAGTTGTATGAATAGGAGAAACAAGTTCAGACTATTTGCATTGAAAAACATTTCTTTAGAACCAGCCAAGCTTAGAAGTGGCCCAGGCTTTCAAATGTCACTTGTGGAGCAAATACTTAATCTAATATACAGTAAAATGCATTAACATAGATGCAAAGTACTAGGGGCGCTAGAGTGAGATGGCTTTAAGAGTAGACTCTCTAGTCTGGCCATCTGGGTTTTAATCCAACTTCACTGTCTATTAGCTCCAGGATGTTGGTCATTTGACTTTACCTCTCAGTGGCTTAATTTCCTCAAGAGTGAAGTGGAAATCTGACTTAGGTTTTATGAATCTTAAATGAGAAAGTGCTTTGTGAAATACTTAAACAATGTCAGGTACCTAGAAACACTCAAAAATATTAGTTATAATTGAGATACAACAGGCAATTTATAGAAAAACTAATATCCAGTTTTTAAAAGAAGCTGTATGTATTTCAAGTTGGGAATAAAATTTAGGTCCGCATCAGCACGTGCTTACTGAAATACAATTAACTTCCCCAAACCCTATAACTTCCCCAAAGGTTGTTAAATGCCAGATGTGAGAGTAACCAAGATAACATGCCTCATGAAAGTGACTTCCCAGAACCCTGTGCTCTTTCCTCGCCTCCAGGTCCACCGTCCCCAGCCTGACTAAAAGCCTGAAAAGGAAACTTCCTAATCAATCAGCCTTGGAATATCAGATATACAGATTTAAGTGTATTTTAAGTGATATTTTATAACAGCAACATTATAGAAACCTGATTTTTTTCCTCCTCCTCTTTTTCAGCTTTGGCTTATTTCTGTTATATTTCTTTTGTGGTTTTATAATAATTTATTTTCTTTTATGTCCTCCTTTCTAGACTATGAACTCCTTAGAGGCAGGGATCTGAATCTTGGTCATCTCTGAATCCTGGGCTCCTGGCTTAATAAACCGAAGATAATTTCGAATAAAAAAATATATACCTGAGATTGATGTGAAGTTTAAAGTGTGGGCCAGTTTGAATACAGCCTTGGGAACAGGGATTAGATCTATCTATAATCTATCTATCTATATATCTATCTATCATTAATCATCTATCATCTCTCTCCAGCCACTCGTCTGCCCATCCATCCATCATCTATCTATTATCTCTCTCTCTCTTTCTATCTATCCAACCATTTTTTGTTTTTTTGTTTTATTGGTCTTACTTATGCATCAGCTGATGACCATGACTTGCTCTATATGTGAGACACTCTAGTTAAGCATAGGGTCTCTGAAGCAAGATAATAGGGATTTGAGTCCAGGCTGTGCCTCTTACTAACTGTGCAAAGAAGTTTGTCGTTTCTCTGTTTCACCTCATCAATAAAATAAGAAAATAGTAGTACCTATATATATAATATTAGGTTTATTGTGAAGCCTAAATGAGTTAATACATTTTTACCTTTAGGAAGAATGGGAGGCATAAATTAAATGTGCTCAATAAATGTTAATTACTATTTTCTGCTTCTTGAACTCAATTTTTATCTGTCCAGTTGGTTCTAGAGTAACTGAATTCATGTTTCTGGTTATATTTTATCAACTTATTCATTGAAAAATTCTCTGTAATATAATAAAGATTTCCAAAAATTTCACATAAAAAATCTATTATCTTCAAATTCCTTCATATGGCCTATTAAATTCTGCTACCATATTAAAAAAATACACAACACTAATTTAGAACTAAAGACTGGAAGTTTCTGACTATAGGTATTGAAAACCTAAGTTGAGCTAATAAAAAATGTACTCAAGAGATTTTTTTAACTGGCCAGAAAGAAACACAGTCATTTTCTTAACATACTTTAAAAACATTTGGAGACAGCAGTGCATCAAAAGTATAAACCACAAAGGATCCTGAGAGAGAATGGACCCTCCCTTTCGGGTCCAGTGAGTCTTAGCATATGACTCAGCTCCATTCTGCATTTTGCTGCAGAAGAATGGTGGCATGATGACAGCACATGTTCCACATGTGACACTCAATGTGGGTACTTCTAAGTAGTGAAAGAGAAGCACATTTTATTGTAAACTGGGCCCTTAGCTACATAGAACAAAGGATAGAAAGTAAAAATTGGTTTAAGGTCAGACACATTTTTCCAGGAATGGATAAACGGGGTGGGGGGGGGGGTGTCCAAGGAAGTAAACAGAGAAATCTGTGGAATGCTCCAGACTTTCTTGGGTAAACAAAAATGTGAAATATTTTACACCCATTGGAGCATAATGGATTATGTGATGAATTTACTGTAGGGACCTAGCCAGGGATGGCATGGTATTGGACTACAGCGATGAATGAAAAATTCTATGAAGGAGACAGAAAGAAATAAAGGAAATGAAACCCTTGCTCACATGTGGGTATTTGTGGGCTATTGTCAGTTGTGTTTGTTAAGACTCCATGGTCTGCTGATGTGACATTTACATCTTTCTGAGTTCTATTTTTTCATAGCCCAGAGGAATCCCATTCTTTCTTGACATTTTAAAATGCAAAGCAAATTATTATTCCTTCTAGCAGAAACAAAAATTATTTTTACTTAAACAACTTAATTGTTAAAATATAAAATTACACGATGAGACCCAAAAATGCAATGGGAAGAAAAATTACTTCCACCTTGCTAATTAGCAAATAAGCTTCTCCTTGCAAAATAGCAAATGTGTAAAATGGCTGTTGGAAGCTCATATTACCTACAAGTTATAATATTTGTTTCAAGCCACACATGCATTTTTTTTCCTGTTAAGCAAAAAGGCCTTTTCCTCCCATAAGAAGGCTACATTAAATTTTTTTCCCTCTGGAAATTTACATAAAATACTCAAGAAACGTTTCAAGTCTAAACCAAACAATTGCGCTTTTGTCCCTAGACTCTCTCTCTCT
This sequence comes from Aethalodelphis obliquidens, assembly GCF_003676395.1. Taxonomy (NCBI): domain Eukaryota; kingdom Metazoa; phylum Chordata; class Mammalia; order Artiodactyla; family Delphinidae; genus Aethalodelphis; species Aethalodelphis obliquidens. Next base: position 19,358,759 of record NW_020837945.1, read on the forward strand.
TTGGTTATAGCCCTTGTCATGGAGGTAAGATTTCGGCATTAAAGCCTAGAATATTGTTATAAATGAGATCAGTTGGATCTGCTCCTCCCCACTCACATAGGGATTGAACAAGAGAGGAAAAAGCCCACGGGTTTACTCTTGTCAAAAGAGGGAAAGAAAAGATTGTGAAACAATTGTGAAAATTCTTGTGAAAGAAGAGATCAGTTGGTGATTGGCAAGGAAGGGAGACAGGGACAGGCAAAGGGTGCAGATGGGCCATTGAGTCCTCTACCATCGCCTGTCCTTTCTCTAATCCTTTGGACACCCATTATGCCATCTAGATGATGAACGCTGTACCACGCAGGTCACTACTGTGTTTTTCTTCTTTTCTATTCTCATAACCATGTAAGTTCTCTCTGGACTCCTTGTTGGTTCAAGGAGATCATTCTACTGCTCCCTTGCCCCACTCTGGACTTCAGGTCCCTGTGTGAAACTGTCTAAAGTCTGCACCTGTGTCATGCTGCTCTCAGATGCAGGGGAAATCTTTTGCTTTTGCAGGCCCTGCTGAGGCATGAGGAATTCTCCGAGGCTGCCTCACTCCCATCTGCCTTAATACATTCCCCAGACATTTCTGCTCTGGGATTTTATTGCTTCCCAGGGTTCTATTCAGGAAAGGGGGCCAATAGAGAAAGGTACTTTCTACTCTCAAATATCCATAATCCTTTCTGCCAAGCTCCTGCCCATGTTCGGGTTAGAAGACTGGGTGGGCCTTTCTCAGGGACCCACACCATCTACTCATCTTTCACTTTTCTTCTATCTTTCCTCCATTCCAGACCAGGGAACATTTATTGCATCTGTGGAGTCCAGAATCTTTCACATGCTTCCATAGTTTCTCCCTTCCATGTATTATTCATACACTGTAGTCTTTTGGCATCTTCCTGAAGAGTGAATTTATAAATTGAAAGCAAGGAAAATGTTTGTCTCTTCCGTTTGCTATAGCATCCTTTCTTGGAGACAAAAACATCCTAGACAGCGAGGAAGGGACAGGGATAAAAGGAATTTTAAAGAAAAAAAATCACTCCACGCAAAGCATATTAGTTAATATTTTTGAAATTTTATAGTACCGCACAACACAGAGGATGTATCTGAACTTGCCTCTCTGACAGTGGATTGGTATGGGAGGAAAAGTAATGTCAGTAAACTGGGACTTAGTGTGAAATGCAAGAATAAATTTCACTTCCTTGCATAAGGCTACACTGACTCCTGAAATACTTAAAGCACTGATTTTCACTTTCTTTAAATTTCGACACTTCTTTTTAGGCACTGGACAAGAACTGCTTAGAGTATTAAAATGAGATGATGTTACTAATTCTTCAGCTTTTCAGCCAGAAGATGGCAGTTTCAAAGGAAAGAATAAACTTTTAAATACAGACATATTTGATGAAAATGATTCATTGCTCAAAAGTATTCATCAACCATTAACAATATGCATAGGAAATGTAAAACTTCATTGGACGTTTGAAACTGCCTAGGAATTACCTTGATAGAGTTCGTTTGTTTTGTTGTTTTTTAATCTGTTGTGGACTTAAGATGGAACCCAAGTGATTTTTAAATAAAGTTTAAGTTTAAAGAATAAACTTAAGTAGTTAATTCTTACAAGCCTGTGATTTCACTTGCCTTTGTTAAAACAGGCTGGCCCTCCAGCTCCTATAAATTTGATCTAAGAGGTTTTTCTTATTGTTTAGCTCAGGATCACATGCATTTTTAGAATCCAGATAGTAAGTACTCAGTTCTGCCTTCTGCAAATAATAATTCACAGTACATATTCAATGGTGCTGATTTCTTTATGATGGTGACTGCTGTACAAATCTCTTGTACACTGAATGTTGAACATCTTTTACCATTATTTTGAAAAATATCCTAAGTCTTTGGCACTAGTTTTGACAAATGGTCATAATGAAGCTTATTCAGATGGATGACAGGCAGCTGTAGTGCAGTTCAACCAATCGATTTTTTGTCATGGAATGATTCAAAAAGGCTAAGGAAAGTGTTAATCTGACTTGACAGTGGGAGATCCGTTTGCACTGTGGACTGTCGGTGTTGTTAATGGGCTGGAAATACTAGGCAGAGGCTATCTTCGCCAGAGCAAGTCAAATAATTACCGCTGTCAACTCCCTACATTGTAAAACCCTGGCCTATATGATTGTGCTTAAAAGTGTGTTTATATAAAAATAAACTTTATATGAGCTTGCTTATCATGTATTTAGAATGGATTAGCCAAGTCATTAGGATTCATCTAGATAAGAGCTGTGCGTGTGTGTGTGTGTGTGTGTGTGTGTGTGTGTGTGTGTGTGTCTGTGAGTTCAAAATATACAACACGGTTAGTAGATTTTGAGTGATGTTTTAAATAGTGAAACCAAATAACAAGAAAATAAAATACACAGAAATATCCTCATGTAAGTAAATCTTATGTGTTACCTTGGTTTTCAAAGGAGGTATGTTTGTAAAACTTCTCTCTGTTATTTTTCTTTTAACTGCTGAAGTGGTTATGCTGTGAAAGAAAGAAGATTGAACTCAATCAGAAAATCTGCTTTGGAGTCCTGCCTCTGTAAATTTACCCAATTCATTTAATACAGTGTTTTTCAACTTTTTCTCATTATTGCTCTTCCAAGGAGACTTATTAAACATTTTATCTTAATTAGCCCATCTTCACTGAAATGTTCATTTCACAGATACACTGTTTGTCTGCTTGTGTACTATAGTACATCAATAATTGTATATTATGTATATAGTATATGAGTTTTTTTTAGTCACTCCCCAAGAGCCAATTTTTGTCCCTGTTGGCAGTGATATCATTCCCATTGAGAGTGCACAATTTATACTTTTCAATCATGTGAGAATCATTTATTAAGCACTTGCTCTATATCAGATATTGTACTATGTGTTAAGGATATGAAAATTAATAATGCTCTTGACCAACAGACTTTTACAGTCAGTAAAGAAGATTCCAGCATGCAAAAGAAATTATGATACTGTGAAAGCTCTAGCAGAAATATGTGCATGAAGATGATGGGAGAATTTAATTCTGCGGTAGTCAGGGGACACATCAAGAGGAAGACAGAGTAAAACTGGGTTTTGAAGCATGAGGAGGAGTTTGTTGGATAAAGGTGGCGTGCAGGGCTTTCCAGGCAAACAAACAAAATGTGTGAATCATGAAAGCATGCAGTCACAATCTTTGAGATTTATTCTTGCCTGTAAATAAACAAAATAACATCTTCATTAGAGAACTATTAAAGGATTAGAAAAATACTCTATGATATAAACCTTTGGAGACCACAGAATACTAGATACATTTACAAAATTATTCATATTACTAATTCCTTGCTGATTAAACAACCTATTATTCAAAATATTCATTTAATTGGGTGTTTTGTTTATAGCGAGTTTTTGGTAGACTGAAAATGAAATATAAAATCTTTTTGATTTCAGCACTTCTTAAAATATAAATCTTAATAAATTAGGACGGAAATGTATATGTCCTATTGACTAAGCAAACTACATGGATCACAGCTTATTTATATATTTATGTATACATTTTTATTACTTTTTATTGCTACCTAGCTATCACCTCAAAGTATTGCAGCTTGAAGCAGTATTTATTGTCTCACAATTTCTGTGGATTAGGGATCTGGGTGTAGCTTAGCTGGGGACCCCTCAGGGTCTCTCAAAGGGTTGCAATCAAGGCATAGGATGGAGCTCTGCTTTTCTCAGAAGGCTCCACTAGTGGGATGAGAGTGGGGCAGCAGGATTTCCTTCTAAATTCACTCGAGTTGTTGTGGGCAGCATTTAGTTACTAACAGGTTATGGGACAGAGGGCCCCATTTCCTTACTTATTCCTTCCCAGAAGCCACCCTTAGTTCCTTGCCACGTAGACCCCTCCTTAGGGCAGCTCACGACATAGCAGATGGTTTCCCTCAGAGTGAGTAAACAAGAGTGAGAAAGAGAGCCCAAGATGGAAGCCCATTCTTTTTGTAACTTAATCTCAGGACTAACATCCGGACACTTTGTCATATCCTATTTTTTGAAGAAGGTCATTAGGGACCCCCCTCCCCCCATTACACAACGAAAGGAATGAATACCAGGAAGCAGGAGCTAGTGGAGGCCATTTTTTAGGTTACCTACCGTATATGCATTAATTCATTTCTCAATCCAGTTCATACTATCGAAAATAAGTAATATTTTTATAGTCTTACAGAATCATTTAGTTCTAAAGTATAGTTCATATATGATTATTAAACCCTGATTAAAGATATCTAGCAACAGGGCTTCCCTGGTGGCGCAGTGGTTAAGAATCTGCCTGTCAATGCAGGGGACGCAGGTTAGAGACCTGGTCCGGGAAGATCCCACATGCCGTGGAGCAACGAAGCCCGTGCACCACAACTACTGAGCCTGTGCTCTAGAGCCTGCGAGCCACAACTACTGAAGCCTGTGTGCCTAGATCCTGTGCTCTGCAACAAGAGAAGCCACTGCAATGAAAAGCCCACGCACCACAACAAAGAGTAGCTCCCGCTCACCACAACTAGAGAAAGCCTGTGTGCAGCAACAAAGACTCAACTCAGCCAAAAAAAAAAAAAAAAAAAAAAAAAAAAAAAATCTAGCAACAGATACCTCGTTGGTAATGAAGGTATAATTTCCACTTCTGGATAGCTGTGATGGTATACATTTTTCTAGAATTTCTCAAGGTAGTATTAGAAGACTAAGCCTATTAATGCATTTTAATGTTTATAAGTAGATGTTTGAGACCATAGGATGTGGAGGACGTGAGCTAGAGGTTAGAGGAAGCTGACTATGGGGAAATTGAGTTACCCGCCCCCCCCCTTGTTTTTGCAAGGGACTCATTCTTTCATTCCAACAATTACTGAGAATGTAAAAAGCTCTGGACCAGGCACTGAGAATACATTTAAAAATCCCACCTTTGTGCTGTTAATTCCGAGTGAAGGGAAGGGTGTGAGAGCAGAAAAGTCAGGACCTGGTGTCATACAGCAAACTGATACAGGACAGGATAGGGTTACTGCAAATAAATAGGTTGTGATATGCATTAAATTGTTAAAATGGAATTCCTAGGATCTCTGTGTCCCTTGAGTCACAAAAGGAAGAGCAATACAGTAGGTCCAGAGCACTCACTTATCATAAGGTGGGGCCTGGGTCAGGGTTTACCAACCACTAGCAGTAAAAGCATTAAAAGGAGTATTTAGTAATACAATTATTTGCAGAGTTGTTGAAATGCGTGTGCCGCTCCCTGTCGCTGCCTTCAGCCCCCAGCATGAATAAGAAGGAGATATTCTCCCTTTATCTGATTCTAAGAGAGAGGTGATGAAGAAACTCACCAGGAGAGTTGAGGACTTTGTATGCGTCTCCTGGGTTTGGGGAACCTAAGTCTGCAGTGGGAGGTGTGTCTAGATCTGTCAAGAGAGTGAGTAGAAAGAGACAGGGTTCATTGCGTTGGTGATGACTTGGTGAAGTGAATGTCTGTGTTTTCTGTGCCCACACAGAAACAGCCTCCAAGAGCATCCTCTGGAGGAATAAACAACGCCCAGAAACCGAGGCAGAAACAGAGAGCAGCCAGTAGAGGGCGCACGACTGCTTTAAGCGAATTGCAGTTGGAGAACTGAGCCGCTCCCCCAGCCTTTGAGAAGGAAGATTCAGACTTGAGTGTTTGCCATACTCAGAGGACACTCTTATAGAGCCAGACAGCACCAGTCCCCTAAAATCGTACCCACTCTCCTCTAATCCTCTTACATCCTGTGCCTGACCCTATATGGGTCAGAATCTAAGCCGGTAAATTAAGGCAGAAGCCAGTAGAAAAGTAAATTGGGGCAAGAGAATATGCTCACATGTCTCTTCCCCAAAAGAATCTGTCAAGCTAGGAGTGACCTCAAACTGATAGTTATGGGTTGAGGGATTGGGTGAAGCACATACCCGGGCAAAGAGAAGCGACATGGAAATGTAAAGAGACGAAGGGAGTTTTCAGTCAAGACTCCAGCTCCAGGATCAGATTGACTTGCATTTGCCCCTCAGGTCCTTTGTTCCCCTCCTGCACATTCCTGGACAAATCACTAAATCTCTTGGATACTAAGTTTCTTCGTATATGAAATGGGAATCAAAATAGACTCACCTCATAGGGCTGAGATGAGGATTCAATGTGAGAAGAGCTGTAAAGTGCCAGCCACAGAAGAAGGCTCAATAAATGCTTCTTGTTGCTATGAAGTAACTGAAGTATTTGAAATTGGGGTGCGATAAAGCTTACCCCAAATCAGCAGCCAATATCCAGTGTAGGCTGTGTTTTGCTTCAAATATTAGTGAATCAACATTTTTTAATTCAGTCTTTTTGCACTACCTTTTGCTTTCTGTAACACATTACAACTTTTGAAAAAAAAAGTAAACCTTTTGCTTTCCTGAAAAATATATAATTTAAATAGAGAAATCTTACCCCCCAAAATTTCATGCTGCACATTTCACAAGTCAAAGGCATGTGGAATAATGAAATCTATAAAATTAAAAATAAATTAGTTCTTACAGAGTCAAATAACACTAGCACACAGAAACCTTACTCATGACAGGATTTGGGTGAATCTACTAAAATATATATACATTTGTCAATAAATCATATAAAAACATAGCAAGTAGGAAAAATATGTTTATCAATGTAATTTCTTGTTTAAAAGATATTATAACAACAGTAAAGTCAATTAAAAATAATAAAAACCCTTGTTTCCAAAATCTTAATAAGACTACTTTTTTATTTTTAACATCTTTATTGGAGTATAATTACTTTACAATAGTGTGTCATACATCCCCATACCTCCTCCCTTTTGCGTCTTCCTCCCACCCTCCCTATCCCACCCCTCTAGGTGGTCACAAAGCACTGAGCAGACCTCCCTGTGCTATGTGGCTGCTTTCCACTAGCTATCTATTTTACATTTGGTAAGACTACTTTTTTAAATTAAGATACCCTACCTCCCTTGATCATATTTTTACAAACTTCAAATTATATTTTAGTTAATATTAAATAACAAATATATTCATGTAACAAATATATGCATGTTTTTTAAAAAAGAAGCCTATTAATTCCACCAAACTAGAATAACTATTATAACAACTTGATATTTTTCTTTTTATCAAATCCAATTTTGTCACACATGTATACATGTGTGCTTTAAAAATTATTTTTATTTTCCTTAGAGTAGATATGATATAATTTGCTAATTTTTCCACTTGGTTGGCTACAAAATAAGTATAGTAATTTCCCGGAAGTGTAGTGATTTTTATCTTCATTGGCATTTGATTTTGGGGCCCAGAGTTTTGACTATTCTTAATTATGTTAGCAAAATATGACATCATAATTGCTCTCATTTCCATTTACATAACTTTAGTGATACTAAATATACCCCACAAATTTTGTTTTAATCTGTATATCTTACTTTGTATCAATGTGTTTTGCTCATTTACACATGGAGAGCTTAGATATTTCTTTTCAATTCTTTTAAATTTTTAATATGATAAAATATTAGCCTACTGGTAACATTTTAAATACAAGTATTGCCTCTATAGTTAACTTTCTGGTTGTTATTTCAAGATAAGAATTTTATAAAGTATTTATAACAGCAAGATTTTTGAACTAATATATACAATATAATTGATTTGTTTATCTTCCATCTCCCCCAAATGAAGACTGGTTAAATTCATATCTACAAAAGAGTACAAAAGATTTTCTGCAATTCTGCTTAATTTAATTGTTAATTTTTATTCTTTTAAAATGTGCTATCTTAAATCACAGATTTATAGGATCATTTGTAAGAATTCTACGGTTGAATCTTTCACAGGACATAGTGGCACTGTAGGTGCCAGGCAAGACAGTTTCTACCTAGGTTTGAAATTCTTATGACATTTCAAGTCCATTTTTAACTTAAAGAGAATGAGAAATGGCAAGGACTTCAAATTTACAGTGTGCCTGAGGCGGAGATGGAACTGAATTCAGCTGGTACTATTATTCATGGTAGACAAAGCTAAAAATTGAAGTGTATTCCTTAAATAGTATATTAAATGTGTCTTGAGAAAAAGTTCGTTTAATGAGGGAAAGTTTTCCAATTTTAGGCTTTTTAAATGACTAAAGCCATTATAAAATGCAAATAATCTGAACTGAAATTATTTTGTCTTTAGGTTTGAGGGAAAACTTTATATGAGTGCTTTATTTTTAAGAAAAAGTCATACTTATAGATAGTAAAATCTGGTCTGTAAATTTCCATAGTCTCAATTTAAAAGAACACATCAATGATTTAAAACTTTTTAAGAAGTGAATTTCTTAAATGAGCATTTAAGTTAATTAATATAAGCAATCAAGTGGAAAAAAATTACACGCTTTCATTATAAACCCTAAGTTTTAGAACATTTGGATCATCGAGAAAATAACATCTTACAAGTTATGATGATTATGTGTCAACTTGGCTGGGCTAAGTGATGCCCAGATAGCTAGCATAACATTATTTCTGGGTGTGGCTGTGAGGGTGCTTCCAGCAGAGGTTAGCATTTGAATCTGTAGACTAAGGATGACACTCCCTAATGCGTGTGGGCATCATACAATCCACCGAGGGCCTGAATAGAACACAAGAAAGCAGAGGAAGGGAGAATTTGCTCTCTGCTTGAGCTGAGACATCTATCTTCTGACCTCTAACATCTGTGCTCCTAAATCTCTGGCTTTCAGACTCAGACGAGGATGCATGCCATTGGCTCCCCTGGTTCTTGGGGCTTTCGTTTTGGACTGGAATTGTACCACTGGCTTTCCTGGTTCTCCAGCTTGCAGATGGCAGACCATGGAACTTCTCAGCCTCCATAATCATGAGCCAATTCCTATAATAAATCTCACCTTATGTATATCTATATATATTCTATTAGTTCTGTACAGGTTAAAGGTTGATTAACTGTCTAAAGAACTATTTATAGGAGACTGGGAAATGTCAATAAACTTATCCACTTGCATTCTCACTTTCTTCATTATTCATTGTAAAAGCAGGAAAACAATGTACTTTAGAAGTGATTAGTTTATCCCTTCCTTATGGTGATGAGCTCCTTGTTAGTCTCAGAGTCTGGAGTTCTAGAGTCTTGCTCTACACAGTTTGTTTTTGGCACATCTGTTCTTACACACGGTCCTCTGTATAGCTGAACTTTTCAATGTTCAGCCTACGAATGTACAATTCAGCTTTTAGGTCCACTCTTAATCCTTATCTCATTTGTTAAGACCAGTGCACTGTTTATCAGTGAATTCTCCAGGCACTGTGACTGCTAAACCTCCCCATAGGCATCTTACTGATATCACTTTCCAATCTCAAGAAGCCCAGTTTAATTGAACACAGCTGGCTCAAAAGTATGAGACCTTGAATCCCATCAGCAATCCTTCTTTACTGTGTAATCCATGTGCAGTGTGATTTAAGCCACTTCCTAAGTTTTGTCTAAGTACATTACCCTCCAGAGATTTCATTTTCCTCTAAGAGGGAAATTGCTCCTTTGCTCTTCAATTACATGTGTAGATAAGATGTAGTATGACAGCTCTTTTGGAGAGGACTTCCACCATTGATCCAGTATACAATATACCTGAAGCTGTGAAATCTTCTGGTATTACTCATGAAAATAAATATGATGCAGGAGTTGAAGCCTGCAAAGTTACAGCTGGCACTTGCATCTTTAAAAAGGAGGGGATATTTTCATTGCAATATTGAAATATCATTTGTTAGTTTCCACATTTGTTAAACTTTATAGAGTTTATATCAAGCGATATGTAGAAATACAAAAATAATGATTGAATATCTGTCTTAAGGAAACTCAAAATCTATTTCATTAATGGTCATATTTTTCAACATGTATTTTATTTATAAAAATAACTAGAAGTTAAATTAATCATGATGCATTGTATCCTTTTACTGTGTGAATCATTTCACTAATAATGACTATCTACCAGACTCATTTTATTCATTCATTCGCATATTTGTTTAACATATATGTGTGTATAAGTATATATATAGAGAGAGAGGTTTTTTTTTTTTTGAGTACCTATTAGGTGTTAGTGAGAAAGACAGACAAAAATTTAATAAATACATAATATATACTCAGAAGATACGGCGGCCCTGGATGTGTGTCACTAGTATCTCCCTTCAAGAGAAAATCTGCTGCAAAAATTGCAGTCGGCCTACAGCTTCCAGAAGCAATGCCCTTGGAATCTGCATCCACCCTGGAGCCATGAGTGGACAGCACCAGCCAATGACCGGGCATCTGGGGGAGTAGGGCATATCCACTTTCGCCCATCACAACTCTCCTCTAACAAGCCATCTTTGCTCTGGAGCTCTCTGTTGGGCTGGTCAAGAACTTCCCAGGGTTGCACTTTAGTCTAAAGCTCTGTTCAACCGTCTCTTTCCCTCCCTCTTCTCCAATACCTGTCAGACCTGCATTGTGGCTTACCTACACCTGCTCCTTTTCTCCTTATCTTCCACAGAAATACCGCCAATTGAGTTACTTGTGCTTCTAACTCTGTCTTGGTGCCTGCTTCCAGAAAGACATGACCTGACACAGATGGTGATAAATATAATTTAAAAAATGGCAGCATAATGTGGTAAGGGGTTGGGTTTACCATATGGGAAATGGAGGTTAGCAACTTTAAAGCACGGTAAGAGAGGTGTCCCTGGGAAGATGAATTTTGAGTAAATCCTTAAAGGAAAAAGGAGTGATCTATATGGATAGGAAGACAGAGGGAACTGCCAGCCAAAACTCCCTTCGAGACCCATATGCTGGTTCAGTGTGATGGAGGGAGGCCGCATGCTCTTCACTCATCATTGAAAAAAGCTTGTTGGAAGAAGGATGATTTCATGAGTCCTTACCTGATGTAGAAGCCACAGTTCTCAAGCTGTGAAGTCAGGGACGATGTTCCCACAGCGCAGCACTTTAATGAAGTCATGCTTGTAGGAAAGGAATAAGCCAGTGAAATGGGTTTGCATATATTTTTATAAGATGAACCATTTTCTTAGGAGGAGTCAAAGTTGGCATGAAATTCTCTAGTGGTTTTCAAGCACTTATAAGGATAAAAGCTAAAATATATGATGTAATAGTTATAAAAAAATTAGAGTGAAATGCATTGTTAAAATAATGCACATGTACCTTGTATATTTACTCTGAATTTTTGTTCATCTTTCATCAGTATTATTGTACATATCTTTAGGAATAATGTTTTGAAGTTTTTCTGTTTCATCCCATTATGAAAACAATAAAAATACAAAACCAGACCATTAGATTACTTTGGGTCTCAGGATGAATATACTACTCTGCTGTCAATTATTCTCAAATCTCTGAAAAATCAGTTAAAATGCCCTCTTGAGAAGCAGCTAAAAAATAAAAGTGTCATGTGTTCCTCTGGTTTGAAACAGAAAACCAAATGATGTGGAGTAAATACACAGGGAGGAAATGGGAAGTTTGACAAGATAAATGAAGTTAAATAATTCCCAAAGGTTAAGGCTGCCCTCTGCCTATATAGTAGTGGAAAAACACTGGACTGGGAGTCATAAGTCACCAAATGAAAAGTGCTAATAGCGTGAAGGAGATGAATGACACGTATACAAGAGGCGGAGTAGATTGAAAGCATATTTGAATTGAGGTGGGTATGTAGTGAAGAGTTGGTTAATTAATTAATTTTTTAATTAAAAAATATTTATTTAATTTTATTTTTGGCTGTGTTGGGTCTTCATTGCTGCGCGCGGGCTTTCTCTAGTTGCGGCGAGTGGGGGCTACTCTTCATTGTGGTGTGCAGGCTTCTCATTGCGGTAGCTTCTCCTGTTGCGGAGCACCTGCTCTAGGCTCTCAGGCTTCAATAGTTGTGGCACGTGGGCTCAGTAGTTATGACTCATGGGCTCAGTAGTTGTGGTTCGTGGGCTCTAGAGCACAGGCTCAGTAGTTGTGGGGCACCAGCTTAATTGCTCCGCGGCATGTGGGATCTTCCTGGACCAGGGCTCGAACCTGTGTCCCCTGCATTGGCAGGTGGATTCTTAACCACTTTGCCACCAGGGAAGTCCCTGGTTAATTTATTATAAGCCTTGCAAATGCTCAAATGGAATCCAAGATGAAGGTTGAAGAAAGAAGCCTAATAAATCTTAAATCTCACAGTACTTAAATAAGAACTGAAGTGCACATATCCTCAGCAAACTTTTCAATTCTGACACTCTCTTCTGGAAGGAGGGGCCTGTCAAAATAGGTTCCAGTGGTCAAATGATGGATCTTCTTCCCCAACACAGAGCAGCATTTTCTGGTTTGATGAGAAAATGTTAAGTTTAGCCTTTGGACGTCCAGTCCCAGTCAGTACTTTAACAACAGTTGCTTTAACAACTGTTTTCCAGGGACTGTAGCAATAAAACATGGGAAGAGCAATGGATTTGCAGCAGATGAAGGTGTTGCCAAATCCCCAAAGCTTTGCCTGCTTCTGTGTTGACAGAGGAAGGCAGAGGAACAGATGCTAGAAACAAACAGTTCTCAGGGCAGGAAAAATAAACACTAAAAGAAAACTGTATTTTCCCAGAACAGATGATTAAGAAATTAGATGATTAAGAAATTAAAATAACTGATGATAAAGGCTAGGTCCAGATGCATTTATTTCTGACCACCCAAAGAAAAGAAACATTATGGACAAAAAAAATGCAGATCCCAGAGATAACTAAATTCCCTATGAAACTCTGGAATATACAGAAGACAAAGAAACCATTTTTTTTTTAATTTAGAAAGGAATATGGGCATAATAGTTACTATAATGCTATCTGACTAAATATCAAAAATAATATTGCATATACTTACTAATTATTGCTATCAGATTAAGGTAATGATGAAAATTTTAATGATTAGTTTTTTTAACTTATAGAAAAACAGCAATTAATGTTTTGGTTTTTATTAGTGCTTTTAACCAAAAATTTCTCCTGGCATTCCTTGAAGTTAGGTGTGGTCATGTGACTTAGTTCATCATTGAAATGGGTGGAAGTAATGGGTGTCACTTGCAGGTGGGAGATTTAATGTCTAGTGCATGATTCACCATGTCTCTTTTTTCAGTCTTGGCAATTGTGGAAGCAACTGAGTTGCAGTGTGGTGTCCTGAATAAGATGATGTACACCAGAGTGAGGTATAGCAAGACAGTTATAATTCTAAGTCACTGAATTTGGAGTTATTGCAAAGCATAACCTTGACTCTCCTGATGGATGCAAATATTTAGTAAAATCAGCATATTCACAGGATAACAATTTAATTTTTTATTCAGTGGCTTTTATAGAATAGCAGTTGTGTGGAATTTTACCCAAAGAGCTTTGGCCAGTTCAAATAAATAGAATTAGCAGGTCTTGTGCAAAAGACTATGTCATCTAATAAATATTGAATAACCTAATTTTTTTCCCCAGAAACATTAACATATAGACATGATTCTCATTTCAGAGCTAAAGAATCTGGGAACCTGTGCATCACATGCACTAACTGGGACTCAAAAAGCAGCGATACTAAGAAGGGTGAGGTTGGAGTACCTAAGTAGAGGCTGAATTTAGATTTTTAAATCTATTTTTGGGCCTGTACTATAAGAAATAAGGATTTGAGCCCAGAAAATTGATCCAAAGACAGGCAATAAATCAAAGAGGGCAGGGGAGGGACCAGGTGGTATAATACGTTACATTTTCCAGCATTAATGAAAGACAGGCAACCCCAGATCCAAGAAGCCCAGATAGCCCTAAGCAATACAGATACCAAAACAAAATAAAACAAACAACAACAATGAAAACAACTTCACACAGACACATCATAGTCAATCTTCTAAAAACCAAAGATAAAAAGAAAACTTAAAGGGAGCCTATGGGGGGGGGGGGCGGGAGTGAAGCATTATGTGGAGAGGACCAAAGGTAAGAAATACTCAGAGTTTTCATCAAAGATTTTATAGGACAGAAGACAGTTGAATGGGAATGTTTAAAATGCTGAAACAAACAATAATGTCAACTGGATTTCTATATCTAATGAAAATATCTTTCAAAAATGGAGGCATAATAAATACTTTTTCAAACAAAGACCAAGAGAATTTATTGCCAGAGACCTGTAATGCAAGATACATGCAAAGAAATTCCTCAGACGGAAGTATGAAATCTGATGGGAATTTAACATTAAACTCTTTAAAAGATAATCAATTTTAAAGACAAATTGTAATAAAGTACTCTGAGTTTATGACATATGTAGAAGTAAAATGTATGAAAAATAGTTCAAAAGGTGGGAAAGAGGAAATGGAAGTATACATAAATGGTGTAAAAATATTTGATAGTACTAAGTTAAAAATGTTTATTGTACACCCTTGAGAAATTCACTAAAATTTTTAAAAAGTGACATAGTTATTAAGCCAATAGTAGAGATAAAAAAGAAAAATAAATAATAATTAATACAGAAGAAGGTGGGAAAGAGGAATAAAGGAATAAATAACAGAGGTAGCAAATAAAAAAACAGAAAGCAAGATGATAGGTTGAAATCCAACTATATCAATAATTACATTACATATAAAAGGCAAGTCCATCAGTTTAGATAAAACACAGTAGACTACCTATAAGAAACTACAGTCAGTAACCCTTGTGAACATAGATAAAGATTATCAGGAAATTTAAACAAATTGAATCCTGTAATATATAAAAATGAAATATATATCATGACCAAATGGGGTTTCTCCCAGGAATGGAAAACAGTTTCAACATTCCAAAATCAGTGACTATAATTTACCATATCAACAGAATAAAAAAACACATAATCTTCTCTATTTTATGCACAAAATTATTTTACAAAACTCCACATCCATTCATGATAAAAAAAACTCTCAGTAAACCTGGAGTAGAAGGAAACTTCCTCATCTTGACAAAGGGTCCACAGAGTCCTGTATGATCTGGACTCTGTTACCTTTCCCACTGCATCGCTTTATACTCTCTCACTGGCTCATTCTTTATTAGTTGCACTGGATTTCTTTCTGTTCCCCAAGATGCCAGCCTGTTCGCACCTCATGGACTTTGCTTTAGCTGTTTCCTCTGACTGGAACTTTTTTCCCTCAGGCAGCTGCATGGATCATTCTATCGCTTCCTACATTTTCTTGGCCAGAGGTCACATTCTTAGTGAGCATTACCACAGCCATTCCTTTCAAAATTCCCAATCACTCTCTCTGATCTGCTTTTGTACTTATTATTATTTCTTTTAATTAAGCCATTTTTTTTTAGAAAAGCAGTTTAAAGTTCACATAAGAACTAAGGGGGAATGTAGAGACATACCTCACATCACTCCCTGCCCCCCTCACACATGCACAGACTCCCTCATTATCAACATCCCCACAAGAGTGGTACCATTTGTTACAACTGATGAACCTTCATTGACACACCATTATCACCTGAAGTTCATAGTTTACATTACAACATTACATTTCATTTTTGGTGTTGTACATTCTATGGGTTTGGACAAAAGTATAATAACATATATCTCTCATTACAGCATCACACAGAATATTTTCACTCCTCTAAGAATCCTCTCTGTGCTATATATTCATCACACTCCTCCTCTCCATCAACCCCTGAATTTTTTTTTTTTTTACTGTTTCCATAGTTTTCCTTTTTCCAAAATATCATATAGCTGGAATCATACAGTATGTAGCCTTTTCAGATTCACTTCTTTCACTTAGTAATATGCAGTTAAGTTTTCTCCATGTCTTTTCCTTTTTTGATAGCTCATTTCTTTTTCATGTTGAATAATATTCCATTGTCTAGATGAACCACAGTTTATTTATCCATTCACCTGCTGAAGGAAATCTTGGTTGTTTCCACATTTTGGCAATTATGAATAAAGCTGCTATAAACATCTGTGGGCAGGTTTTTGTGTGGACATGTTTTTAAGTCCTTTGGGTAAATACCAAGGAGCGTGACTGCTGAATCATACGGTAAGAGAATGTTTACATTTGTAAGAAACTGTCAAACTCTCTTCTGAAGTATCTGAACTATTTTGCATTCCCACTAGCAATGAACGAGAATTCTGTTGTTCTACATCTTCTCCAGCATTTGGTGTTGCCAGCATTCTGGATTTGGGCCATTCTGATAGATGTGTAGTGGTATCTCATTGTTGTTTTAATTTGCACTTCCCTCAAGACTTATGATGTGGAATATCTTTTTTGTATGTTTATTTGCCATCTGTATATCTTCTTTTTTAAAATATAAATTTATTTATTTATTTATTTATGGATGTGTTGGGTCTTTGTTGCTGCATGCAGGCTTTCTTTAATTGTGGTGAGTGTGGGCTACTCTTTGTTGTGGTGCGCAGGCTTCTCATTGTGATGGCTTCTCTTGTGAAGCACGGGCTTTAGGCACATGGGCTTCAGTAGTTGTGGCTCGTGGGCCCAGTCGTTGTGGCTTGCAGGCTCCAGAGCGCAGGCTCAGTAGTTGTGGTGCACGGGCTTAGTTGCTCCGTGACATGTGGGACCTTCCCGGACCAGGGCTTGAATCTGTGTCCTCTGCATTGGCAGGCAGATTCTTAACCACTGCACCACCAGGGAATCCCCTGTATATCTTCTTTAGTGAGGTTTCTGTTAAGGTCTTTGGCCCATTTTTTAATCAGCTTGTTTGTTTTCTTACTGTTGGGTTTTAAAAGTTCTTTGCCTGTTTTGGATAACAGTCCTTCCTCAGATGTGTCCTTTGCAAATAGTTTTTCCCAGTCTGTGGTTTGTCTTCTTATTATCTTGACATTGTCTTTCACTGAGCAGAAATTTTTAAATTTAATGAAGTACAACTTATCAATTATTTCTTTTCATGGGGTGTGCCTTTGGCGTTGTATTTAAAAAGTTATTGCCATGCTCACTTCAGCAGCACATGTACTAAAATTGGAACGATACAGAGAAGATTAGCATGACCCCTGCATAAGGATGATGTGCAAATTCATGAAGTGTTCCATGTTTAAAAAATAAAAATAAAAAAAAATAAAAAGTTATCACCACACCAAAGTTCATCTACATTTTCTCCTATGTTATCTTTTAGGGGTTTTAAAGTTTTGTGCTGTTTTACATTTAGGTTTGTTATCCATTTTGAGTTAATTTTTATGCAGGGTGTAAGGTTTGTGTCTACGTTCATTTCTTTTTCTTTCTTTTTTTTTTTTTTGCACGTGGATGTCCATTTGTTCCAGCAACATTTGTTGAAAAGATTATCTTTGCTCCATTGTATTGCTTTCGTTTCTTTGTCAAAAATCAGTTGACTATATTTATGTGGATCTACTTCTGGGCTCTCTGTTCTGTTCCTGTTTTTTAAAAATAGTACTTCCTTCTAACAACTATGCAATTAACTTATTTTTATGTTATTTTTTAGTTTATTTTATGATGCAAGATACATAAGAGTAAGCATTTTTTTAAAAAACTACTGTATCCCCAGTAAAGAACACATTTTACAATATATATAGACACTCTGTAAAAATTTGTTGAATGAATAAATGAGTGAATCACTGAATCAGAAAGTTTCAAAATAAGGTATAATAATACTGACTGCTTGAACTGAGTAGCTTCTGTCCTCTGGTAAATAGAGATGTGAAAGAGGGACTTCCCTTGCTCTTGAAGAAAATACAAAGTTTTAGATCCTATATATTTTTAATTTACAGATTCTATGTCCAGAGCTGGTAAGATTCTAATTCTTGTTTTTAAGAATAAATGTAAAAGGAGTCTGACAGAGAGAGAGAGATGAGTGCTATATTGAGACAATAGGAACTATACTCCATTTCTTATTTTTTCTCTGATGTCTTTGAAGTTTATTAAGGAAAGGGGACATTCCTTTTCTCAAAAGAATTGTGATTTTTCTCCTCTTTTCTTGGAAATCCCTGTGGATGGTACTGAGCTTACAGAATCAGGCATCAAAGAAATATCTATTCTGCACTGTAGTGAACTAAAGTAGACTACACTTTAAGAACTGTTGTTTCCTTATGCATTTCTCCCTTTGGAGACGTTGATACACACATTTCTGAAATAACTTGGAGCACTGGGTATGTTTCATCTACAGGCTTTTGCTTATCACACAAAGCTTCTTGGCTTAAATTGTGCTTTGGTGGATGTCCCCCTGTGCCTGCAACTAAGAGGTGTGGCTTTCACAGGGATGGCAACTCCTGTGCGCAGAGCAGCCTGTGTGATAATTCAGACATAACTAGGTCAATTTCCTTTACTTATCATTTTGCCATAGATTGTATTCGTGTTTCCTTTTGTCCTTGGAGACAGTGTTTCAAAATGTAGAAGTAATGAATACATTGAGCAGTCTCTCTTGAAAGGAAAGTATTACAATGAGATAAATGTCATTAAAATATATTCCTTGAAGGGAAGTCCTTCAGGGCAAGGTAATTTTGCTGAACATATACTTGGTGTTATAATAATATTATACAATACTACTTATGTTATTTTATTGGGATAATAATAACAGTTTCTATTTTTCTTCCAAGCCACTCAGGAGAAATTGTGTGTGTTGTGGGGGAGGGAGGAGGTGTTGCTTCAAAAAGGCTTATTTCATTACCTGATGTTAGTTTAAGGAGAATTTATTACTTTTATATTTAGAGAGAGATGGCCATTGGATAAATTTTTCAAATTACTATCTAAGGTCATGCAGATATGGACAGACTATGATTGTTATTTTTAGTAAGGGCAGCTGAATAGATGAACCCGTAATGATAAATCCAATATAATCAAAATGTTTTTGTTCATCCTTGACTGAGATACACTTTTTCACAAAATATCATTTCTGAAAAGAAATTAGACTAAGATGAAGTGCATTGCTTTTATATTTTGGAAGGATTAAAATTGAAATAAGTAGGAATTGGAGGCCCATAGTGTTTATTTTTTCCCCACTAGAGAGGAGGGGTGATTTGTGAAATGACAGCACTATTGAAACAAGGAAAGCTAATTGTTGGAATTCGGCACAATTCCAGGAGAGAGAATCGAAAGCTTCATTTTATCTCTGATTGATCAATAGATTATGTTCACTCAAACAACATTTATTAAACACCTTCTATGGGCTGAGCACAGTGCTAGGAGCTTGGGATGCAAATATGAACACACTGAAACTCTTGGTCTCATGGAGTGTATGTTTCTTTTTTTTTTTTTTTTTAACATCTTTATTGGGGTATAATTGCTTTACAAGAGTGTATGTTTCAAAATAAATTACTACATATGCTTTCAGATGGTAAGTCTCTTATACAACTTGGTTTGCACTGTAAAATGATATTTTATCAAAAATTTTCTGATTATAGATATGGTATGTGAAACTACCCATAACTCTATTGTCTAAACAACTGTAAACATTGTTTTATCTTTCTAATTATATAGCTATATTAAAATATTGCTTTTCACTTAGTATCTATTTGTACATTTAAACATACTGATCCTAACAGTTATAAGATTACACAGAAATAAATAATCTATTCTTCAGCATTTAGTTTGCTTTTAATTTCCTGCTGTTAGGAAGAAGATCTTTGTAAAATGTCTTTGGGTGAATCAGAAATCATTTTTAGGATAAATTCCTATAAATGATGTTACTCAATACAACAATAGGGAAATTTTAAAAATTTTTGGTAATATTTTCAAATTGTACACTTTGCAAGAACAATCTATTTTAAAGCTGTTCAGTTAGGGTCTTAGATTAGTGACAATTTCCATTCTCACTTTCATTCTAATATTGGTTATTGTGTTGCATATTCCTCAGTACTCTATGCAAAATGCAACATTTTCTCAAACATTATTCACTTATCTTCTCCTTCAGTTAAGAGGATTATGGTGATGGATAAATAAAATTGCAGAGTGCACATAATTTCTTGGAATGACAAAGCCTCTGCATATATTCAAATTTGACTTCTGCATTCTCTGGTTATTGCATTTTCAGAGTTAGCTTTTTTTTTTTTTTTTTTTGCGGTACGCAGGCCTCTCACTGTTGTGGCCTCTCCCATTACGGAGCACAGGCTCCGGACGCACAGGCTCAGCGGCCATGGCTCACGGGCCCAGCCGCTCCGCGGCACGTGGCATCTTCCCGGACCGGGGCACACACCCGTGTCCCCTGCATTGGCAGGCGGACTCTCAACCACTGCGTCACCAGGGAAGCCCCAGGGTTAGTTTTTATCGGGGAAGATTTCACCTGTGTTTGTGAAAAGCAACAATGCATTGTTCAGCATAACTCACTGAGGTCAATCTAAATACCACGCACTACCCTAGTTTTGTTGCTCTAAATACCATTTTTGGCATTGGGAATCACCAGAGAAAGGGAAGAAAGTAACCCTGAGCTACTTCGGCTCAATTCAACAAGCGTTTATTTATCGTCTATGACATATCTGACTCCATCTAAGTACAGGTACTGTAACCATGTGAGTTGAGGCCCAGTTACCTTGGGTATTGCATTTAGCTCTGGAATTTCCTCACAGCTAGCAGAAAATTCTCAATACTTGGGATTATGTTCCATATGGTGCCCTGTGCTATTCTTTCTATATAATAATTATGATTTATGTTTTTCTCACAAGAGCTATCCTGTAGTATTCAATTCTGAGAAGTAAAGAAAAGAAAGTGTTTCATATTTTCTAGACATACATCAACTGGAAATTGACCGATTCCCTGAATATGCCTTTAATATTGGTTAAACAGAGTCAATACGTGGGAAGTTTTTGCTAGTCACTTTGAATCACCATAAAAGACTGTGAATGTAGCTCCGGGAGAATATGATGGATGCTCAGTGCAGGGTAAACTTAAGAAAGAAACTCAAAACTCAATTTAAGAGATAGAAAGGAAATGTAATTTCAAGAACATAAATCAAAGTTTGTTTCCTGGAATGTGTGTTTTAAGTGAATCTGATGTTTTGCTGCTTAGTCAATAGAAATTGAAAGTATAAAGAAGTGAATTCTGAGATATATTTGTAATCTTATCAGATATTGCTGTGCCGACGTCTCATTTAGTGTGGTGATACCCACTCATGGTGAAATATTATATATATATATATTTTTTCTTCCTCCCACCCTCCCTCCTTCCCTCTCTTCTTCCTCTTTCTTTCTTTCTTCTTTCTTTCTTTCTTTCTTTCTTTCTTTCTTTCTTTCTTTCTTTCTCTCTTTCTCTCTCTTTCTTTCTTTCTCTTCCTGTCTTCCTTTCTCTCTCTCCCTTTCTTCCTTTCCCTCCCTCCCTATCTCCCACTCTCTCTCTCTCTCTCTCTCTCTCTCTTTCTTTCTTTCTTTCTTTCTTTTCTTCCCTTTTGTGTTATATGGTAGTAAGGAAGCCCCATCACATCAGAATTCTGCTCAGAAAACTCCTGGCAAGGGACACACTGCCAAACGCAGAGTGAGTGTGTATGCCAGATTGAGATCTCCATGTGATTTTGTCATGCAGCATAATGAACTGGCAGCTAAAAATAAGCACAAGCAGATTGCCTTTCCTTCCTTCTATTTGCAGTTATTCCTTTGGAGAATATTCTTCACCTTTGGATGGAGCTGAATTCCAAATATTTTGCTAATTTTCCAAATACATTTTTGAAAAAAATCTATTTGCCCTATCAGACAGATGACCCTCCAATTTATCAGCTCTGGCCTTAGATTACATTCTCCCACTTTTTAGAGATGCACATAATAGCATGGCCTTAAATGCACTGACTTAAAATTATCCTTTTAATAGGAGGAAACTCATTTTTTTCCCCCAAAACGGTTTTCAGCACTGTCTTCTGTCTGAAAGTGTATCTGAATTCAAGAAGACCATTGTCAGATAACTAGATGCGTGTGTGTGTTAATAATGCTCAGAAATTGCCAGAACTCCTAAGATTAATTCTATCTTCTAACTGGAGGAGGAAAAACAAACAAACAAACAAACAAAAAAACAAAAACAACAACTGTTAAAGAACATATCATTGTAAGTAATTTTTTTTTTTTGGTAGAAAACATATATTTTTGTCTATTGAACCCACAATTGTATATCACTGTCTGTTTGGAGCAGAAAGACATGAAGCAGTTGATTAAAAAATTTTGCATATCTATACTATAACAGTAGTATAAGTTAAAGCTGTATTTTAAGAAAGTTGTGGTTTAGTGGAAAAAAGGTTCAAGGTCCTGAAAGAACAATAGCAAAAGGAGCCAATTATCATTAAATTATCTGGTTCAGTAGGAAGAATCCTTTCATCTTTTTTCACCAAAAGCATTTTTAGCCAAG
Organism: Aethalodelphis obliquidens; assembly: GCF_003676395.1. Lineage (NCBI taxonomy): Eukaryota > Metazoa > Chordata > Mammalia > Artiodactyla > Delphinidae > Aethalodelphis > Aethalodelphis obliquidens. The sequence continues at coordinate 19,380,996 of NW_020837945.1, forward strand.
CCTAATATCACTATTTCGTACTAGTCTGTGTTTTTCCTGGACACTGAGTGCCTTTGGGTCAAATCCTGGCATTGCTATAGTGTTCATGATTTGGGGTAAGTTACACAAAGTTCCTGAGAGTTGTCTTAGTTGTTTTATTTGTTTGTTAAGACATGAGACACAGTGTGAGGTTTCACTGAGTACATGTGAAAAAAAGTCTCAACTTTGTTAGATTTAGGATACATTGGTTCACTTATTCTGTCATTTGAACTAGAGAGCTACCAGCTGGACCCTTGTCCCTTAGCATATATTTTACCTTCATTAAGAATTAATGAGGTTCCTCGACTCGGCAAAGGACACCTACAAAAACCCTACAGGCAACATTACACTTAATGGTGAAAGACTAAATGTTTTTTCCTAAGATCCAGAGCAAAACAAGGATGTCCACTCTCACCACTTCTATTCAACATTGTACTGGGGGTTCTAGGTAGGACAATTAGGCAATAAAGTGGGAAAAATAAAGGCAGACAGATTGGAAAGGAAGAATTAAAACTATCCTCAGTTGCAGATGGCATGATCTTATTATAGAAAATCCTAAGGCATTCACTAAAAAAACTATTAGAACTAATAAAGTTCAGCAAGTTTTCAGGATTCAAGATCAATATATTTAAAAATTTTATCTCTATATATTTGCAAAGGAGATTACAAAAATGAAATTAAGAAAACAATTTTATTTATAATAGTATCAAAAAGAATAGTACACACATAGAAATTAAACAAAAATATACAAAACTTATGCTCTAAATACTGTATAGCATAGTTAACAGAAAACAATAAATGGAAAAACATTCTATTTTTCATGGATTGGAAGTCTTAATATTGTTAAGATGGCAATATTTGGCAATAATCCCAAATTGATCTACAGATTCAATGTAATCCTTTTCAAAATTACAGCTAGCTACTTTGCAGAAAATTACAAACTGCTCCTAAAATTCATATGGAAATTCAAGGAATCTAGAATAGCCAAAATGATCTTCAAAAAAAAAAAAAAAAAAAAAAAACAAATGTAGAGACTCACACTTTCAGACTTTAAATCTTACAACAAAGCTATAGTAATCAAGACTGGCATATACAGAACATTCAAACAGAATTGAAAGTCCAGAATAAACCCTCACATTTATGTCCAACTAATTTTTTTTTTTTTTTTTTTTTTTTTTTTTGCAGTACGCGGGCCTCTCACTGCTGTGGCCTTTCCCGTTGCGGAGCACAGGCTCCGGACGCGCAGGCTCAGCGGCCATGGCCCACGGGCCCAGCCGCTCCGCGGCACGTGGGATCCTCCCAGATCTGGGCACAAACCCGTGACCCCTGCATCGGCAGGCGGACTCTCAACCACTGCTCCACCAGGGAAGCCCTATGCCCAACTAATTTTTTACAACGATGCCAAGATCCTTCAGTGGGGGAAAGAATAGTCTTTTTAACAAACGATCCTGGATATCCATACACAAAATAATCAAGTTGAACCCCTACTTGATATCATATGTAAGTTAAATAAAAATGGATCAAAGAACTAGGTGTAAGAACTAAAACTATAAAACTCTTAGGAGAAAACATAGGCATAAATCTTTGTGATTTTGAATTAGTCAATGGTTTCTTACATAGGACATCAAAAGTGCAAACAGGGCTTCCCTGGTGGCGCAGTGGTTGAGAGTCCGCCTGCCGATGCAGGGGACACGGGTGCGTGCCCCGGTCCGGGAAGATCCCACATGCCGCGGAGCGGCTAGGCCCATGAGCCATGGCCGCTGAGCCTGCGCGTCCGGAGCCTGTGCTCCACAATGGGAGAGGCCACAACAGTGAGAGGCCCACATACCACACACACACACACACACACACACACACACAAAAGTACAAACAATAGAAGAAAAAACAAATAATTAGATTTTATAAAAATTAATTTTGTACTTCAAAGGATAATGTGAAGAAATTAAAAAGGCCACAGAATGAGAGAAAATATTTGCAAATCATATGTTTGATAGAGGACTTGTATTTAGAATATGTAAAGAACTCTTACAAAGCAACAATAAAAGGGCAAATTACTCAATTATAAATGGACAAACAATGTGGATAAATATTCCGTCAAAGAATAGATACAAATGGCCAGTAAACACATGAAAAGATGATCAATGTCTTTAGCCATCAGAGAAATGCAAAGAAAGCACAGTAAGATACTACTTCACACCAATTAGGATGGCTATAACAAAAATGACAGATTATAATTGTTGGTGAGAATGTGGAGAAATCACAGCACTCATACACTGCTGGTAGGAATGTAAAATAGCACAGCGTCTTTGGAATACAGTTTAGAAGATCTTCAGAATGTTAAGTACGGAGTTACCATATGAACCAGCAATTCCACTCCTAGGTATGTATCAAGAGAAATAAAAACATATGCACATACAAAACTATGTATTAACTATGCTAATATACTAAAAAACATTGAACTGTACACCTTAAATGGATTAATTGTATGGCATGTGAATTATATATCAATAAAGCTATTAAAAATGGAATTAATGAATGTAAGTGGCTTTTAGCTTGTGTGGTATGAACACATTTAAAATCAGAGCATACTTCCTATAAAAAACAATCATATTTAGACAGGACATATCTAGTTGGAATAAATGGCTAAATTCATGTGGGCACCAAAAGCAGTCTAGTATGGAGCATTTTCTGTTTGGCTAAAGTAGCCATTTGATCTAAAACAAATAAAAATGGAAAAGTCAAGTTAACCTGTAATTGATTTACTAGGAATGTTATGTATTGGTATGCACATAAGAGAAAATAAATTTTATACACATACATATACACTATATATATACTATATACACTATATACTGTATATATACAGCATATAATTATATATATGCCTGTATATGCATGTATATACAGTTGTGTTTTTATATATGTTTTATTATTATTTATTTTTATTATTATTTTTTTTTACGGTACGTGGGCCTCTCACTGTTGTGGCCTCTCCCATTGTGGAGCACAGGCTCCGGACGCGCAGGCTCAGCGGCCATGGTTCGCGGGCCTAGCCACTCCACGGCATGTGGGATCTTCCCGGACCAGGGCATGAACCCGTGTCCCCTGCATCGGCAGGCGGACTCTCAACCACTACGCTGCCAGGGAAGCCCTATTATTATTATTTTTAAATTTATTTATTCAATTTATTTATTTTTGGCTGTGTTGGGTCTTCGTTGCTGTGCGCAGGCTTTCTCTAGTTGCAATGAGCAGGGGCTACTCTTCGTTGCGGTGCACGGGCTTCTCATTGCGGTGACTTCTCTTGTTGAGGAGCACGGGCTCTAGGCGCACGGACTTCAATAGTTGTGGCACATGGGCTCAGTAGTTGTGGCATGCGAGCTCTAGAGCACAGGCTCAGTAGTTGTGGCGCACAACAGTGTCCCCTGCATTGGCAGGCAGATTCTTAACCACTATGCCACCAGGGAAGCCCTTATTATTATTTTTTAATCTGGAGAATTTTAATATTTGGGGATGGATATTTTCAGTTACTTTTAAAAATATATATATACTATAGTGATCATGGAGAGAAAATGGAATTCAATATGTATGCTGTTTGTATGTGTCTGTGTTTATATACATATCTATATATATATATCTGTATAAAGTGTACTTCACATGTTGAATGAGTTAATGATTGATTTCTTACATTTTCAGCTCTGCACAGAGCATCTATAATAAATAAAGCAATGGAGTGAACGCAGGGATTTCCAGGCATATCCAGTAATGAGTGCTTCTAAAATGATACAATTTCGTCTTATATTTTAATGTTACTTCTCTTCAGGGTGTTATGTTTGTGCTATTGGAAAAATGTTATATTATTGTTTGCATACTCTGAAGAATATTGTGCCTGAGAGGAGACAACTTTTCATATGCAGAGGCATAGGCAAGTGGGAAGTTCCTTCTTCCTGCTTGTACATTCCAGGAACGTAACCAGGGAACAAAACAGGTTACTAAAAAGAGAAAGAGTATAGGACTGATTGACTGCTAATTTAAAAATTGGCAAGTGTCCTATGTAGCTAGCTGGCTTGAAAATTATCCCAAACTAGAGTCATTGCTGCTTAATTGTAGACATGCCTAAGCATCCAACTCAGTCTGTCTCCAAATGACACAAGTACTTCTTGTATGATGGAAATGCAGGTGAATATTTCCTACATGCCTAGAGAACCAACCTAGGTTTAGTTTTAGATGCTCAAATGAAAGCTATGCCATACTGGTTTCTTTCTTTCTGATTCTTCTCACCATGTCTGAATACAGATACTGGTGTGAATGTACATTAGCATATAGTTTTTAAACAAGATGGAAGAAACAAATGTTCCCTATTGATCCCTAGACCATGTACTGCATTAAACATACAGTGTAAAAGTGGTAATGAAAGTGGGTAAATCTTTGTGCATTTATTAAAAGTTACAATCTGATATTTAAGTATTTTGAAAACCACTTCAAAGTGAAATGAGTATTTTGGTTGATATTTGAGTTATCTTTGATTATTAATATAAAAGAATTAGATAAAAATTATCTAAAATGTTGGCAATTTTTATATAGTTAGAGCTAAGTATTTTACACCTCCTCTGGCTTTGCCCTCAACAGAATTATTTAATGATTATAAACAAGTGATATCTTTTTTTGTTACCTTAACAACCCCTAAAATTAGCTTCAGGGATTTCCCTATCCATCATTCTATGTAGGCTAGCTGGGGATCCACTCTCATCTTCAAAGTCTGCAAAAGTGACTTAGGCCAAAGCCATTTTGTTTAGAGATGAGCAGATGACCAAAACTAAGCTTTAAGTATGAATCGTATGACCTATATAGGAACACTCAGAAAGAAATTTCCTTCTTATCTGTTGGTTGGTAATTAATTGGCTGCTACCATGCAACCACAAGCAAAGCATCCTTCTGAGGTTGAGGAGTAATGCTGAGGTTGCCCAAGAAAATGTAAGAAACCAGACCCCAAATATATTATTAGTATTCAGCCAGTAACACAAATCAATAAACTACTTTTTGCTTAAGACAGCTTCAGTCAGGGTTTCTGTCATTTGCACTGAAATGAACCCAGTTTCACAAATTGTGGGAAATCCTCTTTACACTGCATAATTGCTTTTTTACCAAAAATTGTAGTGTTTTAGAAAAAGTTAGATCTGGATGTGATGAAAATTGTCTAATCTTAAAAATATCCCACTGGAATTACAACTTAAGAATTCTCATTTTATCTTTGTCATTCTTTTCTTAGAAATATTGTTCTTTTCCTCCAATACAGAAGGTGGTTGACATAATTTTATTAAGGCTTTACAAATTATGAGAAAGTAGATGGAGGAAAGACACGATGCCTTCAGAAACAAGGATCCTGCTGCATTTTGTGTTTCCATCTTTGATTTATTCCTTTGTGCAAAAGTAGGACATTGAATAGTCACAATCTTTAGGCATCCACAAAGCTACCAGGAAGAGAATAAGAGGCACAAATGAAATTTTAGCCTTATATCTTGACTTATGGATGATATTAGTCTTGATCAGGTCCTTATTTCAGGGATCTTCTGTATGTTGACTTATTCACTTCTGAAAAAGATAGTTGTAGTCAAAGAATAAAAGTGCCCAGTAATCTCTGTTAAGCTTTGCCCACCCAGTACCCAGATCATGGTAGGCAGGAATTTGTATGCAACCACAGGCTTCTGACTCAATGGTGAGGGGAGTTTGGTATCAGACACTTCCTTGAATAGACTGTAATAGAGATCATCCCTGATTTAATACTTGGTGTTCCTCCTGTATTCTCTGAAACTGAAGCTCACTCTCAGCACTCCTTTCTGCATTTTTCCTATCCTGTTAACATTTATCACTATTTATCACATGTCCTGGTTATAATGTGCAGGGACTGTTACTCAGGTTAACTTTGGCTGAACTTTTGAATATTTCCTCCTTTTCTCCAGTCTTCTCTTTCTTCAATTAGATTGTGGTATAGTTTGATCAGGCAGTCAGACATTCAAAGGGATCATCATACCTAATTCCAATTTCAGTAAAAAAATATGTATGTATATATATATTTATAAATTTTTTTCTGGCTCTTCTCAGAGCACCAGAATTCTGCCTTGCTTGTTCTCACCTTTCTTCTAGAAAATAAAACCCATCTCAAAGTGTTCCTATCTGCTTGCCTTTTGCTTCAAATACAGACTCCTTTAGCTTCCCTGTTACCAAGCTTCACTCACACATGAGGAAACTTGGCTTTTAGTTGGGGCTGCTGACAACTCTGTCCCTGAATTTTTCTTTGAGCATTTTCAGCTGTAACCCTTGGATCCAGTCCTTCCTGACAAACCCTCACTGTCTATGGGACTTCCCACTGGTGGGGGCCTTTCCTTAAGGGTGTGCCCTTGTCAGAGTTCAGCTCTTACTTCCTGACCCTGTGTTGATAATGCATTCTGATACATCACATCAACTCTTTTCCCTTGGTTTTCAGTTCTCTTTGCCTAGTTGCCCAAAGGAATAGCAAAGGGTTTTTCAAGCTATGAGATACATTATGACTGGATTTTCATTGTGTTAAATATTGTAAGATATGGGCTTTTAAAAATGTTTCTTAGAAATCACCATTTCAGTGTTGGGAAAGTTTAGAATCAGAGAACATCTCAAATTTTTTAAAAAGGTGGATTTTGTTTGTATTGTTTTTTTTGGTCTTGCTTTAAAAAATATGTGAACTCATTATATAATAGCTAGTAATTCTAAGTAGTTCTCTTTTGTTCTTAATTTAGTTCATTGTTGTTATTTGGTGTGAACTTCTAAATTTTATTTTTATTAATGGTGAGGAAAATCAAGCCAATAGTAAACATAGGGAAATACAGAGTCCATATGACTCAACCAATATAAACAATACCAACAATTTAACACAATGTGAAAGATGATTTTTATTTTTCAAGCTTTGTGTGTCAGCTTGACTTCAGGGAAAATAACACTTTCCTTGGTCCGCTTTGAAAACAGGGAGTTTTCTCTCCTCGACTTTCCTGAACTTTGTTAAACATTTGTTGCTGTTTTCTACTTGTCCTCTCTTTCTCTAATTAAATGGTGATATAGTTTGACAAGACAGTCAAAAATTCAAAGTGACATATGGAGGCTTTCCACTCTGTTTTCTATCTGGGAGAATTATGAAACAAGAATGAGGGAAAGGGGGAGGAATGGTGAAAAATAGAATTATTGCAGTGATGAAGGGCAGAAGGAAATGTGATGTGAGATAGGAATGAAGCCAAACAGGTAAAAGAATTGGGGATATGCATTGGGTCTTTCTTTCTTTTCTTTTTTATTTTTTTTGTGGTACGCGGGCCTCTCACTGTTGTGGCCTCTCCCGTTGCGGAGCACAGGCTCCGGACGCACAGGCCCAGCGGCCATGGCTCATGGGCCCAGCCACTCCGCGGCGTGTGGAATCCTCCCGGACCGGGGCACGAACCTGTGTCCCCTGCATCGGCAGGTGGACTCTCAACCACTGCGCCACCAGGGAAGCCCCAAAATGCAAATATTTTATACTGAATTTTTATATGAACTATGAATCCACATCTTCCCAAATCAGTGAAGAGTTATAGGAAGAAAAAAAAAAAGTTTGACTTTATTCATTCCCAAAACGTCTCTATATTTCATATCCTATCAAATGGATTTTATGATGTTCTTTTTGAATATTTGCAGTCATTATCTGGAAAATGTAAATATTTTGAAATGTGTCATCAAAGTTATATATTATTTTCTATATTTTAAGCTAGCCAATATGAAGAAACATTTTTGAACATTGCAGGTAGGATTCTTTAAAAGAGATTAATTCCTTCCAAATAGCATCACCTATATGTAAACACAAAGTATAATTAAAACTGTAAGAGGGGCGGGACAGATGCAACCTATAGCAGCCCTGCTCAGACATTGGTCCGCACAACAGTGGCCCCTCCCTCTTCCCTCTCCTCTGTATAAAAAGAACCTGAATTCAGACTGGGACAAGATGATCTTTTTCAGATGCTTTCCGATTAAAGTCATTATTCCTTGCCCCAAAAACTTATCTCCCGCTTTATCAGCCTGTCTTGCTGCGAGCAGAGCGAGCTTGGGCTGGGTAACAAAACTACTTTTTAAGGCTTTGTACACTTGTATGATTTTAGGTGACTGTGTTTCTTTTATGTCTTTGCTGATTGTCTCCCATCCCTACTTGCCCCATTCTGGAGTGCCTTCCATCACTCTCCTAGAGTTTGGTTCTGTGAGTTAAGCACACAAGTTAGTCTTGTCTGTGTAGTTGGCTAAATTATTCAAAAAAAATATATTTTTTTTTACTCCATCTGATGCCTTTAGTCAGACACCTAACACCATACCCAAAGGTCAAACAACCTGAAACTCACCATAGATAGCCACTCTCTTCATCTGCAATCGTCCTCCTTACCCCCAGAATGAGAAATTCTAGTACAAAAATGGGCTTCTGAATTACAGAACTAGTTTTATTTAAATTGCTTGGAAAGAAAATATCACTTCCCACCGAAAACTCATTTGTTCTTAAGACCCCGGCTAACGTGTGTTGCTTCTTTGAGCAGATTAGAACTCTCCTCTCCCCACACAAACAGACATACCTCCCTTTGAGTAGATACAGCTCTGTGGCTGCACAAAATTTTAAGCAGAGCACACACTAGATTTCTGCTGCCATGTGCTCCTCAGCTGGGCACGATTCTGCAATGACCCAGCATGTTCAGTCCTATATAAATTGTAATCTCCAGATTAAAAGATTTAGAGATAATTTCTGAAAAGAAATAGGTGATGGATAAATTGGAAACTGGAATAAACCTGCTTGTACAAAATACTAAGTATTTAACTTTTACATTATACTGATAGGTTTAATTTTGACTATATTAATAATACATGTTTATTTTAGTAGAGTTCAAACATAAAAAAGAAAAGAAAAATACCAATTTCCTAGAGTTAGCTGTTATGAATATGAAATTTTCATATTGTTTTTATTTTTTTCCAACAAAGCTCTCACTTATTTATTACTGAGCCAAAACACTAGTGTAGAAACACTGACACAAAGAGAAAAATCATTTTCCCAATAAAACACATCCAGCTTTTCAGATAGTAGTGATGTTTCCAGAGTGGTATGGTAAGACTTAAGTGACCCTGACACAGAATAAATATGTGTGCTACCTCACATAGGGCTCCTTATAGACCCAGCTTGGTTCTTCTCCATTGTCTTCTCTTGGAGTTGTACCTAATGTTATTACCAGTTTTCATTCAAATCCATTGGGGAATGGAACAATTCTTCTTTCATTTCTTGGCCGGGAATCTCTTGACCCTGAGAGTCTTATGACAAGACATGGCAAGGAGCAAATGCAACTTCTCATAGGATGGCAGAGAAGAGCAGAGAGAGTTGTTTTTATTTAAAAAGAAAGAATAAACATTACTCAAGTCACTTAACACTTATGTATATTGTAACAATAACTTCTAATTTTATAATGTTTCAAAATGGATATACTAAAATTTACTAATCCTTAGTTGTTGGAAAAGTGAATAGTTTTAAGTAAAATATCTTTCTACAACTTGAATTTCTGATGTTATTCATCTGAATAATGAATTATTTGCCTTTTAATGACAAAAAAATTTCCATCCAACCTAAAGTAGAGGCTACTGCTAGGGAACAGTCTTTTTCTGTTAACATGCATTATTAATACTATTGTAATTATAACCACATTGCTACTGGAGAAAATTATTTTATTATGAGTTTCAGTGTCTGATATTAAGAATTAGACTTTATTCCCCATACTGCAGTTTTAATAGCATAATATATCGAGGATTTATTTACTGTTTTAGGTAGAGCCACAGATTTGTTTATTCATAGACTCTTAAATAACCAGATTGCACAGCTGAAAATAATTTGCAAATTTGATTCATTTTCTGACTTAATCAGGCTTCAACTTTAAGAACATAAATACTGAAACACAAAACATTATTTCTATTGTGATTCTAACTTGCAAAAGTGTAAGAAAGTAATATTATTGCCCATGGTACTATGCAGGTTGCTATTTCTTTGCTTGAAAAGACTCCTTAACTAGAAAAATTGTTTATATCACTGTTTTAATGTTTGCATTTATTACACATGAAAACATGGAGCCACTTAATCAAAGAAAAAATTGTCTAATTTGTTTCCTGTGGACTGACAAACAGTAGGGGTGCAAGAGATATTTTTCAATCTATTTAGACATAGTTGCTTTTAAGCCAGTGGTTCCCTCTTTTACCACCCACTAAGTGCTTCTCTCAGCATCCAAGGTCAGTGGCTATTTTCAATGAAAATTCTATTAACTGTAACTCACTGGTATCATTACTAATCAGATAGTATCTCTCTAATAGCTAACCAGGATTTCTCATAGTAAACTGGAGTAATTTTCAAGGACATTTAAAGTGACTGGTTTTCTTACCTAAACCACAATTTACATGTGGTACTGTGGACCCAATGAACACATGTGACTGTCTGGCTATGGATGGCTACTGCTAATAATGCAGATGCCCAGGAAGCCAAGACAATCGAATTTGACCATGGGATGTCCAGCCTCCTTTAATGAACCAAACATTTGCCACTGACTTGCAGGCTTCCACCCCAGCACCCATTGAGACACATCCATTCTGCTTCAAAATGGCATCAGTCATAGGAAGGTCAGAAGCACCTCTTCCATGCTTTATGGGGCAGCATTTTGTTTCTGTTCCCGGGAAGTAGATACATGTGTGAGCACACACACAATTGTTTTCTGAGAAAAGTCTTTCCTTTCAGATATTTCCACTGCCCACATCCATGGAGGTTGGGGAAGAGTCCTGCCCACACACCTCGCAACCTGGATGCTAAGTTGTGCATAACTCACCCTGTTACACAGCCAACTGAGGCAACAGTTCATTTAAAAGAAACAAACTCAAGATGATGCTTTGTCCTTGTCTCAATTCATAACCCCACAAAGTTTGATAAGTAGGCTACACGACTGGACATTCCTTTTATGCCTCTGCTTCATGTTTCCCAAAATTATGTCCTAATATTTTACCAAAAAACCATTTATTGAAAAGCCATATGTCTGCATTTCAATTAAACTTGCTGTTGACCATATCATTTATTACTTTGTTCCTAGGGACTAATACCACTCAGAAAAACAAAAGGGGAGGGGTTTAAAAAGTTGTTTTTCACATTGAATTGGTATATTTTCTACTGTTAGATAATGACATTTTCCTCTTTCTGTTGATTGCTAAGATACTCAGGTAAACTTTATGCTCATTTGTTGGTCTTTTCTTCAGCTACACCGTATGGCTCACAGTGGAAGCTCAATGAATTTTTGTGATTTTTTTTATTGCATGCTGACTCAACTAGCTCTTGCAATGAATAAGTTTCCTCCCACACTTTTCTTCCTCTTTTTTCTACAAATCTATTGATTAAATTAAATGTGATAGGAGTACATGGAGACTTCTGGGTGGGATGGAAATGTCCTGTTCCCTGATAATAACTATTACATGGGTGTATACAATTGTTAAAATTCACCAAGCTGTATCTCTTTAAGCATAGGTGTTGTTTATAGTATCCAAATTATACCTCAATAAAGATGACTTTGAATAAGAGTGTACAGAGTCAATATTCATGTGTTGAGTGCAGTTCCTTTTGGCATGCTAAAATATCAATACCATCTTTACATGAAAGAAACATATTATTTCAAAATGTAATAAAAAGTATCCTTGAGAAAGTTTGCAATATTTATATTAAAGATAGTCACTGTGTTTAGAAGTGAGAACAAGAAATTGAGTCATATGAAACAGAGGCAAGTCTCAGGTAGAAAATTAACTCAGAGTAGAACCTTGGGAAATGCTTCCTCTTTTGTAAAATTGGACTCAGTAGCTTCTCATTAAGATTGCGGTAAGATTTTGTGTTTCTACAAGAATTCAGCAGTCAATATGTAGTAAATATATTTTATATATGTATTTTTCTACTGTATTAACAAAAGGCTAAATTGACAGTTTACATAATCTTTTACAAGTCCACGTATATTAAAATGCAATATCCATGATTCCACAGAACACAGGAAATGGAATATTTTAGCGGTCATACCACACATACCAATTCTCCAGGTGTGTTATCAAAAACCTGTAAGAAGCATTATTTGGGACCCTCTGCTAGGTCCCGGACCCAGGATTCTGGATGTGAGGTCACAGAATTTGGTATTGTATCCTTGAAATTTGCTAAGAATTTGCTAAAAACGTACAGCTTAAGAGTCTTCACCCCCCACCATGTGATAGATATATTAATTAACTAGATTGTGGTAAATATTACACAGCATATACATATATTAAATCCTCACATTCTACACTTTAAATACGTACATTTTTTGGTCAGTTATACCTCAATAAAGCTGAGAAAAAAGAATTCAGGGTCAGAGCTATAACAGTTCTGGGTCATGTCTCCCAGCAAACCCTTAGACCAAGATAAAAAGAGCAAGGTGATACAATAACCACATATGGGTCACCTATCAGCAGAAGGAGGCTGAAGAGAGTGATAAATGGGCAAACAGAATGCATCTCACAATCAAATTAGACACTTTTAATGATTAGGAACAAAATCTATAGATAAATCAAGCCAGTTACATATGATAACCTAAAATGATAATAGACAGAGCGACAAAAGAATAAATCATTTAACAAGAAAATGAGCCAACTGAAGGCAATCTATTCACTTTGAGTCTGAATGAGAGAGGCAGAGAGAAAAGTTCAGTGTCATAAAATACAAGTAGCATCTAAACGTTAAAGCAGAGGCCACAACATCAGATGTTACAGAGACCTGGGAGGATGAGGAATAAGAAAGAACACACATAGGTATGAACACACACGTCCCCCCCCCGACATATGCCCTTCTCCCACCAATAGTCTCATACTTTGTGTGTTTGAAAGAAATCATCCAAAATATTATTAAAAGAGAAGTCAGTTGTAAAGGTATTTATGGGTGAAGAAGCAGAGGAAGGGATTGTAGACTACACATTTGAGAAATGGGATGGTATAATATTAGCTACAGAAGGTATCAGACTTGAGGGAATATTTTTAGGGTGTGCAGACGTGGGCAGTTTTGTGATCTGATCAAAGGAAACAGACAGAGGAAGATTGAGGATGAGAAATGTGTGTAAAGCTGTCTTTTGGGAGAGTAAGAAAATAAATGGATATTTAAGAAAGAATGGAGGATAAAGGTTAATTTATTCATTATTATGTGGCAGCCCCATAAGACATTGTCAACAGGGCACTAATAGGGGTTGGGTATTGGCTCAGGAAAGTGTGGATCGTGTTTGTTAAGGAGTAGAATGGAGTCACATATAGAACTGAATTTTGGAAGAAAGGATGGAGGGAGGGATATATGTTTATATGTACATATTTGCCTTAGTATGTTTGGAAACTACGAATAATAGAGGAAGGAGGCTGGGAGATAGATGAAGACACACTAAATACATGGCTTGGTGAGTAGGCTGAGTTCTGTAACTCAGGTTAGGATTATTGGTCTTTAACAAGTCCCAAGTTCTAGGGACAGTTGGTGTGACATTGTAAGGCTGAGTCGAGTTGCTCAGTGGTAGAGCAGGCAGGGTCATAGAATGGCTGCTGGAAAATCTGCATTAATATTAACAGCCAACCCTTCCTGAGCATTACTAAGTGGAGGGCACTCTTCTAAGTGAACTGCATAGTTTAACTTATTTATTATTCATATGAGATAGGAGCTATTAATATCTCCATTTTTTTTTTCAGAGGTACAGAGAATTTAAGTAACTAGGCCAAGATTTAACGGCTTGTAAATGGAGAAGCCAGGCGTAGGACCCAAGCTTCTGACTATAGAGATCACACTTTCAACCACAGCATTATTACACCTCCTATATTAGTGAACTCAATGAGTTGCTAAGTGAGAGTCCTACTTTCTCTTAGGCTGCTCTTCAAGGGAAGTTTCAGACCTACAAAGGAGGTCTGGATAAACTTGCCCTTCTCATCATCCAGAGCAGGCCCTATGCTTTCTGCTGGGTAGAGACTCACGTTCCTTTATGCCTCCAACTGCCCATGTTCTCATTTTCTGCCTCATGTTAGCCTGGGCCGGGTACTGGGTATTGGCTCAGGAAAGTGTGAACTGTGTTTGTTAATGAGTAGGATGGAGTCACATAGAGATCTGAATTTGGGAAGAATGAGTCAGTCTCATTCATTTTTTTCCCATAAACCTACAATTACCTCCCAGACTATCATAAGATTACAAAGGCCATTGAAGATGATGGGGATTGTTTCTGTTACCTACTGCTGTGTAAAATACCACATCAAAATTTAATGCCATGAAAAGATGAGCATTATTTCTTATGCTTACGAAATCTTGGAAATTATTGGCTTTCCTTAAGTGATAGAGAGTAATAGTTACTAGTATTTATTGTCATCAACAGGAGCAACAGTAGCACAAATACAAACAATCCACAACCAGGTATTGGAGAACTTATACCTCTTCTATTCCTGGCACCCCAATACCCTCGAGTCAGGGATGTGAAGTGTGGGGATGGTCACAGACTGTTCTAGGTGACTCCAGGAATGTTTCAATGAACTTAGTATAGTATGTAAAAAGAGCGTTGAATCAAACATAAGAAGACTTGGGGACAGTCTTGTTTCCACCATTTGGTAGCTATGCTAACTTGGGCAAATCAAAGTCACTTAGATTCTGAGTCAGTTTCTTAGTATGACCAGTGGGGCAGATACTCACCTCACTGGCTTGTTACAGTGTGGCAGTCACAATCAGATTAATAATGTGTGCAGGGCACTTTGAAAAGGGTAAAACAGTAAGCCACCAATACCTAATATGTATTAGAATCTTTCATACTGTGTTCCTATCTGAAATGTTTTACATGTTATTAAATCGTCTATGAAGTTGGTGGTATTATTCCTATCTTGCTGTTGGGGACCCTGAGGCACAGAGAAGGTCAGTAATTTGTCAAAAAACAGGCAGCTCATAAGTGGCTGAGTGAGGAACCAATGAGAAGGTGCTCAAGGCTGACAGGAACCAAGGAGAGAGGGGCTTGCTCTTGATAGGAAGGGAACTAGAGAAGCCTGTAATAGGTGCTATCATGATGGCACAGAATGAATGGATCCAGTGGAGGCAGGGGCGGGTGTCTGCACGGGGCTGACAGGGAGTACCTGAGTACAGCCTTGCTTGATTATTGGTTCCTGTTCTCTTGGAGGCATTAGATGTGGCAGAGGAAGGCTATTGTGCCTCAGGCTTTATCTCAAGAGGCCACTAATCAGTCCTTCAGTGAACACCACCCCAACTTCTTCCCTCAGGAACTTGAGGCTCTAAGCAAGGGCTTTTTAGTCACTTGGTTTTATACAGAGAAATGAGCTTGGTCCTTAGTGATTTTGTTTGCTACACTAGAATTTACATCTTATTGTTTCTTTCACTCTATGTTTCATTGTGTGAAACAGAAAGAAGATAAAATGTAAGCTTGATAACCTTGGGGATAGCCCAGGCCCTAGATGCTCATCTTCCAAGGCCTGAGTCAGAATCCTTAGCAGAACATTCAGGCAATTTCCTCTCCTCCCTACAGAGAGTGATGATCCCTAGGACTTTGGAGAATGCAAACCTTTCCATGCATAAAATTAATGCTGTAATAAAATTTGACAGTGAAAATCCAGGAAAAAATTCACCCCCAAATTATATGCACCCAGCCTGACAAGTGGATTGACTTGGCAAAAATACTGCTTTCTTACCCTTTGTACATTTATTAGCTCTCTAAATGATACCTATAAAGTAGACTGTGGCCTTGACTTTCCTAACTTTGCCAAGTGCTTATAACTTGAGTTGAAAGTAAAGTCACTGATGAAGGATAAGATACTAATCATTTGCTATTTATTTAGCAAAACATTGCTTCATTTCCTCCTTTAGGGAACCACTGTGCAAAGGAGAGGAAGAGGTGATCTTAAACTTCAAGGGATTCCTAAAAGGGAGACTGTCAGATGAAGAAGAATTCCAAAACCAAAGGAAGGACTAGCTCACAGGAGCCTATCCCTTCAGTGGAAATCCAGAGAAGTTGTAGAGCTGCCCTCCTGAGACCATGTTGTCAAGAGGATCCCAAGAGGGAGTACATGTACATAAGCCAAGGTGGAGAAAGATCCGGGCCACTTTCCCATGTGCCCAGCTAAAGGAGTAAGCCATGAAAAACTACTAGTATACACATACCAGAATCTAACAATGACAGAAGGTTCTAATGAACAGAGATGTGTCACAAAAGTGAAAATCAGTGAGAGTAGAGTGCACAAGGGTGAATGAGTTAAGATATATGTATGGTGGGTACTTAGGGCAAAAATCAAGACAAAAGCTAATATACAGAGCTTGTGTGTGCCTCTCTCTTTGTGGCTGGGTATACGTGGCCTCTTTTGTAATCTATTCTAGAAAGGCTCCCTTAAAGCCAAGGACTACCAGAGTTATCCCTTGATGGATGTTGTCTACAAAAAAGTCATTGGCCTGAACCAAACTAGATGAGTCTGAGAACAGTAGTGGAGGAAGAATGGTCTGGAAATTTCCAAGGGAAGGAAGGAACATATCAACTTTTATATCTGGTCTGGTGACCTGGGATATATAAGAGTGGTCTCTATTGTAGAGTATGTGCAGAGAAGTGCCCACCAAAATAAATAGAAGAAGGACAAGGCTCAGTAGAATGTCTTCTTGTAAGTTTTTAGAATGCCCTCTGCACTTGCTCATTTCTAGCAGAGCTGTTGTTCCTGGGTGACTTTTTAATGGTGAGAGAAAGTAGCTGTTGATGCCACGTGAGCACTCTTGAATTCAAAGACACCCCTGGAATACAAATGGGTATCTTTGGGGTTTCCACTATCAGCTCCAAGGTCTCCCAATCACCAGAATGCCAGGAGCAGCATGAAACCTACCAGATATAAGACTGAAGAAAGCATAGTTTTTGGCTGGGCAAAGAATCATTCCAACACTTACTGTTCATTGCGCTCCATTTGGAGGACAGAGGTGCTTTTTATAAAACAACATTCAAGGAAAGGATAATAATACGTTTTGGGTGAGGAGCTGTGATTCCCCACAAAATACACTGGTCGCAGAGTGGGCATACATTTCAAAATGTAACTCTACTTTTATCTTCCTCATAAAGAATGTGGGGTGAGAAGATATACAGCCAAAGTTCCAGTTTTCTTTTCTTTTCTTTTCTTTTCTTTTTGATTAATTCTGAAGCTAGCTTTGCAAGATTATTTTGAGAAATGAATTGGAATCTGTCACAGGTTAGTGTAATTAATCTGCAAAAATTAAGTTATCCAAACATTTTTTAAAAAGTGGAATGGAATTGTTTAGCGATGAATGTATTTGTTTTTCACCTTAATTACCTTTTAACATTTTATACAAACTTCATATCTAGTTTCTAAGTATCCCTCAGTTTGGGGACACTTATTCAGCTAATTTTAGAGATGCGAATTGTCCGTATTAGAAGTGATGGGCAATGGAGTTTAGAGCTTATTTATGTAGATATTTTTAAATGTCTGTGGTCTTATTGACTAACTGAAAACAAAGATTTTGTTTTATATATATATATATATATGAGTTATCTGAAGACAGTTTGTAAGAGGTGATAAGTTCAAAATGATTTTTTTGTTCCAGCTGTACAGCTTGTAGTCAAGCTTTGGAGATTGCTTGAGGAGAGAAACACTCAAAAATTTGAGACTTCAGATAAAAGCACACATTTTGTTGCCTGAAGCAACAGGGAGAAATCAAGTTGGCTGGTACAATTTTGTCTCATCTTATTTCTTCCTTGATATATAATTGCTCTTTAGTGGTTTATAGTCACTGAAAGTCTTATCTTTCTACATGTAACACATTTCTGTAGAAATTTTAAAATAACAAAATGAACACTGTCAACTGCACTATCTCCCTTCTAAGCTTGGTTACTTGTAAACATTTAGGACAAATTTCTTTTCAGAAAGTTGATTGGCTGACCCCATTTTGAATAACGTAGGACAATCTATTTCATAGAGAAAAAAGATAACTATCTTCTATTTTGAAGCAACTCAACTTTAAAAACACAGGCATCTTTAGCGTTCAAATAATCAAAGTTAAATTCCTTTCAGAACCGTGACATGATAGACCTTTCATTGTGTGTTTTGATTAACTGGCTGATTGATTGATGGGTCTTCTCAACATTGGGCTTTTCTTTTCACAGTTGATTGTGAAAGTGTCTGCAGTAAAAGGACCATGCTGTGTATTTTGTGAATGAATTCAGCTGTCGGTCTTTTATGTGTAGTTTAGACTATAGATCGGTAGGCATTTGGACTTCAAGGCTGTGCTTCAGCTTCTTTATTCTTTTAATGATGTATTTCATATATCTAATACATAAAATATACACTATATCAAATTACAATACAAAGGTTATGTTTCTGAAAAAGCATTAATATTTAAAAGGTATGGCATTATTTAACTATATCATCAATATTTTATTAATGAAGAGTTAATATTCAGTGGTTTAACTATTTCTGCCACTGTATAATAATACTTCTCCAGTTCTGGCTTGTCCAAAAATCTTCCTGCAGTAATGGAGGGAGACATTTTCTATTTGTGACCCCTATATGTTTGAAAAGTTAAAAAAAAATTCCCAATTAAACTTCCCCCAGATTCTAAAACCAGGGTGCTGAATTCAAATTCTGATTCCACATTTTGTCACTGTAGGACCTTGAGTGAGTTTACATAACTGCCCTGTGCTGCATTCCTTCTTCTCTATAACTAGGATCATATTACCTCTTATACTATTATGAAGATTGCATGAGTTATTAGGTACCTGGCATATAATAAGTTATAATTATTACTTTTTATTATTCTTGATAACCCTAATGTAGAGAATTGTCACTCACATCCATAAATTGCTAGGTGAGAAAGGATGTTGGCAACATATTAGAATTCCAGAAGGCCTGTTCTTTCTGAATCTTACTATAAGCACCACTGTAATTAAATCATAAAAATCAAGATATTTCATCAATTTTCACTAAACAAACAGTTACTGATTATCTACCAAGTGTCACACTTTGTATTCTCCTTTAAGGATACAAAGATAAATAAAACAAAATCTCTTCTTCGAATCTTAATAAAATCGGAAGATTCTCAGGCCTTTGAATATTTGTGACCTGCTTTGCACCTAGAGGTATATTCAGAGGCTGGGGTAACTGAATCAGGGTAAGGTGCTGTCCAGATAATCGTCAATGTGATATGTGAAGATCTGTGTGGTCACATCTTTCAAAGACCCCATAGAGCATCATTAAAGATATAAATTTCATAATTGAGTTTTACTGATATTCAGAGAGGATATAGAAGTTGCAATGCCCTTTGCCTTCAACACCCTGCAAACCTGGGGCCCAGGGTGATCTACTGGAGGGCCATGCAATTGCCCCAGACCTACTCGAGACACAGACCTGATTGTGGTGACGTGAATCCACAAACTGGCTTAAAGATGAAGCTATTTAACTCCACCAGGGAATGGGAAGTGTCTTGATAGAATTATAGAGAATTAAAATCACAGAGAGACATTTCTAGTCTAAAGATTAATTATAATACACACTGCTTTTGAAATTAATCCTCTCATTGTATAAATGTCACATAATTGGGGTGTTTGAGTACTCATGGTGATCAGAAGATAGCTGGAGAAGGGCTTTAATGAAAGCCCTTTTAGTTATCCTAAAAAAGACAGAAACTTAAATACTTAGAAAGATACTCAGACAAATGTTAAATTTATGCTATATCATTTTCCATTGTTTTCGTTGGTTGAAATAAATTGAATAAGCAAAAGGCGACACTGTGCTTTAGTGGAGAGAGGGTGGTTTTAAACCAGGCAGACATGGATGGAGCATAGGGTGATGTTGTAAAGGGATGTTGAACCCTAGCCTATGATTCTATATATGTAACCTTGGGTGAGATACTAAATATTTTATTCCTCTAGGACCTCATATGCATAAACCAAAAGCTGGTTTGTGGAGTGGTACTAATGTGTATAAAACAGTTGGCAAGGTGTCTGTGTGTCTGGCATTTCAACAGAGTCTCAATAAAGAGCAGTTATTTGTTTATTTTAGCCACTGTGACAAGCGCATCTAACACTGGACCTGCTCCAACCCCCCTTTTTGGAAAGTATTGTGTTACCTTCCATTCTGGGTTAGGTGACCCTACCTGCTTGCACGTTTTCCCTACTGGACTGTAAATTCTTCCAGGGCAGGAACTGAAACTTTGTCAATACCTAGTAAAGAGTTTGCCTCTTAGAATTTAGTCAGTCAGTTTGGAATGCTGAGTTCCACTCTATGTACCAGAAGGTTCTAGACAATAATAAATTAAGTTCTGCAGAGAACAGAGATCTCCAGTGAATATAATTCTTTACCTGTGATGGACAGAAACAATAGATGGAATATATCTTGATTTAAGTAACAGTTTTCTATTTTGCTTAATAGTAGTATACCTTTGATTTTTTCTGGAAAATCACTTGAATGACAATTATTTAACAAGAGATTATTTTTAACTAATCTAATGTTTATCTGATACAGTGTTATACTTGATAGGTACTGAGTGAAACACACTGAGGAGAGGAGTTTCTTTCAGGCATTATTTTTAGTACAGTGGACCATTAAATATTACATAGTTCATTCTCTTGCCTATAGTAAAGCAACCATGAAAGCTAGCTGTCTTTCTTCCTTCAAACATTGATAAATGATAGAAACTATTTAATGCAGTGAAAATGTCAATTAGCATGGCAAGCCACTCAAAAGTTACAATTAGTAATTTAAATGATCTTGAAAATGGAATAAATTTTCAGAACTAAATGGGGCAAAGCCCCACAAATCAATGTGTTTTTCTCCATAAAAAAAATCAAATTTACAATGAAGAAAAAACGATCATATTTTTAAACTCAGCTACAAAATACAGAGTTGCTAAATTCCTCAAATTCCATAAAATCATGGGTTATTTATTTTACTGTCCCCTTAGTTCATTACACAATAGCAGAACATTTACCAGGACCCCTTAGGAGCTACACTGAGGTTATTGACTATTAGAGGCTGTAAATAGCAGAGGGGCACATTCACAGATTTCATGTCTTTGTTCAGTTACATCTTTATTTTTTGGATTCTTGGCAAAGTACCCATAAAAATGTGCTGAATAGGGGCATGTCTGTAGACTACTGCATTTGCACAGCAAATTGAGTCATGTTTTTTCTTTTCTGTTTTCAAAACAGTGTCATTTAATCAAAAGGAGATCTGAGGGTGGGAGGGAGGGAGACACAAGAGGAAAGAGATATGGGGATATATGTATATGTATAGCTGATTCACTTTCTTATAAAGCAGAAACTAACACACCATTGTAAAGCAATTATACTCCAATAAAGATGTTAAAAAAATAAATAAAATTTAAGAAAAGAGGAGATCTGATTATTGAATGAAACCTAGACATACATTACATATTTATTTATTTTTTTGGTCTCTGTAAAGGTAGTTAAAAGGCAAATTTCTGAATCTCTTGAAATCATGGCACAGTATTATCTGGCCCTATTGAATAGTTTTGTGCTCACTAAAATATAACACTTTTAAAAAGTTGACTTAGGGTCTTCTTTGTTAGGAAAAAGCAAAACAAGTTCATCACAATGAAAAAGCAATAATTAATAACAATATAATGTTTTAAAGTTTATATCGCTATTTTCCAAGAAATATTTGACATTTCCTTATTCATGAAATACTTTCATGGTTTCTCTCCTACCTCACTGGCCACTTAGTGTTGCTCTTGACTTCTAGAATTCTAAGTGGAGCATCTTTTGGGTCCAATGCACTCCTATCTTCTCTGTTCCACTTACATAGCACATTACCAAGTGATCCCACTTAGCCTCAGGGCTTGAATTTCAACAGAGTGATGCAAAAACACATGTTTACAACTCCAATCTCTTTGCTGAGTTTCAGACCCTTATGTTCTTTAGACTAAGGAGCATTAACTGTTGGAAGTTTAATAGGCACACCAAGTTTATTATGTCCAAAACGGAGTTTCTGATCCCTCCTTCAAACCAGCAACTCTGCAGTCTTCCCTATCTTGGTAAAAGATCCACAGGGGTTGTCTTATTGGTAAGGCCGGAAACTTGGGACTTCTCCCTATTTTCTCTCTCTTTCTGACATCTGATTTCCAGTCCATCAAGAAATTGTGTTTATTCTAAACGGACACTTCTCCCCAACAGCTCTGTTCCTGCCCTAGTTTAGGACACCATCATACCTTGCCTGAATAGCGCAATACCTCAGATTATTTTCTCTGCTTTCATTCTTACTCTTCCCCCATCGCTCCATCCCACAACAAAACATCCAGGGAGAGTTTTTCAAAATTTTAGTCAGAACCCCTATTCAAAACCTTCCAAAGCCTCCTCTCTCAGTAACAGTCAAATCTAAAGTCTTTAATCATGACCTGCCAGGCTGCACAGGAGCTGACCCACATCTACCTCACTCACTCATCTCATATCCCTCTCTTTCCTCCATATGCGATCAGCCTCATTCACACTGGCTTTTCCTCACCAGAAATTTTTCTGCAAGGTACAGATAGTAAATATTTTGGGCTTTTTAGGCCATTTGGTCTTTGTTGCAGTTCCTCCATCCTGCCAGTGTAACATACAAGCTACGATGTACAGTATGCAAACAAATGAATGCGCATGGCTGGATTCCAATAAAACTTTACTTTTAGGGAGTGAAACTGAATTTCATTTTTTTTTGTGCGTGTGTGTCATAAAATATTATGTTTTTGTATTTTTTGCAACCACTTAAAATATAAAAACTATTCTTAACTCATGGACTGTAGAAAACCAGCATGGGCTATATTTGGTATATGGAAACTAGTTTGCCAACCCTTGTTCTGATGCTCCTTAGACACAATAAGCTTGGCCTCATCTCAGGGCCTTTGCATTTGCTCTCCCATCTTCTGGACATCTAGATGTTTCTCCCTGATCTTTGCATAGATTTCTCCTTCAGATCATTTATGTCTCTACTCCTACATCATTTCCTTGGAGAGGACTTTCCTGACAACCATTCCCTGCCCTCTCTATGCACTCATCTTGCTTTATATACTTTACAGCACTTATTTCCACTTTGAGTTAAATGATTTAATGGTTTTCTTGTTCAGTGGTCTGTCTTTTCTACAAGAATGTTGGCTTTATATGGACAGGGTCCTTGTCTTTTCCTCTACTTGTTTCCAGCTCCCACTGAAATTATATTTAGTTGCTCAGTGATTGCTGAATGGATGACCTTATAATTGGAGCCATTGCTTTTGCTTAAAAGCACAGACGTTATTGTAGAATGGACTAAGTTTCAAGTTTTAATTCTGTGATTTGTTGGCTTAACGAATCTGTCTGGTTTATCTAAGGTTTGTAAGCTTCAGTTTTTTTTATTTTTCATTAAGAACATATGATTAATAATAATAACACAGAGCTTGACTGAAAGGATAAAGGAGAAGATATGTATAAAGAGCTTAGATCAGTGCCTGCTCTAAACCAGTTATAGACTTTACATGAGTGTGAATTCTTATTCCCTTCATTGGACAATAAACTTTGAGGGCAGAGATTATATATTTCTTGTCTACTAGTATACTCTTGGTTTCTGGCACATGGAAAGGTCAATAAATATTGCTGACTTATGAGTGAATGAAGGAATGAACTCTACAGAAAGTCAGACACTCCAAGTGTGATAGCCTTTTAACATGCAGTGGTGGTATTAATCAAAGTAAATATGTTTCCTTTTGTCAGATAATCATAGGAATTTGATTGCTTTATATCACTGTATTCTAAACACTGGGTTCTTGATGGCCAACTATTAGTTGACCTCTGAACACTATGAGAAACCTGAGATCTGGTAAGTTCAGTAGCTGGTGAGGCAGCTCTTTCTAAATTCTTCTTAGCAAACAAGAACATTTGATTCTAAGGAGTTAGGAGACTCATCAGAATTATTTATTAATCTACAAAAAATGAGACAATATAGCATATCTAATACTATGATCTTCTCAGGTCTTGCAAGAGACTTTGTTTTAGTTTGTGAGGGAACTGCAAAACTCTCTCTACTAAAAGTAAGGATTGGCAAAGCTGCAGTGTATGGAATTGACCCTCCAAAGAGTGCTCATCTTGGTCAGGTCTATAAGTTTAATGGCTCCTGGAATTGCATTCCAAGGGTGTTACATCTAAGAGTCCTCTTTGGGAATTCTGACTCTCTCCATTTGCAGACTTAGACCAACTTTTATTTTCTTAGATTACTCTGAACTTGCTCTTGATTGCCAGTAGTTTTTCTGGTCCACAATCCATGTGATTGTTATGTGATGCAAAAAGATCAATAACCCTTCTGAAGTTTTCATTTTAGCCTAAAATAATTTCCTATATCCTACAATTTTGCCAAGAAGAAAGTTAAAAAGATGTTGTTAAGCTATTAGAACATATAAAGCATGTATTTGAGTCTAATAAATGTGATTGTACATTAATTATTTAAAGTATGTCTTCAGGAAATTTTTGAATCACATGTATTTTTCTCCTTGCACTTGATTTGCAGTGTACACATAGTGCACTGAAAACACCTCAGAAGGAAGAGGACAATTTTGAAATATGTTTTACTTAAAAAAAAAAAAAGGAAAACAACTACTATAACAGAAACAGAAGGACATTACAAATTATATAGGATCTGTATAGTTGGTATTTCAATGTAGTCAAACATTTACTTTGAGCTGTGCTACCTGAAGTTCAATGTGGTCTGCAGAATATTTCAGTTCATTAACAGGGATTTTGTCAACAAATATGTTTTTGAGCTAAACTTTAAGGTAGACAGTAAATTTATCTGCACATTTGCGTTTGATATCTTTGCTTCAAACATTGGTAAATTGTTCTAATCACAGTTTGAAGTGGAGCAATACAATTCATAACCAGATATGGTTTCCTTTCAATCATGAGAAATATATACTATATATATGTTTATTGTGTATATACATAAATACTATATATTTTTCATTTATTTGTATTTATATGTGTTTCTATGTATATTTACATGTTTATGTAATAAGTCTCCACAAGGATGTTCATTTCAAATAACAGAAAAAAAGTCTAACATAGCTTAAGTGGAGTTTATTAACTTATAGAACACGAGGGCCAGGAGAGAACAGTTGCAGGGCTGGTTAGTTCAACTGCTTAGCAATATTACCAAAGGCTCACCTGTCCTCAGAACTTCAGTTTTAACCTCAAGCTTGTTCCCTCGTAATTGTAATTTGGCTGCCACAGCGCCAGCCTTTATTGCGCCTCAGTCTTATTCAGGGAACAGGAAAAATAATTCTTATCAAATACCCTCTTTTTTTTTTCTTTAAATCAAAGGCTTCCTTAAAATATTTCTTCTTTTAATAGAAAAAAATCCCATGTCAATTTGTAGATAAATTATTCTCAAGGATAATGGAATTTCTAATAGAGACTTGATCAGGCTGAGGATAGAGCCACCTCCGTCAGGGCATGACCAAGTAAAGGGCAGAAGTGGTCATTTGATCCACACTGCTGCTCTGCTAGCCGGGAAAATATGGGGGAAAGACTTACAGAGATAGCAAATCACTGCTGATAAAAATACCAACTTCCTGTTACCCACAAGTGCTAACATTTTTAGTTCTTTTATATTTGCTGTGAATTTTTAAGTCAATAAAATCAGGCAAGGTAACAAACTATGATTACCAAAGGGGAAAGTGAGGTGGGGGGGATAAACTAGGAATTTGGGATTAACAGATGCACACTACTGTATGTAAAATAGATAAACAACAAGGACATACTGTAGAGCACAGGGAATTATATTCAATATCTTGTAATAACCAATAATGGAAAAGAATCTGAAAAATAATATATATGTTTATATAACTGAATCACTTTCCTATACACCTGAAACATTGTAAATCAACTATAGTTCTATTAAAAACAAACAAACAATGGGAATTCTCTGGTGGTCCAGTGGTTAGACTCAGCGTTTCCACTGCAGGGAGCCTGGGTTTGATCCCTGGTTGGGGAACTAAGCCGTGGGTGCAGCCCAAACTAACAAACAGACAAACAAACAAGCAAGGTATAGAGTCTATTGATGTAAAATTGTATCTTTCTTTTCGTGATCCTTAAAGAATTTAAAATATAAGCATTTTGAAGCAAAGGAAATCAAAGCAGAGTCCAAATTGTTAAAAATATAGATATTTTAAGTGGATTTATTCTGGTATTTTCTTACAGAGTAAGAGAGTGTGTTATTTCCTTACTACATGAAGAGGAGATGAAGGAGTTAAACAGTGATACAGAAATAGTTTTCAAATTTTACCTTGGTAAGTCTATTAAACATTGTACATTTCAAAATATTCAATGAACTCATATTAAAATGCACGGTTACATGATATATATATATACAAGTATGTATATATTTCATGATGATTGGCCTCAATTAGAAAATCATATTGAAAGTTTTTAAACACTTTATTAGCATCTAATCAATGGTTTACTGGATAAAGAAATTTGTAAACAAAAGAAATCAAAAGCATTGTGTGTTATGTTTTTTCCAATTTATTAAAGGAAAATTATTCTTTGAGGTGACTTGACATTCTTTGAGATTGAATAGAAATAACAACCTGCCTTCCTGGAAACACACCTCTTTATTGTTTCATTGATATATAAGAACATGATTTGGTATCAACGGCTTATTCCCAGGTTTCTACGGTTCTCACACTCAGTTTTATTCATATTCCTTGCTCATTACAGGGAAACATGAACCAGTGAATATGTCCAGAAAAAAGGGATTTGGAACCTAAAACTGAACTGCCAGGAAGGATCACAGAGTAAAAGAGGGATTTTTTTTAAGCCTGAAACAATAGGAAACATAAATGGCATACAGTTACATGTTTCTGTGTAAGACAAAGGAAATTTCTTATCTTTACCTGAGGATGTTTCCTGAGCTGTCAGTCACTTTCAATGGGAGTTCAAATCAAGTCATTTGTTAATGTTGATATTAACTCTGAAAAAAGAAAAAAAGAAAAGAAAAGGAAAGAAAAAGAGTTCACAGCATTATGAAAATTCAAAAACAAGTACAACCACAAAGTTTTAAATTGGTAGTTTGCTTTAAAAGTTTTTCTCCAGTCATAATTTTTCTAATACAAATTAAAACTGGTATTTTGAATTAGGGTGTTGGTCAGTAAATAAAATGAATCTGTACATTAAGTGAATGGTTTTTATAGCTCTTAAGTAAAGTAATTCCAGTGAGAACAGGGGACTCTGATACTTACATTTCTGGGAAATTCTGTAAATGTTGGAAGAACTCTGGGAACAAATGTTGCCTGAGTTTCACTCTGTCTAATGTTAACATCTTTCCATGACGAAACCTGAATGCCCCCAAATTCTCATGTTCTTTGGTGATCACCTTTTCCTTTTTAATGCAACACAGTAACATGTAACACATGACCCAACATGTAACACAGTCTGGGTCATCTTCCTCCTGATGGCAGTAATTCCTTGCCTTTGTGGGACCCTGTCCTTGGCTATAAGTTTGAAAAGCTCAGGGATCCTTACATGTCTAATAAATCCAGCCTAAGTGGCTACTTGTCATCCCTTTTTTAAGATTCCTGTTCTGAACACTCTGGTGATCAGAATTTGCCCTCTCACAATCTTCCCTCTAGGAAATGATCCTCTGTACACTGTTATGTCACATGCAGGGTCAGAACCTCCACTCTCCCTGGTAACATACTCAGAGACATCATTCCTCAAAGCAAAAACCTAAGAAAGCTAAAACTGCCATGTAGCATTCAAAAAGAAACCTGAACTAGCAGAATGGGATTGCAATGCAAAATATTAAAAAGATAAGCAAGAAAAAAATGTTAACAGTTAGCACTGCTCCTTTGGGTGTATCCATTCTCCTTTACAGGGTTCCTGATTTTTTTCTGAATTCCCCTTAACTCCTCCTTTCACTTTTCCAACTCTACTATGCTGTAGTCATGCTTATCTCTTTCAGGAGTTCCTTTCAACTATTTTGTCATTCCTTGCAGTCCAGGCTCCAACTCTCAGACTCAGATAAATAAATGAAATTTTCTATCCCCAAACAAATCCTACTTCCTTTATTCTGTCCCTGAATTCTTGATTCTGGAAAGCATCTGTTCCTTCAATCACTACACATGCTACCCACATGAGAGTATTATGTTGCCTAGGGTCTAAACTAGCAATCTCAAGAGCTGACAAGACTTTTTCCTGGCATTGGTTCAAGACATCCCCATGAATAATGACTATATTACAAGCACCTGATTCATTGTGCTCACCCAGGTGGTTCCTTCTGGTATTAAGGGGGAGACTGTCCCCAAAACAATTTCCAATTTACACCCAAGAAGACAGACATGGCTTGTTACCCCAGCACCGTCTTTTTTAAGTGCAAAATTTAAAGGTGAAAGTATACCTCTTGCAACAAAAAGAAACTACTGGAAACCAAAATAAGCATAGTTGCTCTACACACACTGTTGACAACTACTGATGTGTCTTGTTATGTAGCAACCCCCTTTAGTATATAGAGTGCTGTAGCATCATCTTTTATATAGAGTCACATGAACCTTAACATCAGCAGAGCTTATGTTTGCATTTTCATGTTTTATACTATTGTAACTTGTTTTTTAGAGATATTCTGTTAAAAGAAACAACTGATTTTGCAATAGAAATCTCTAAAGATGGATGGAACTTAGGGGAGGGAAGTAAGCTTCAAAATTTTTTCCAGTCTAAGGATTTTTTTACAAATCTTCTTGAAAATTTCCTTTAGTGACATCAACCAGTTAATTATCATGTATTGCTGAGAACTCACCTTCTAGACCTGGAACTGATCTAGGAGTTGTAAGTGAGATGTTATTTAAATTTAAGACAAGCCTCTGGTATCAAAATGCTTTAGTCATTCTTTCTGAAGATGTCATAATTCCTCATCAACCTGAATGTGCAGTTCAGAAAGTTCTAAATTTAATGGGTTTAAAAGAGAAGCTGATTCACGTTTTTGAAAATTTGATGTCTGAGTGATAGACAACCTGTAGCAACTTTTTGGTAAACAGTGGTATTTTATTTGCTTTCTACAGTGAGAATATGAATATGGTTAGATGGTTGATAAAATATGTTTAAATGTTTCTTGTACGTAGAATTAATCTTATTTATTTAATTAAAATAGTCTCATGCTGGCAAAATTTTAGTTTTTACTGTATTTTAGTAGAATATAAAATCAGACTCAGTTATTTATTTCTCTTTTGAACAAGTATGTCTTTCTTGTTTGCACTAACATTGAGTCATTGCAAAAATACTCTCTCCCACCAGCGATTTGCTATAGTTACACACAATTCTCCTTTAGCATGTCCTGCCTGGCGGAATAAGCGTTCTCTATCCTCATGACAGAATCTATCAAGGGGGCTGTGCTTCATAGCCTTTCCAGTGACAGGGTTTCAAGAAAAATTGCTGATTGAAAATAATGTGCAAACCTACTACTGGGCATTGCTCAGGTAAATCTCTCTTTTTAATGGCTGAGGGTCACTTTGTCTCAGAATAACTGTGCACACATCCACAGAAGTTGGATGGAATCTGGAATATGGAATATGGCTTTCCTCAAATGGTTCCTTTGAGACCTCTCAAGATGTTTTGAAAATATTTTTAAAGAGATCATGACAATGTGATAGTAAATACATTCATGATCATGTCCAAATGCTGAATAACTCATAGAATATTCTATGGTGCTTCACGAGGGCCCTTTAAAAGTTATTCAAAATCATTCTCAGCTGAACTTTGAAAAATGTCACTTGATCTTGACAACACTCAATTATATAGAAAATTATATAGAGGCCTTGGTTTAATAATATATCAATTATATAGAGGCCTTGGTTTAATAATATATCAATGAGTGATTCAACTAGAATTGTTTTTGGTATTTTATTGCTGGAAGTTTTGTCCTTCTGAACAAATAGCTCATTTTTACTTTAAATTGTATGTAATTTAATATTAATATACAAATTTAAATGCATTTGTATATTTCAAGTTCTGTGCCAGAGTGTTTAGAAATTTGGATCTTATGTTTCTTGTCTAATTAGTCATAGAATACTTTTTATAGTTTTGACTTTATCTGAAAAAAACTATAGAGAATTTTAGTTCACTTTTCTAACCTAGAAGATTTGGTACATAAACTACTTGATTTTTTTCATTGTATGGTTGAGGATCTTCTATGGCCTTAGATGGATTTTCACCACAATCACTGGTATATTTGAGATAATGAGCTGAAGCTAAATATGTGCTGATTCCTGGTATTTTGTGGAAGTGTTTTGCTTAGTTCTTAATTTGGTTTTGCTATGCACATGGGTGTGAGTATGTGTGTGTGTGTGTGTGTGTGTGTGTGTGTGAAATAATATAGCACATAGAGGGTTTTGAGTTAATTGAGGGTTTATCCTACAAAAATAAGATAGAATTATTTATAATTTGTAAGAAATACAGAAATATACTATGTCAAGTGAAGAAATTCTTATATTGATCTTTCACAAATGTGATATAAGAAACCATATTTCTTAAGAGATTAAACCATATGGAGTCTATTTACACAGACACATGATTTCAGAAGGTAAACACAGTTGATGATGCCTGTGTGTTTAGGGTAACAATACTTTGAGAAGGTTGTTTTCAAAAGGTTTTTATGTTCCATAGTCCTCAGAAGAGAAAGTGGGATCCTGAGTTGGTGCAACAATCACACATTATTAAACATGTTCCATATAGAGATAAACTTAAGAGATTCTGGGTTTATATATATTAATATCTAACGTCAATAGAATCATAGAATGTTAAAGCTGGAAAGGAATGTAAAGATTATCTAATTAAAATTAGATAATCTCCCCATTTTAAGATCCTTAACTTTGTCACATCTTCAAAGTCTTTTTAGCCAAGAAGGTAATACATTCACAAATTCTGAAGATTGTATTAACTGTGGGAGGCCATTTTTCAGCCTACTACACTCAGTGATGTTTTTCTATGTGTAGAGAAACTCTTGATATGAAAATCAGTAAAATTTCTGTCATGCCAATTTACTGTTCCATTATACAAATTCCCAAGCGAAGAGTGATGGAGGAAGCACTGTTCATGAGATAAAATTTATAAGAACTTAATATATATTAGACATGTAATAAATACACATTGCATGAATAATTGAATATTTTTGGTGGAATCCTTGATTTTTACTTTGAATCAAATGGAAGAACACTAAGGAAAGATTCTTTACCACTCTGACCTAAGTTATGATGACTAACATATGGAGAAAGGCAATGACCAATGCAACCAGATAGAATTTATGCCATTTTATTTTAATCTATAAGACACCAGACATAATGAAAATCTCTGCTCATAGGATTAAAGAAGGAACTCAGAATTTGTGACCCTTGCTTAGGAGATTTTGGGATATAAGCTTAATTTTGTGAGTTACAAATCAATTATACTTCATATTTGTAAATTTATAAGTACTGTTAATAACATTTCTGTATCAATCAATGCAACAAACCTTGAGTAAAGATTTTGATAGGACAACAGAACAGAGTACTTGACAGGTATAGTTAATTGACAATACAGCTAATACCGAAATAATTATCTGGCATAAAAAGATTTGTATATGCTTGTAGCTTCTGAATTTGAAGACTTTGACATGCTACATTTCTAAATTCTTCAACTCCTATTTTCTTCTTGATCTAGAGGTTTTGTTAGAAGAGATATTAACACAACAGGATCTTTGGCTCTTGACACCATGTTGAATTAAAGAAATTAAAAAGATAGCTAAAAATGAAGCTTTAAAGATTTCCCAAAACTTTTCTTAGCTCTAACACGATTTGATGTAGTGTTGTATTTTAGAATGGAAGACCATTCTTATGTCATAAATATTTCTATTTTTTGCCTCCTAATGTTTGGGTTTTTTTGCTAGTGCATTTCTTTAGTAATTCACAAATATTCATGTGTGTTAGATGTCTGCTAACCTGATTCAAAGCATCATTATTTAGATTTACTAAGGCTTGATGCATGACTGCATCTTCTTTAGCAATGCATCTCCACATCACTCTAAGTTTGCTTTACCTTTTGAATTCACGCTTCCTCTATTTGGAGTAAGCATGCTGTAGTTTTCTCTAAAAATGCGATTTATGCTGGAGCAAAGGGAAGTAGATCAGCACTTTGGTGCACACTGAAAATATCACCCCTCTGACTGACTACTAAGATTAATTCCCATCTCTATCAATAAGGAGAAATTGCCAAAGGTGTCACCTTTTTGACCCAACATCACTTGGTGGTCCCAAATGCCACATATTGTCTGCATTTGTTCTAACTTACCTAAACATTAATAGAGATATTTCAAAAAGGGAATATAAAGAAAGTTCAGAAAGTGAGTGCACAGTTGTTTCAACTCTACAGTTACTCTTATTAACCTATTTAAACTGTTTGGGTTCCTTTAAAAAAAAAATCAAGTATTCCCTTCCTATATTTAATATTTATATTCATATTTTACTTTTTTACAAAAAGAATAAAAAGTAGTCTAGAATAAAAGTATTAAGGCAAAAATTGAGACATAAATGGGGTATGGAGATACAAGTATCAGATCCACATCTAAGTATTTTATATGTAATCTCATTTAATCGTCACAAGAATCATTTGAAGTAAGTACTGCTTTTGTCTCCACTTCATAGATGGGAAAACTAAGGCTCAGAGAGCTTAAGTGACCTTCCCAAGGTCATGGAACTGTCAGATGACAGAGTCAGGATTTAAACATAGCTATGACAGGTTCTAAAATCTGTGTTTATAACCACTATACCCTCTTGAAGTACTGCCCCTTTGAAATACATTCAAATAGTGAGTATAGTTATTACCTTGAAATCCAGGCCTCCTGATAACCAAGATAAAATGAGAAAACATGACAAAAAATGTAATTTTCATGATTTATTAAGAGTAAACATGACCTTTCTTCAAGAAAGGGGTGATTTGTTTTGCTACTAAATTCTGTTAGATATTACTTATGTAGGCCTTTATCTATGGGGAAAAAATAATATTCAACAATGTTAACTTATCCTGAAGTATGCTTCATATGGCCTTTTCTTTTTAATTTTCTTACCATTTTTTGGAAAATAGCATAAAAGAAAATGTAATTTAGTAAAATGGCTAGCTAATGAGTATAGTCTGCTGATCATTAAATTTGAATTAAAATTGACCTTGAAAAACCAAAAAGATTAGATGAATAATACTGGATTATCTTTTGAAATATAATTTCCTGGACAAAGCTGCTATAATTTAATTTTAAATTTTTTGAGGAGGGATCACTTTTGATAAGCAGATGCTCTTTGAACTCTACAACCTGCAGGAGGTTCTGTTCATGGGCCTTTATAGAGCAGAGATAACTCACTGGTATTCTCACTAGGTGGGGTGGTAGACCACCCTACCTCGGCACACATATAGCTGTAAGAAATTCTAAGCAGCTTTACATATGCGCTTGAACTTGGTAAAGGCTAGTTTGAAGCATCACGGTCCTGCTCTAGAGACCAAAGCAGGGTGATTATGACTTGATATGTTTAAGTTTAGTTAGCTCCACTGACAAACTTTGACCACAGCCAAACCCCATATTGCTTTTTGAGAATGTTTGTGTTAGTACGAATTGTTTGGTTAAAAACTGTGGGAGGTTATGCTTAGAAATGACAAGCTTATCACAGCAAGCTGTGAGGAGGGTAGGGCCCTGACTGAGCTTATTTTTCTTCACCTCACTCCACCCTTCCTTTTATGTTTCTCCACAAACCCGACTCAACTTCTCTCTTTCTCTCTTCTTCTCTTTGTGTTTCTTCTCAGTTTTCCTCCAGTTATGAGCATCTTGATTCTTTTCTATATTTTATTTCCAAACTCTCAGAGAAAGACCTGTTGGGATAATTTAATCACCAATGTCTCTGTAGGGTTGAGTGTTCATTGAGGGTTACCTTTTTAGCCATTTTCAGGATTGCATTTTTGTATTGGTTTTCTAGGGCTCCTGTTAACAAACTGCTATAAAATTGGAGGCTTAAAACAGCAGAAATTTATCCTCTCACAGTTCTGAAAGCCAGGAGTTCAAAATCAAAGTGTTGGCAGGGCCATCATCCCTCCAAAGATTCTAGAAAAGAATCCTTCCTTTTCCGCTTTCTGATGGCTCCAGTTAGTCCTGGGTTTGTGGCTAGATCATGTCAGTCTTTGCCTCTGTCTTCACATGGCCTTCTCCTCTGGGTCTATGTCTTCTCTCGTCTCTTATAAGGACTCTTGCCATAGAATTTAAGCTCCACTTGGATAATTCTGGATCATCTCATCTCGAGATCTTTAATTATGTCTCTAAAGACCCTATTTCCAAATAAGGTCACATTCAGAGGTTCCAGAAGTTAGGATGTGGACATATCTTTTTGAGGGTGAACATTTTTGATCTCACTACAGCCTTGTATGTCCTTGAGCCAGATGCTCTCCAGTGTCCCATTCACTGGTTTGATAGGACAGGTGTAACCCATGGCCAAAGATGCTAAAGGAAAAGCCAGGGCTAATCCTTATGTGGAAACTGTGGTCAAGGACCAGGAGCTATGACCTTGGCAGGTCCAATATTTGTCTTGCTTAGCACATTGAACATGGATTATGGTAGCTTGAAGTGGGACTTCCAAAATCAATTACTTGCAAGTTTTATAAATAAGTTGGTTCTTAAGTGGTATAGGATTATTTAGTATTCACCATTTGGATTCAGAAAACGATCTGATACCAAGGAAAAAAGTCTAGTTTTACCAAGACTAACAATGCAGTATTCCGTTAGACAAATTGATGCCCTATTCAGATAGACAAATTAGAAAATCAGAGAAGTTTCTTTATGAGACTGTTCTTTTTTCAGATAACAAAGTCATGTAATTGACCCTAAGGAAAGGACATGTTCCTACTTGCCACAACAAGAGGCCAAGTCTTTCACCCATCAAAACTTTGTATCACCTTATTTAGTCATAATTTAAAGTGAAATGGAGACTGAGATAAAAATCTGCCTTTATGACACTTTAGTCAGAAGTGTTCTTTCCTTTCTCTGATTCTGTCAGGGAAATACAGTACACTAGAAAATGATGTTGAACTCATAAAACTGGGTGCAGAGCCAATTTCTATCTACTGACACAAAAGCTGTGAATTGATTGAAGAACACTGAAAATATCTAAACTTCAGGTGAGGTTGAAGCCGAGTCCAGCCTCTGCACTCTGACACCGAATTAATTCTAGGAGACAGAGTTTTGGGTGAAGTAGAAAAGAATAGCTTTACTGCTTTGCCAGGCAAAGGTGTGTGTGTGTGGGGGCGGTCACAGCAGCCTATTGCCCTCAAAACTGTGTGTCTCCACCTGGAGGGGCTAGTGAGGAGATTTATAGTAATGGTTCAAAGAGGGCGTGATCAGCTCCTGGACATTCATCTGATTGGTTGGTGGTGAGGTAAGTGGGAGTCAGCATCATCAACCTTCAGGTTCCAGGCAGTCTGGGGTCCACGTGCTTGTGGGCACCATACTGTTAGTTTCTTCCACCTGATGGGGGTTTCAGTATCAGCAAAACAGCTCAAAGATATTATTATGTGTATCCCTTGAGGGGGAGCCAGGACCCTGCCTCAAGGCTGTACTATTATTTCTTTTAACTTCCCCTCCCTTGTCTCCACATCCCCTCCCTTCCCTGATTAGCGACTGTTTGAACCTGCTCCTTGGAACACAGGGAAGGTCATGGAGGTGGAATGAAGCCTATTTCTTGTAATCAAGAAATGGAGGACACAGAAAGGCTTTTGTGCCCAGGAGCCCCACAGGGTCCTGCTCTGTATCAAGGAGATATCTCCAAACTCAGTACAATGTTTCAGGGTATAGCTCTTTTTGGATTCTGCAGTGTCCATGGAAAATAAATCAGTCAATCTAAGGAAGAAATGGAAAAGTTATTCAAGCCGAATTTGAGGATTATACCCTGAGAGGAATATCTCAGAAAACTCTGAGGACTGTTCTGCCTGTTAGAAGTCAAAGCACAGTTATATAAGTTCTTTGAGATGGAGGGTTTTACATCAAATGATGTATTATTGACAATTTGCCTAATCCAGATCTAAGCGCCATATGAACCCTTACAAGATCAAGAAGGAAAATTATCTTTTAAGGAGTTGTCTTGTTGGTGCTGGGAGAATGTTGCTCTTTATGGTTGAGGTTTGGTCAATGTATAATGCAGATACACAATGCACAGTGTGAGGAGAGAGGAAGCCAAAGGGCAGAGACAATATTTTGTTTAAATTTTTCTTGTCTTACCATAAAATATGAATTTTATTTCACAGCAGGAAATGTTTCTCTAACATTGTCAAGGTATTTTGCTTATCTGTTGTTTGCTTTAATAAGATGTTTATTCCATCTTTATTGAATGAAGGATTTCATTCATCTAAACATGGAACAAAAGAAGTCATCTCATAATATGTATTTTTGGGAAAAAACTTTAAAAGTCAGCTGAAGGAAAAAACTACTAAACCCTTGGATATTTCTTATAGAACTCTTCCTCTATTTTAATTTTCTGAATCTTTGAACTCACCGTTTAAGTCATAAGTACACAGAGAAACAGAACAGCTAAATGGAAGGCCAAAAGATTAGGGTAGAGTGAACATCCAAGGACAGTTAATTTCATTCAAGTCAGACTTCAATTTGCCCTCAGAATCTTTTCATTGAACTGTAATTTAGGTAACAGTGACACAGAAAGTTAACTTTCAGGTAGTTAGAGGCAAGGTGGGTCTGGCCACAATAAAGGCTGTGACCTTGACTGTCAAGGCTGCTGGGGGAGGACGATACTGAGTTTGTGAAAAAACTAACTCTGGAGTGAGTCCTTAACAGGGGTAGTCCCTTGTCTAATTCCAGCCACCAACAAGGCAATGATGAATTTGAACTTGTTTTTTGCAGACACTTTTATGTGAGGAAATCCTGTTGTGTGGGTCAACACAACATTGGGAAGTTCTAGAAAAGGGAATTCATTGCTGTAACTCATTGCTGTAATTCCATGTGCCCTGTGCATTCAACGTGGAAGCAGAGCTATTGGTTCAACATGAAAAAGGTCATTTTGAGCTCCCCAGGGGAAGTGACTGAAAGAGACAGTAAGGGTGTTCTGGCCTAGCCAAGCTGGCTGCAGTGCAGGGCTAGGAGTTTAGTCTCAGCAGAGAATCACACAGGAATAAGACAGAATTCTAAGCAGATGGCATGTAGAAATGAAGTTGTGTGGACTTTACCCACAAAATGAAGATTCAAATTTACTGAACTTGGGAGGTTTCCTTGGTGCTTGGAAACAAAGAACATCAAATCTATGGCAGAAGAATTAATTTTAAGATTTACTCACAACCTTGGTTGTTTGAGCTGGGTGGTCTGACTAAGAGAATCATTACTGAGATTTGTGTGCCAAGATAACCAAACTGTGGCAAGACAAGGGGAGCACGAGTATTGTCACGTGCCAGGTCTCAGGAAAGTTCCTGGGATGGGCCATTAAGTGAAGGTCCTTGGCTTTGCACAGGAAAGAATTCAAGAGCCAGCCACAGTAAAGTGAAAGCTAGTTAATTTAGAGATATACACATTCAATAGGCAGAATGAGGTCTGTCTTGTTTCAGAAGGCAAGAGTGCCCCTTGGATATGGGGTGGTTAGTTTTTAAGGGTTGGGTAATTTCATATGCTAACAAGTGGGAGGAATATTCTAACTCTTTGGAGGAAGAGGTGGGGATTTCCAGTAATTGGGCCACCGCCCACTTTTTGGCCTTTTATGGTCATCCTTGAAACTGTCATGGAGCCCATCATGGTGCTGGTGGGTGTGTCATTTAGTATGCTAATGCATTACAATGAGCATATAATAAGGCTCAAGGTCTACTGGAAGTCAAATCTTCTGCCATCTTGGGCCTAGTTGGTTCTAGCCAGTTTTTGTTGTATCCTCAACAGCTGTGTCGTTCTTTTAATGGTTGTGCCCTGCCCCCTTCCTTCCTGTCTCAAACTATTGCATGGTGTCCTTCCCAAGTGATCAGGAGTTGATTGAGCTGAAAGGGATGTTAATTACAAACATGAAGCTGAAAAGAAAATAATAGATTCAGGACTTGGAAATAAATCCAAGGATTTTAATGCTTATCATAACATCAGAAGTGAAATCAGAAGGCAGTGAAGACCCAAGTGGAGGGGACTTGAAGCCTGAACTGTCTTCTCCTAGGAAGGGGTTTCCTGCTGCATCAATTTTCATAAATTCTTACTTGTTTGCATGCTCATTTGCTTACTTGATGTCATCAGATTGCATTTAATTATTCTTTCAAGAAATATTTATTACTACATTCTTTTTTTATTATTATGGTCTTTTTGCAGTCATAGTACTGCTGAATTATGTGGAAAATAAAAATGATGAGAAAGCATAGTCCTTACCCTCTTAATTGCCATTAACTTGGTTCATTGTGGAATAAACCTTATTTGATCCTACCTGTGCACCCAGATTCCTATTAGAAGCTAGACTGTGCACTAATGTGATTAAACAGTGTCAAAGTAGTTGGAGATTAGAAGGGAAGGGAAAAGAAACCACATGAAAATATAATGCAAGCCATTATCAGTCACAAAATTAGTTTTGGAAGTTTATAATTAAGTTAAACCAGATAAATTATTTTATGACCATCTTCTGGGCTTTATGGCAATGCAACATTTCAGTCACATGGAAAATACTAGAATGTAACTTTCAAGGATAAATCAAGGGATTAGTTCACTTACAGAGCAGCACAGAAATAATGACTCAGATTTCTTTGGGGATAGGGAAGTAATAACAACTTTGTCTATAAGGTAGAATTAAGCAAATGAGAAATTCCAGAGTAAAAGTATAAGCAGCTATTAACAAAATGATGTTCTATATCGACATACTATTTACACATTTTTCTCCTTAGATTTTCTTTTCTTTTAAAATTTCAAATTGTAAGGAACATTTCCTATACAGTCATGTGTGAATTTGATATAAACAATAAAATACACCAATGCCAATGATAAAAATTTCACTAGTTTTACATATCAATACCCATCTTATCCCCAGAGCTTATACCTCTGGGGTTATCCCTGTAAAACCAGAAAAAAGACTATAAACACCTCTTGCTGGAATGAAACAAGAAAGTCTCTCCATTGTTTGAAATGCTTTCCTTTTTCTCATGTCCATGATTTCTGTTAATTCTCTGCCCACATCACAGTCAGTCATGTCCATTGGGAATGATTAGCCTTGGTTACTCTCTTTCTTAGACAATCACATACATCCTATCTTATGCAAGGGGTTCCTGCTGAGATAAGATGTTTCTAGGCTGTGCTTGCACACACACACACACACACACACACACACACACTCTCTTACTTTGGTCAGTAAAAATTGTTACTTTTGGCAAAATTCAGACTTTGGTTCAGATCTTGTATGAACCTTTATCTTCATCTTATTCCCATCACAGGTGAGGTGATTCAGTGTAGAGGATGGTCATTTATACATATTCAGGTCTTCTCATGCTTATATGTAATCATAAATGCATTCAGCTATTTTCACATTTTCATATATGTTTTATGTACAATTTATTCACCCCTACTATTTATTATTGCACCCTACCCATGTTCTGTGAAGTAGATTGGTATTATTCCCATTTTTGTAAAATACATATGCAAATAAATTTTGACATTTCAAAGGGCAGAGCTAGCAAAGGAGCGGAAGTGAAAAGCCAAACTTCTGCCTTCTTCTTCTTCTTTTTTTTTTTTAACTTTCAAGTTCATTTTGTAGCTAATTAGGGAACTGCAGTTACCTTGTTTTCCAGAAAAACATATTTATCCAAACTGAGATAGCTTTGTTTCAATGGATTTTTTTTTTTCCTGCTGAGGTGCTATTCTAGTATTCAGTGTGTGAAAGTGAATTAAAAACCCTAGATGAATCTGTGCATCTCAGTGAATGTTTACAGCTTTCTTCTCTATAAGAAA
This sequence comes from Aethalodelphis obliquidens, assembly GCF_003676395.1. Taxonomy (NCBI): domain Eukaryota; kingdom Metazoa; phylum Chordata; class Mammalia; order Artiodactyla; family Delphinidae; genus Aethalodelphis; species Aethalodelphis obliquidens. The sequence goes on from NW_020837945.1 coordinate 19,421,046, forward strand.
TACAGATTATTCTTTAATTAACGGGTAATTATAAACCAGACCTGAAAGCATTTCTTTCAAAAGATTTTATTCAAAAAATGGTTACTTCTTTAATAATAAGTGATGAGATTGGGCCAAGACAAGAAGTGTTCTAAAACTGATATTTTGGCAAATTAGATACCATAGATTTTCTTACAAGCACTTTAAAAATAAACACATCACTGTCTCTGTCATTATACACTGATTTACGTTCTTACTTTAAATTATAATTTTCTCTGTCATTTCCTGATATTTAAAATATAAGAAAATAATGTTAAAAAGCAGCTTATTGGGTAAAAAAAAAATTATGCAGCATTTGTAAATCTCCAAAGAAAATATTCTAAAAAGGTCATTCATTGCATATGTTCTTACATGTGGGATTTGGGGATTTAATTTTGTCTTTGCTTATATAAAAGCCAGAAAGATTACTGAATCATAGCTCATTCATTTCTTACTGATTTGTAAAACTTCTCTGCCTTTGTCTAATCTACGTGAGGTGACTCTGATTCCTTTTCTTACAGTTGTTGCCTAGATTTGGTGTCAAATTTACAATAGCTCCAGGGAATGAGTTGGATGGTTTTTCACTGAGCTTACACATATAGAAGTTCCATCAAGATTTTGCTAAAGCTATTTATAAATCAGCCTGTATATTTTGGTATAGAAATTACTAGCTGATGATCCCATATTCTTAAATGATCATGGAATTCAATTTTAATCTTTCATTGTGTAATTTTGCTAATATATATTCTTTTGAAAACAATTAGATAATTTCCTCCATTTTCAAATTTCTTTTTTTAATTCCTTGCTTCTTGTACCTTCGTTGTTGAACTGGCTCTTCTGCTTTTTGCCTAAATCATTGTTTTTTTTGTTTGTTTGTTTTTCATTCCTGCATAGGGTCATTGGATCAGACCCTACCTTCCCTCTGTCAAGGATCTTTTATCTGACCAAGAGCATGGAATTTTAAGCTCTTTTGTATTCAGTTCTTAAGTACAGTATTCACTTACATTTTTGCTTAACTGGAACATTTTCTTTTTTTCATCAGTGAGTTTTTTTTCAGAGTCTATCTCTGCTAACCCTCTCCTCCTCTTTTCCTGTTTCTTAATTTTTTTTTTTGCCTTTCAAACTACATCACTTTATTTTTTTGTTATTTTATTTCAATTTTGATGTATTAACCTTCTTTATTTTAGTATTCTTCAATTTATCTTTTACTAAAACCTTCTGGGTCTCTTTATGACAGATGCTTTAGGCTAGTGTGGTATTCTATGGCATTGTCTCTTTTTCATTAGGCATTTTTTAAGCTACTGCAATAGCTTTGCGTTCAGAGCAAATCTGAGACTCTGGAAGTTAAGAAGCAGCCAGACAGTGCTCAGATGAACTACAATTGCAGTACAGAAGACACTCTTGGAAAATGCAGAATACCCAGCCTGCCTGTCTTTTCACTTGCAGATCATTTTTTGTTGTTGTTGTTCCCCGCATTCCTCCATCTTTCCCTTGTTGATTTCACTCTAAAGAAATCTTAAACTAGATAGAAAATTTTTTAAAAAAATGACTCTCTCATCAGATTGTGTTCAGATGTCAGAAAAAAAACACAAGTTGTTCCTGGATTTGATTTTTGGCTATGACTTGAAGAAAAAAATGAACTTCGTCACATGTGAGTTTCCTGGATTCTACGTCCTTATCTCCTGTTTATCAGCTTATACTCAAACATTCTGGATGACTGTGCAGTGCCTTGTGTATGGTTGTTTTTAGCGGTTATCTGAATATTTAAAAACCACTTCCAGGGCTTCCCAGGTGGCGCAGTGGTTGAGAGTCCGCCTGCCAATGCAGGAGACACGGGTTCGCGCCCCGGTCCGGGAAGATCCCACATGCCGCGGAGTGGCTGGGCCTGTGAGCCATGGCCGCTGGGTCTGTGTGTCTGGAGCCTGTGCTCCGCCACGGGAGAGGCCACAGCGGTTAGAGGCCTGCGTACCGCAAAAAAAACAAAAAAAAACACTTCCAATTTTTCTCTCCTTTTCACTTGTTCCTATCCAAATAGAAGAGAGAGAGAGAGGAGGACCAGAAAGCCTTCATGATACATCTTTATTCCTTCAACAGTTCATCTGGGCACATGATTTACAGGCAGTGGAGCTGCATCAGTGAATCTGGTTTCCCATGGATCTTGGGGTCTCAGCTAAAGGATCCCTCCACAAGTGGCACCTGTATCTGCTTTGTGCTATCTTACTGCCTTTACGTTTCACCATCACTTCTCTTTTCCCTCTTTCTACCTCAGTCCCATTAGTGATGAGAAGACTTCAAGCAAATCAAGTCATTTACTCTTCAGGAAATGCTGAAGGCTCATTCTATATGCCTGAGCCTATGTGTGTGTAGGTATATATATATTTATTTATTTATTATTATTTACACATATATTCTTTTTCAGATTCCTTTCCATTATAGGTTGTTACAAGATGTTGATTATAGTTCCCTATGCTATACAGTAGGTCCTTGTTGTTTATCTGTTTAATATATAGTAATGTGTATCTGTTAATCCCAAACTCCTAGTTTATCCCTCCCCAACACTTTTTCCCTTTAGTAACCATAAGTTTGTTTTCTATGTCTGTGAGTTCATGTATAAGTGATATCATATGGTATTTGTCTTTCTCTGTCTGACTTATTTCACTCAGTACGATAATCTCTAGCTCCATCCATGTTGCTGCAAAGACATTATTTCATTTATGGCTGGGAAATCCGGAGAGGGCCAAGAGATTATAAGAAGTCTCAGATTCACTCAGTCTAAGTCAGTGAACCAGTTTATGATACATTAAGAGCCCAGTCACATGAAAATAGAAGGTTATGAATCTACCTCCTTTAGATAGAAAGTATAAAGTTTTAAAAATTGCTCTTTAGGCACAGATTATTAATGCTGTTATGACACTAAAGAGAATTAAATGCAAATTTGCAAAGCTCTGAAGAGCTTTATTAGGATAAGCAAAATTTTATTCAGCCAAATCAGTTGCTATTTTAATGAAACTCTGGATAAATAACTCTCAGTGGAAGCCACTACAGATGTTGCATTGTGTATTCTGGGCAATAAGCAATTGAACCTGGCAGGGTGGTGAGGGAGGAAAACCTGAAGGAGGAAGGGAAAGGTTAGAAAAATTGAGCTTTTATATCTTTAATCTGTATTTCAGAATGATTTACATCTCCCTTCATCTGAATCCCTTAATGCAGTTGTGTAATAAGTTTTTCCCTGCTTTCTGATACTAAGTTAGATTTTCTACATTTTATAAGTAAGAGTTGAATGACATTGACAATGTTTTGTAGATAAAGAAAAAAATAAAATCAAGGGAGAAAGGAAGAAAAGAATGAAGAGAAAAAGGAAGAATGGAAGGAAAGAAGGTAAGAAAGAAGGAAAGAAGGAGGGAAGGAAGGAAGATGGAGAGAGCAGGTTTTTTGCATGCTATGTGAGAAGATTGATAGGTGGGGCAAGAGTCCTAGGTTTTAGTCATGGCATCTGCTACTTACAAAGAATGTGCTCTTAGATGGTCCACTTAACACTTGGGATCTCAGTTTTCTCATCTTTAACACTAGAGTAAGATCATTCTTCATTGTGCATTTCCATCCCACACATAGTAGAAAGATAAGCGCCTTGGCAACAGCCTGCTAAATACCAGTAGCTCTTCCAAGCACTGAGACAACCAAAAACTTTACCACACATTTAAAAATGCCCTCTGGGTGCCATTTTAGAACCGCTGGACTCAAGCTGACTTCCAAGGGTTTTATCCAAATTTAAAAATACCACAATGTTAGTAGGTTATTTGTAGGGCACTGTGTAATTTATCGTCAAAATGGATATTTTTGACAGTGCAAGTCAGAGTTGTTAATAATTACACTTGGGGGCCAGGGGTAAAATCAAGAATTATAATTTACCTGGTCATGTCAGTAATTGGTTTTGATGATTCCTTTTTAAAGTAGTTTTATTGTAAAATTAAATATACCTAAAAATGGTACAAAAGAAATGTGTGAAATTCAAATAAGTATTACAAAGTGAAAAGCACTACACAGATCAAAAATTAAAATATTGGCATCACCCACATAATCTCTCCTCATGACTGTTCTCACATATTACTCTGGTCTCTCATGTTCCCCTAAGTAGCCATTATCCTGATTTTTACACTCTTACTTTCAATTAATATTTTTTATTACAAAAGTAATATACATTCCTTGAAAAACAACTTATGTTTGAATTGTATAAAGTAAAAAATTAAGGTCTCCCCCAATCCCCAGTTTCATTTCTCTGTGGAAACTATAGTTAAAAATTCTTTATGTATATTTCCCATGTGTGCACAAATACACACAAACACAAATTTTTTTTTCAAACTTGAGATCATACAGTACATATTACTCTGCAATTTGCTAAATTTATTAGAAGTGCATTTTCTGCTCCCACATATGCAAGCAATGATGGCTATGGTTACTATTAATAATTGTAAAGCCACTGTTTTTTTCCCATCTCATTATGTCTATGGGCATATGTGAATGTTAGAAGGGAGGGCATTGAATGAGTATAGGTTGAAGGTGAAGTGACTTCTGTGTTCTGAGTCCTTCTTCCTCTTTCTGTGGATCTTAAACTTTTCTTTAATTTCCTATTTTTCCTGAACTTGAGAGGGATCAAGGTGAAGTGCAAAGACTGAAAGATCTGGAATCAGACCTAGGTTCTAGCTCTGTCATTAACTGCATCTGTGATCTTAGATCTACTGTGTAAAATGAATATTATAATGCCTGTATGGAAAAAGAGGTTTTGAAGATAATTTTAAAAACGTAATAAATCCATTAGTCTTACAACTATCCTAATTTGACTCTTAACACAAATTTCATGTTTTCCTTAAACATTGATGAAGAGAGTGTAGGATGATATTTACTGAGTTATCCCATGATTTGTTATAAATTGCTTAGATTTTACATAAATCTTGATAAATGTTATGTAAGATAGACTCAAGATATTCTCAGGGTTATTTATAAGAAGTTAAATGAAACAAAACTTTCCTTTTTATGTTGTTCTTTCTAATCAGGGCCAATTCATTTGAAAGATTGCCTGATGTGGTTAATCTGTTTTTGCGGATGTATTTAGGATGAACTAATTTTATGTTGGGTCATTAACCAAAAAATGTTGGTGTAAGAGGGTGTTGCTAAGTCCAGAGGAACATCATTATTATTTTCAATGGTGTTTGTCATGGTAGTGATATAAGCCCCAAAGATGGAACGTGGGATTTGGTGTTGTCAAAATCAATTCAGAGTAATCAGATTATAGCTGATGTAATTTAGATGTTTGCAGGTGAGGGATTTCTGATAGCAAAATCTAATGTATGTAGCTCCCCAAATGGAAAGAGATGAACTTCGTCAAGGGAAAATTTTTCAGTGTGGTGATGCTGACAATGATTTTAGGTTATAAACATTTTTCAGGAAGTTTTGGGTTTAGAGATGACTGTGGATTTTTGAATCTGGCCTAAAATAAGAGTGGGAGATGGGAAAGGTGAATGACTTTCCTTCCATATGTTTTACTTTCATTCTGAATGTACTTTCCCATCACTTAACAATAGCTCTATCTTCCATTTTTTACTTGTTTCATGCATGACAGTCACTACATGCACTTTGTAGTTTCCCACTTGTACAGAAAAGGGAACTGAAGCCTAGAAGAGTAATTTATGCAAAGTTTTGCAGTCATGAGAAACTCATGCAGTCGTGAGACCATAGCTAAATCCTAGATATGACTCAAGAGTTGATGCTTTAAAAAAAAACAGTTGACACTTTTAACAAATATTCTATGATCTTGCGTTTTGTCTCAGCCACAAACAAATGAGTCTCTCTTCAGTGCTAGCTGGTGAGCTTCTTTGCAGTTTGTCATCTTAGTGACCCCATAGTACCAAGCTGGTGTCTAAATGTTTGCTGAATCCAGTTTGCCACAGCTTTACTAAGGACAGACTGAAGGCTTAAAATTCAGCTACTCAGCTTTTCAAAAATAAGCAACAACCTAAGTTTTTGAGTTATTTCAGAAGTCTTGTACTAATCGTCCTTTGGGGGCACTGGGATATAATTACTCTCCTCAGTGTGAATCTGTCCCTCGTTTATCCATCAGAACAGAGAGGTAGACTGTGGTCCTGATACTATTCCAGTGGGAATGTTTACTTAGGGGAAAGGTGAATGGTATTAAATTTTATTGGCATTGGAAATTCTTTTGCAAATATAATGCAGTTGACTGGTTAACTTTGCACAGAATACATCAAACTTAGTTAAAACTTGACATCTTTAAAAGTGGTTTGGGTGTTTATTTTATTATTTTCCTTTTCTGAGGGCATCTTAAAAGCATCCTGCAGTGATAATCAAATAGATTCAAGAACCAAAGTTTTTAAGTGAATGGCTATCTGACTGAATATATGTGTGCCTGTTTAAAGCAGATTCTAACTTCTTGTTTTGACAACAAGGAGTATTTTGTTTGACACAAATGGCACTCTTTTGTAGTCTATGTTCTCCTATATCATCCACTCAGTTCCTGTGGAATTAGTTTTTTCCTCAAAGTTTTCAGGGAACATTCTTTATGTTACTTCATTGGAACAATATGTTTCCAGATCACTTTTTTTCAACATTCAACATAGAGAAAAATATTGTAATGAATGTTAAATATCATTTAAGGCAGCTCCCTCCCATTTTCAAAATAGCTTTATCTGTGCATCTTTTCCCATTATACTTAGAGGGTCACAGAAGCTACTTCAAACATTCTCCCTTTTTACACTTCAGATCCTTCCCTTCCTGTCTCGTTCTCCTGGATGTGAGCATGTCTCACTTCTCTGAGAAAGTGCTCGTCAGTGTAAGAGAACCCCTCAGTTTCCTGGTACCAAACCTGAGACTTTTTTTTTTTTTACTGAATGAGATGGGAGAAGAAAAGTCAAGGAAAATGCCAGGGACAGTGGTAATGCCATTTACTGAGATGGAAAAAACTAAAAGTAAAAAAAAAAAATGTCTAAGTCAGGGAGGAGGAACTCAAGATTGTATCTACAATACAATCAGGTTTTTACCTTGGGCACACCAGGTGAATCCCTTCCCCTGTGCTCTGGATCTCTCCACCCATCACTCACCATATTTCAAGTAAAAAAATTAACCCTTCTCCTGCATAGTTAACCTCTTTGTCTGGTGACACCTTCCTTCATTTAAGCATTAATGCATGCTTAAATCCTTCCCATCTAAGGCATAAAAAAAATGACCAACAACACAAAAGTCAAATTGAGTTAATAAATCCATCCTTAGACCTGGCAGGTCTCTGTAGCTTCTGTTCGCATCACAACTCTTCAGTTCCCGTAAATCAGTCCTGTACTCCCACAAAGACTCCCCTCATATTCCTCTTAGTAGTTCTCCAAGACCAGCATGTTGGCAAATTTAGTTTTAAATGATGTTTAGGAGTCAGATATGATAAAACATGAGGTGGTTGTACTAAATTTAGGGGTCCCTTTTCTCCTCTTTCTCATTTGTTTTCTATTTCCTTAGAAATCTCTATTCTTCTACTTTTTAATCCCTAAATCAGTTAGTGGAGTTTCCCTCTATGGAATATTCTAGAAATTCTGCATTTTCAGTTGTCACAACTTTTGAAGTCTTGGGCTACTAGGTTTATTAAGAGGGGTGGGCTAGAGACATAACTTTAAATGTCCTGCCTGATATACATATAAGTGTGTGTGTGCAGGAACCCCAAAACCTAATTATAAATGTGTTCTCCTTAAATTCAAATCTGTTTTAAATAAAAACAAATTTTTTTGTTTGTTTGTTTTTGCAGTTTTCATATACCCTGACCTTTCCAGGAATAAAACTACTGTGGAACTTGAAGAAGAGTGTATACTACAGAATTCAGAAATTTACCCAAGCATTTCTCACCATTTTGGAAAACTATGTCCTCAGGGGCAGCTTCACTTGTGGGACTTTTTTTTTAATTAATTAATTTTTTAAAATTTATTTTTATTTATTTATTTTTGGCTGCGTTGGGTCTTTGTTGCTGCATGCAGGCTTTCTCTAGTTGTGGTGAGCGGGGGCTACTCTTTGTCACAGTGCACGGGCTTCTCATTGCGGTGGCTTCTCTTGTTGTGGAGCATAGACTCTAGGAACATGGCCTTCAGTAGTTGTGTCACACGGGCTCAGTAGTTGTGGCGCACAGGCTTAGTTGCTCCGCAGCATGTGGGATCTTCCTGGACCAGGGCTCGAACCCGTGTTGCCTGCATTGGCAGGTAGATTCTTAACCACTTCACCCCAGGGAAGCCCCACTTGTGGGATTTAAATCACTTACAGGCCCATACTGGCTAAAGTCTGCATTAATATTGAGTAGTTGGTGTGATCACCTTATCCTACGTGAGGGTAAACATATGAACCCTTCATTATAATTTTATTACATTATAAAGCACTTCCCTTTTAAATAAAAGAATGTAATTATGGTATTATATCATTTTTTTCAACTTATGTGAACAGGAAGGTTTTATTATCTATGTGTTTCATTTGTGGATGGTAAGTGGACACAACAAAATATTAGTTTAAAAAGTTTGCACTGGATCTAGTAGAGTCAAAGATCACTGGCTTAATATTTCATAATTGTTAGGCTTTTGATGAGGGCCAATTCTCTTTTCTCGTGGTTATTCAAGCCTTGAAAGTGTCCAATTACCATTTATTCATTGAAGGCTTGTGTACATCAATTTCTCTAGCACAGTCTTCTCTGCTGGGATTTGGACCTTTTATGCAGCTGCCGAGTGGCCACAGATATTCACATGTCTTTCAAGCCTTTACATGTCAACTAATAATTGTGCTGAACAGAATCATTTGCCAGAAATGGGCTCTTATTCCCCTCTTTGCAACCTCAGTGGGCAAGGGTCATGAAGGCTCGTGCCATTATCCAATTAAATGATGATTTTCTCATCCTCACTCTCCCCAGTCTGGACCAGACCATCATCACATCTCACTTGGATGGTTGCCACCTGAATTGTCACCTAACCTTCTGTCTCACTCCTCCCATTTTCCATTCCCTACTCTGCCAAGATGAAAATATGATCACATTACCCACCTGCTTATAATCCTTCACAGTCTTCCAAGTGTCCTGATTTAAGGTCCAAATTACTGTGTACAGTTCATCAGGCCAGGCACAACCTGGCCCCTGCCTACCCTTTCTGTCTCATCCCCAATCATCACACATTATACTCTGTCTAGGTTGATTCCTTTCAATTTCCTAATAGGATATTTTCTTTCTTACCTCTTTCTTTGTAGTATATTCCTGCACTGAATATACTAGCTCAATTTTATTCCAGGCTCATTCTTACTCATTCTTTAGGTATCAGCTTAATCAGTGCTTTTTCCTACACTTTTAGTTACTTATGAACTACCTTGGCAACTTATACTTTTCTATTTTAATGCTTTATTGCCTTCATAATTATTTGCCTTTGTCATTGGACCATGAGCTTTGTAAAGAAACTTCCTATAATTTTTAAGGTCAGTTTTTCTCCCAAATGTTAGCACAGTAGGCACTAAATACATGTTTGGACAATAAATGAATGCACAACAAATGATAAGATGTTTTAAAATATTTTTATCTCTTTGATACATATGTTATATACAGCCAAGGTGAAAGTTTAATCAAACAATAGTTATGTACAAAATAAGATATTTTATTTTCTCTTTCATTTAAGACATTCTACTCATGACCAGCTAATGGGTTGCAGCCTGTAGTTTCAAAAACATTGTTATGACTTCTCTGTTGATGTGAAAATTGTTCCTAATTAATGATATTTTTAGCAATTGCATTAATTAGGAGGAGGTCACATTCATTTAACTTCTTTTTCCCAAATGTTAAAATCCTGGTGGAGGTCTGTGATATTTTGTAACCTAAAGACAGTTGGATTTTTCAGTTTTTCATTATAACAAGAAATAATTTAAAAATAATTGTGCAAAAGGTGTATGAGTGTGGTTTTTATGCACAGTTCACATTTGTGTCAAATCTCAGAGCATCAAAATTCAGTTAATCTAATCAGCATGGTAGACTCACAATTTTGATCTGCCTCAATCTTAATATTATCTTCTTTTCACATCAGCAACCCAGTTCCTTGAATATATATTCTTAGGCCCCTTTAATTACCTGGAGATTACAATTTAAATCCCACAGACTTCTATTCTTCAAATTCTTTTTTTTTTGCAGTACGCGGGCCTCTCACTGTTGTGGCCTCTCCCGTTGCGGACCACAGGCTCCGGACGCGCAGGCTCAGCAGCCATGGTTCACGGGCCCAGCCGCTCCACGACATGTGGGATCTTCCTGGACCGGGGCACGAACCCGCATCCCCTGCATCGGCAGGTGGACTCTCAACCACTGCGCCACCAGGGAAGCCCTATTCTTCAAATTTTTATTACTACACCACTATCCTTTAGTCCCAGGCAAGAGTGCAGAAGGACCCTGCTCTACTCCTCCTCTGCTTACACCTTCCTGGTTGGGTTAAGAGTTCATGCACCCAGTATCATTGCCCTCCTGGAACCCCTGCCCTTCCTTCCCAGAGTGCTGAGTCACAAAATGCTAAAATTTTCTGCTCAAATGGTCTGAATCTTGCTTTGAGCACCTGCACAGTCCTCTTCCCCAGATAAATCCTCTTGAGAGTGACTCATATCAAGATGTTGCATTTGATAGGCTCAAGGTTTGGCCAAAAGGTAAGCTGTTTATAGGGAAGTTAATGGAGCTTGGAAATGTGTGATTATACATCTGCACTTAGGCCACATCATCATGGTATGGGCCAAAGCCAGGTGAGAAGAGAAGCTGGCAGACCCAGGGCTGTGGGCTTGTACTTCTAGTGCTGGTGGAACTATACACACCATTCTGGTGTGGACTCTAGCCCTTCCAGGTTGTGATAAACGTAAGTTGGTCAAGAGATGAGGACTAGATATATATTACTTAACACTTTGCCAGCTTTATATATAAGTTAAAAATATTTAGGTATGTGGTGTGTGGGTCTTCATTTGTAAGCCTGCCTTAGACCTCACAAATGTCAAGGCAAGACCTGCCTCCATACGTTCATTACTACCACACACTGATCTCTAATTCCTTGGCTTCTTTCATTTTATTAATGTCTGCCAGTTTTTTTTTTATGTCCATCAATTTCAACCACTTTTTGTATGTACTCAGTTCTTCACCTCCTTTTCTACTTGAACTCTCCATTATATAAAACCTGAACCACAAATCAATATTACCATCTGCCTTCTTTGCTTTTGTATCCTGCCTCTGATACAAGCTGGATAAATAATTGACCTTGTATATTACTGCACTTTACATTGATATGAAATCTAGACAATGTTCTACATCCATTTAGCATAAAATTAGACCTTTTGCCATGTGTATAAAAATATATTAAAGTTTTATAAAAACAGGATAGCAAATGATTCAGAAATCTTTAGATGTCTTTATTATTTTTGTATTACCTAGATGTGGTAGATCTGTGCAAACATGGTGCCAACTTTCTAGCTCTCATTATATACAAGCCCTTTAAAACTTGACTTTATAGCTCTTCATGTTGGGAGATAGCATCTATTTCTTTATCCCTTGAATCATGGCTAGCCTAGTGAATTACTTTGGCCAATGGAATGACAGGTATCAAGTCTAAATCTAGACACACATTCTTGCTGTGTCTTTGGATCCCTGTCACTACCATGAGAACAAGCTCTAAGCTAGCCTATTGAAGGATAAGAGACTACCTGGAGAAGAACTGAGCCATTCCAGTCAAGATCAACCTAGATCAACATGCTTCAACAAACCCGCCTGTTGTCTGCTGATGCCTGAGCAAGGCCAACCAATAACCGGTGAGCCTAGCCAAGGTCAGGAGAATCACCCAGGCAATATGTAGACTTGTTAGCAAAAATAAATGTTGATATTTGTTTGTCACTGTTATTTTGTGGTTGCTTTTCTGTATGCCTTATTATTATGGCAGTTGATAATGGATATCTTATTACAATGATCAGTTTTATGTACCATCTTGGGAAAGATATATGCCCAGTTATTCAAACAAAAGTTAATCTAGGTGTTGCTGTGAAAGTATTTGGTAGATGGAATTAATAATTATAATTAATTGATGTTAGTAAAGGAGATTGTTCTAGATAATCTGGGTGGGCCTGATTCAATTAACTGAAAGTGCTTAAGAACAGAACTGAGATTTCCCAGAAGAAGAAATCCTGCTTGTGACTGCAGCTTCCACTCATACCCAGAAGTTCTAGCCTGTCCTCCTGATGGACTGCCCTATGAATTTTGGACTTGCCTACCAAGCTTCCCAAATTAAATAAACTAATTGGTAATAAATCCCTTAATATATATCTCTTATCAGTTCTTTTTCTCTGATTGAACCCTGATTAATATATCAGTACAACAAAAAAGTGATATCTTACACAATTAAAAAAAAGAAATAGATAACAATACAATAACAACCACTGTTTTCACATTTTCATATTTAATTCTTAGAAAAACTCAGTGAGATGTTATCACTATTGAGATTATTAAAATTCTTCCTCCTGGAACATGTGACTTCTTTGGAATCCTGATATAACTAAAAATTGGAGACAATGGGAACTATTTGACACCAGACTGTTGACCACAAGGTATTGCCCCATTCTATGGGCACCGAGCAAAGTGCTAGTCCAAGTTGCACTCAGTGCATGAAGCTTTCATAAAGATGTTATAACACCCAGTTTACATTAATGTCTCAAGTTTCCATTCCCATCCTTCTCTTAATACTGTACCCTGGCTCACCATCTGACAGAAGAAGTAGTGAGGGTGGAGAGACTTTATCAACACAGGAGGCACATACCACCTCAAGAAATTTGCTGTATGTCCTGGGACAACTCTGGAACTATTATACACCATGGTCTTATCCTTACACTAAAATGGTCTCAGGGCAAACTTTGAAAAAAAACTTACATTTTCTAGAGTGCTGCCAATCATTTGAAGAAATAATTTTAAAAGTAAAGCCTTTCATCTACATGCTTATTTCTTAGGGACCATAATTCCCTTAAGAAAACAGGTATCCTGTCCTTAATGCAGGTATTCCAACTCAATCTGGTGGGAATAAATGTGACAAAGGAAAGACAATGCATATATGTTTGGTAATTTAAAACCATCTAGCTTTAAAAAAAACATAGGAAAATTCTGCATGAATGACATTGGGTGACAGTTTTCCTTGCTATGGTAAGTTTTAGGCCTTTATACAATTAAGAATTATACACCTCAATAGTCAAATTCATATCTGCTGACTCCAAGCCTTGGTTCTTAGGCATTAGGGTCCCATTATATTTTAGTGGGTATTTTAGATGTTGAGTGTAGTTTATGTGAAAGATATGGACGTCACTCATGAGTTCTATTTGTCTAAGTTCCATAGACTTAGCTTCTTATTTATTTTATCTCCACTATGGGTGACCTGATAACAGTTTGGGATGCATAGGAAATATATATTTGAAAATCTGGGATTACAGTTTAGGGTAAGCATGTGTCTTAGTATGTGGAAAGTGTTAATTATTCTTTCTTAATTCTTATTATGAAGTATAATTTTAAAGTACTAACAAGAGGGAAGCATTAAAAGAAGACTAAAATAACTTTTTGCAAATGTTTGAAAAAGAAAATATAATCTTTATTTGGATTTTGTAAAGGAGAAATTAGCATATTGGTTCATTAAATTGAAATTAGTGCAAAAATGAGATGAACAGAGTATAATTTGTAATGACTTTGAGAGAAAAGGAGAGAATCATAGCTATAAAGTCTACAGTGGAAAAGAATACAAAATAAAAAACATAGAGTTGGAAAGGTGAAAGTTTCAGGACTCTGACTACCTTTTGCTAACTGGAAAAATATTTGATGGGCTGAAAACTTTTCTGTCTAATCAGAGGAAGAAAGTATAATTCTAAGATAAAAGAGTGAAGTGGTGAATTATGAGAACTATTTTAATAAATTCCATATCCAGAGACCTGACTTCTAGAATTTTTACTTGGTAACATGTCAACATCAGCATTTCCTTTGACATATGACCTTGATCAGGTGCTATGGTCTGAATGTTTGTATCTCTCCAAAATTAATGTGTTGAAATCCTAACCCTTAAGTCTGTGGTATTAGGAAGTAGGGTCTTTGGGAGGTGATTAGGTCACAAGGATGAAGCTTTTATGAATGAGATTAATGCCTCTACAAAAGAAACCCTAGATACCTCTCTTGCCCCTTCTGCCATGAGAGGACACATAGAAGATGGCTGTCTATTAACGAAGAAGTGGGCTCTGACCAGACACCAAATATGCCAGGACCTTGATCTTGGGCTTCCCAGCCTCCAGAAGTGTGGGAAACAAAGCTGTTCTTTCTTTCTTTCTTTCTTTCTTTCTTTCTTTCTTTCTTTCTTTCTTTCTTTCTTTCTTTCTTTCTTTCTGGCTGTGTTGGGTCTTCATTTCTGTGCGAGGGCCTTCTCTAGTTGCGGCAAGTGAGGGCTACACTTCATCGCGGTGTGCGGGCCTCTCACTATCGCAGCCTCTCTTGTTGCGGAGCACAGGCTCCAGACGCGCAGGCTCAGTAGCTGTGGCTCACAGGCCCAGTTGCTCCACGGCATGTGGGATCTTCCCAGACCAGGGCTCGAACCCGTGTCCCCTGCACTGGCAGGCAGAGTCTCAACCACTGTGCCACCAGGGGAGACCCAAATCTGTACTTCTTATAAGCCACACAGTTTATAATATTTTTTTGTAGCAGCCTGAACAGACTAAGAGGACACAAAATGGGAATAAGGGAAAGAAAAGGAAATAATTTTAATGAGAACACTCTCATGTGGTGGAAGAATAGGTGAAAAGATGATTTAAACACATTTATTTACAGCAAAGAGATTTTACAAAATAGTGTAAAAGATAATTTTAAGCAGGCTTAAGATATAACCGCCTGTCATACCTGACGTATATTCATATCTTATAAATTCAATTAAATTACTGGAGTTTTTGTTCTATAATTTGTTCTATAAATTATAAAAAAAATGACTTTATTGTTTCAGAAAAATGATTACATTGCACCTGAAAATATCAAAGGAAATAAGAAAATATGTAAACTGTAGAACAAAAGCAAATAAGCTTTGGAATGTCATCAATATAAAAAATATTAAACAGATGTGTGTAGATTCTCCATAAATGTCTCTGAACGCTTGTAGAATAGATGAGAAGAGAAAGACCTTAAGAAGTTTTTATAATGAAATCTCAGGAGTGGACAAGAGAGAGGTTGGGAAGGAGACCATGAAGCTTATGAAGATGTGGAGAGAAACAGAGCCAGGACTCAAAGGTGTGAAAGGAATCGAGAAAAAGGAGATGAAGCCACTGTTGGGTTTAGACAATGCAGAAAAAGCTTATACAATGGTTCATTATTTTTCAACTATTAAAGAAAAAATCATTAAATGTCCTCACTGTCAGAGTGTGCTTTGAGATTCCCCTGAGCTCGCAACTTTTTTTAGTAGTTTGCCACAGGATGAAGGGAAAAGTGTAAATGAGGTGTGAATGAGGAAGGAATATATTCTTACAACCATTAGGTTTCTTTTTTTGATGCATTTTGAGTTTCTCTGAGTCCTAGCCATATCTCTAGGCCTTTTGAACACCAGAGGGTGATAACGGTAGTTTTGACAAAAGCAGAACCCTGTCAAAGAGGCAGGAAACTAACCTAGGTGTCACTCTGCAGAAACAACTTTGCTTTTTTAATTACAGTGGACATTTTTCAGCTCTATTTTCTTCTTGAAATGCACATGAAAATCTTCAAACATTTTCTAAATTTGAGTCAGGAATAGCCTATATCTCTAGTGTTCTTCTCAACTTTGTGATTCGAAGTTTTGCGATCAACCAAAGCTTCACAGGTTGGCTTGAGAGGTTGACTCATACATCCAGCGATGTATACTGAGCACCTACTGGGTGCTCGCACCCTGGTCTAGGAGCTGGTGTACATGGCTGGCAAAACTAGAGATGCCTCCCTGTCTGATCTTATCCAATGTTGAGTCTAGTGGGAGTGGCAGATATGAATCACACAACCACAGAAGACTGTAGTAAGGTAAGTGTTATGCAAGCAGACTATAGGACAGAGAAATCCAATTTAATGTGTGTGTGTGTTGGGAGGTGAAGGAAGGCTTTTTTGAGGAAGTGACCTTTGAGCTGAGTTCTCAAGACAAGTAGGAGTCATTTAGGCGAAAGAGGATAGCACGGAATGTTCTATGAAGGTTAAACAGGTGGAAAACAGAACACAATTGAAAAAAAAAATCTCAATGCTTAGAAAATATTCTTTGCCTGTTTATTATTCAAATGCTATATTTAATTTAACTTTTTATACCTCATAGAGCGTGGTAGAGGGCTATAGTGAGAATGAGCAGAACTCAGGAGGCCTGGGTATGTGATTTTGGGTTATGTGGCTTCCTGACCAGGCTCTCTGGGCTTTGGTTTCCTATCTAGACAGACAGGGAATTGGGTTAGATGACCTCTGAAGAACTTTTTCAATTAAAATTGCTGACTCTTTGGTTGGGGCAAAGAAATACTCGATTAAAAGTAACTGGTCTGAATTCATATGTTAAGAAAAACAGTAAACTAAAGTTTCATAAAAAAAGATTGCATGAATACTAATCTGATTTCATGATTTTGGGATCAAGGTCTTAACATGATAGACAAAAGATAAGACACCTGCTAGATACTATTACTGTGGGGACGTCAACTAGAATAAAAATCATCATCAAGTGACAAGCTTACTATTAGTGATACTTTTACACACACACACACACACACACACACAAATAATTAGCAAGAAAATAATGAATGTTAACAGTTGTATTTATTTCTCATGTACCTACACCGATTGTAGGGGGGATATTTGTTGTAACTAAAGATGATTCCTCATTAAAATCATAGTTTTTGAAGTTCTCTTCAGTACTACTCCTTTTTAGTCCTATTGATGAAAAAATCTTTTTATTTCCTGGGCTTCAAACGATTTGGGGGAACGATGCCAGAAGAGCAAAACAAACACCATTTTGCATGAATATCTGGCTCATAAAATTGAGTTTTGGACAGCTTATAGAAAAACACTTTTATGTCTAGAATCTGTCATCTTTGAAGATGCTGATCCTGATGCGCTAGACCTTTTAAGAAGACAACAAAGAAAGGGGAGATGCTGTGTACGATGACCAATTTTAGTGCCAACTACCTCCTTCAGAACAGGTACTTGTATTGCACATTTTGTAGACCTTAAAGTTGCTCTTTTCCTCTTTGCATTGAGAGAAGGCAACCTCATGAATAAGAGTATATGAAGGAATATCTTAGAGATGGTGCAGATTACTTCTGTAAAGTTCAGTCCTATCTAGATGGCATGGCAGCCATTTGTTTTTGTATTTAAATAGGAGATTAAGGGAAATTATGTTGTGTTTTCCCCATTCACCTCTCCCCCCCCTTTAAAAGCTTTAAGAGGAATAATTCACATGTGCATAGTGAATCATGTCATTGATATGAGTTAGAGTAATTCATAGCTCTATGAAAAGTTAATTTGATATTGTCTATATCGATCAATATATAGAAGGAGGAAAATGATAGTTCTGTTTTCCCCTCTGATTGCATCTCAACTGGGACATTTTATTTAGCTCAGAGCATCAGCCTCTAAGAGAGATATTGACAAACTGGAAGGTAGTTAGAACTGAAGGGACCAGAATTTTAAAGGAAACTGAAAGCATAAAGAAGAGGAAGCCTCCAGGAAGGAATTTTGTGACACTGAGTCTAGAAGAAGAGACAGCTGCCAGGGAATATGAATATGAGGGCTCCTCTGAAAGAAACCAAGAGCTTTCATGTGCAAGGGGCACTTGATGTGTTCTTTGTGGACTTGCAGTTGCAGACTGGAATAAAAAAGGAAATTTCTAGGACAATTATTTTAGCTTAATGTAAGGAGGATATTTCTAATAATCAAGCTGTCTAAATATACTTCTGACTACCTCTGGAGAGGCAGGACCTTGAGATGTAATAATCTCCAAATCAGTAGGAGAGTTATGGGATGCTAAAAGAGGGGATTTAACAATAGATGGTGGCAATGTCAGATGCCCTTAAAGTTCCCTTTCCACTCCAAGTATGCCTGTAAAGTCAAAATTTGGTAGTTGGGCCACAAAGCATGAAAGTGACCTTCATACTTAACCATATTTCTCCAACGTTCCAAATCTCTGAATAAGTTTTCATCCTCAGATCTTTAATTACAATTAAACTTTTTCTAGCCTAATTATACACAAATAACTAGAATATTCAAGACGATTATATCTATAACTCTTTAACACATAAATAAGCACCTTAAATATAATTTGGCTATAGTTTATCTTGAGGTAAATTAATTTACTTTAAATGTGACTAGTTAGATACAAGGCCAAACATTTTATTTTTAGCAAGAGTGAAATAGTTCTAGTGACCATTCCAGTAAAAATGATTTTAGTGACTATATTTCAGCCCAAACACAGAATTAAATAGTATATTTAGAACTGGGGGTGATTTTAGGAATCAACTCCATCTGAATTTTAAACCTCAGAACCCAGAGATTCACACTGATAGGAAAGCCTATGTAGATCCAGACACATTAAGTATCACCTTTACTGTTTTCCCTTTCAACACCTGCCTAGCTGTTGAGCAGTATCTTCTGCATTGCTGGGCAGTGTGCCCCAGGCCCCTCAGAAATGGGAGTCCTGACCACTTGCAGTCCTGTCCACTGAGCCCAGATATGCCTACAGAGACCTTGGCTTCTGTCTTCTAGACTGTGTCCAGTGTCCAGCTTCTTCTACCCTAGACCCACTCCAGGGCACAACACACATGTATAGCTCAGGTTTCCATTATTCTCACCAAACCCATCCCACCTTCAGTGTTTCCAATTTTGCTCCTTTGGACTCTTTATTAACCTCAATCACCTCTGCCCTAGATTCACCCACTCATCATTCTCAGATGGCCTGAAACCTAGTTGGTCATGCTTAGTAGGAGGTAGCGGTGGTTGGGACGGTGATCAGGAAGCAATGGCTTTCTCTTGCCTTTGGAAACACAATCTTTGCTGGTGTGGTGCTGACATCCTTTTATTTCTTTTTCCTTTTTTCTCTTTCTCTTTCCTCCTCCCTTCCTCCCACCCTCCCTTCCTTCCTCCCTCCATTCCTTCCTTCTTCTTTCAACTTACCCTCTTGTAAATTTTTTCACTTATGAATTATTATTATGTTCCGTATTCTGTGATTAAATGTGGTGTTCTTCACTTCAACTCCTCAGCAGGAGGTGGAGAACACATCTTATCATTGTGTACATCATGGAATTTCTACTCTTCTTGATGTTGTAAGGGATAAATATAAATCCATATTATAAGCTACACTTTCTAATAAGTTAACATTGTGTTAGTTTGTGATATTCTGGTTCTTAATTTTTCCAGTAACCTTGGAAAATCTTTCATTTGTCTCATATCTGATGCTGACTTTACCAATTTAGATGCTAATTACAGCCATTGGCACTGTCCGGTACCTAGCAGTAAGAAACCTCTCTATTCTCTCTCTCTGCACACACACACACACACACACACACACACACACACACACACACACGGGCATGAAATTAGCACAATACCTCACAAATATGTAGAAACTATATCTAATATATACACATAATATATATATATGTATAAATCAAAGGTAAATAAAATATGTAAGTGAATAAAATAAATAGTAATTACATTGATTTAAAAATATCATCTATGTAAAAATATTCTGTTTTAAAGTATTGATTCTCTGGTTAATTTAAAAATATGTTGTCTACTCTATAGCTTAAGAAAGAATGCCTTATTCCTATGTACTCAATTTCAACTGTATTATCAATATCATGACATTTAGGTAAATTTTTACATGATGTCAGTATTTTATTGTATAATTTTTTGTTATATTTCCCTTACTGACTTGTGAATAAATCCCGTGTCAAAGTAATAAGGCTTATTTTCTTAAAATACATAAGCCACAAATTTGAACTATATGGTATACAGTGTGTAAATTCCTGTTTTTTAATTATCTTTTTTATAGGTTCTCTTATTACAACTATCTTGGTATTTTTGCCAGCTCCTCATTTTTAATATAAAAGTGAAAGTAGTTATCTGTGAAATTTCAAACTACTTGTTGTATCAAAATAAAAAATGTGTGCAAGGATGATGTAATTGTCATTACACCAATAATTCTCTGCTCATTACCATTATGAAACTATCTGTATTAGATTATCTGCAAAGTGTTTCACATTATATATTTTCAGTGAATAGGACAGGTGCATCAAAAAAATGATGGATAAACCTTAAAATCATGGAATCTCTTAACCCGACTATATACTTATAGTGAAGTTGTCCTGTATAATTGCCTTGCTCTTGTAGCCTAAGCATGGTGTGCATGGCATCTGGAGGAGGTGAAGTATACAGGTAAGAATTATATTGCAATGGGAGAGAATAAATAAGATGTAGTTCTTAACTGTAAGCTGTTTTCTTTGGGCAATAGCCAAGGACTATAAAAGCATATCCATTGAGGGGATCAGGGAGACAGATTGCTGCTTAGAGAGACACAGGAAAGGGTAGTATTGGAGTAGGGTTTTGCAATACCAAAGCATCCCTGTGGTAATGAGGAACTGGAAAGGCATCACACAGAGGGTATTGGGGAAGAACATACATTTTTATAATGCCAACGCTGCATGGATCAGTGAAGTAGGTACATCTATAAAAATATAGTCAAATTATATACAATCACAAATTGACTTATTTGCTGAAGAAACTGATTAAATATTCCATATGTGTAAGGAGACATTTATTTTGGAGCTAGGCAGACAGGAGTTCTAAGCCTGGCTCAGTTGATTTAATGACTTTGTGATGTAAAGAAAGTCTGTTAACCTCCCATCCTCTCAGTTCTTCATCTCTTATGTGTGATTTTTGAGAGAATTAGAGCTATTTAATATAAAGAGCCTGTTACATTGTAGATATTCAGTAAGTGTTAATAATTTGTGGCAAGTACAGTACTAGGACATGTCCAGTTCGACACAGATAAAAAGTGACATATTGAAGAGATTCACAATAAAGTCCAGCATCACAATGTCACACTGTATTTTACTGGGATTATGGCCACATCCTTGGGTCTCACAATTTCCTAGGTAAAACTGAAGCAAAATAAACTCTGTGGTCATTGCAGTTGCACATTTATTTAAACATAAATTACCCTGTGGTTATTGCAGTTCCACATTTATTTAAACATAAATTAGAAGTATTATCAATAGTTTCCATTTCCAGTATTATTTAATTATGCCCAAACAAGACATTCTTAATAAAGTTTTCAGCCTTCTGCATCCAGATGGCATTGATAGCTGGCAATCAGCTTTTTCTGAAAGCCACTAAAAAAAACTAGATAAAATAGAAAGTCGTAGTTTGATACAGTGGACACCTGGAGGGGATAAAACTCCAGAGAAAGAAGAACCCTGGAGAGGTAAACTGAAATCTGCAGCTACGTCTACCCTGGATAATGGGATTCATCTTCATTATTCCTTATACAAGGAATACACATTTACTGAGAAAAAAATACTTAAGCAAAACAAAAAGAATATGACAAAAATCCACTAGCCATATATTTTCATTGCTATTATGTGTTGTGAAACTTTCTAGACATTTTTATATAGGTATGTATATATGTAATGCAATTAAATAAAGTAAATACTTGCTACAAAATGGACAATGCTCTAAAACTTGTTAATAACTGAGATTTTTCACTGAACAATATATGATTTTTTAGACTGATATAGTTATATCACTATTTAATAATACATTGCATGGATATGTAATAGTGTGTCAAATACCTTGATATAAAACATTTAAGTTTCCATTTTTTTAATTATTCTGAGAAATTTCTCATTGATAGCATCACTTTTTGGTACATGTCTGATTATTTCTTTAAGATGAATCTCAGAAGTGGAATTGCTAGTTTCAGATATATAATATCAAATTGGTTTCCAGATATCAAATTGGTTTTATAGTTCTTCTAGTAATTTTATGAGTGTCTTTCTCCTCATACCCTTGTACAAAGAATGTATTTTCATTATTATATTATCAGTTCTTGATATTTCTATTTGGCTATTATTATTATGCCTATTGATTTAATTTTTATTTTTAGAATAATAAATAAAAATCTCATTAACCATGTATATCTGTGCTCTAGTAAACTTCCTCAAAATGTTCTTTATTTTTGTGTACTCCATTTAGTTTTCTTTCCATTATAGTTAAGAATAGGCAATAACTTTTAAACTTCTCATTTGCTTTGTTAGTATTTAAAAATCAATTCAACAAAGAAGATTAAAGATTTTATTTAATTCAAAGTCTACTCAACTTCTCCATCTTGCTCAGAACTTGCTTCATATTATATAGATATTCAGAATATTTTCTTCCTTTACATTTATCATTTTATTTTGCTGTATAAATGTATAATCTATGTAGGATATTTTGTGATAATGAGTGAAGGAGGGATGTAATTTTACTTTAATTTTTTGAATGGTTAATTCTTTACTGCAATATAATGTTCACATAGGAAATTTCCATAATTTTTTATTACTCCATCTTTTCTGTTTACTAACTTGTTACCTATGCATTCTATTACTATTCTTTATTGGCTATGCTAGAGATTTCAAAATGAGTTTACTTAGGTTATTTTTTCAGCTTTATTGAGGTATTATTGACAAATAAAATTGTAATATATTTAAAGTGTACAAAGTGATAATTTGGTATATGTATACATTGTGAAAAGATTTCTTTCATCGAGTTAACATATTCATTACCTCACATATTTACCCCTTTTTTGGGAGGTGGGTGGTGAGAACACTTCAGTACTACTCTCAATTTCAATCATACAATAGAGTGGTATCAACTATAGTCACCAGGTTATACATCAGATCCTCAAACCTTATTCATCTTTTTAAAATTGAGATATAATAGACATGCAATATTGTGTAACTTTAAGGTGTACAGTGTGTTGATTTGATACATTTATATATTGCAATTTGATTACCCATATAGCATTAGCTAACACCTCTATCATATCACATAATTATCATTTTTCATAGTAAGAACAATTAAGATCTAGTTTCTTAGCAACTTTGAAGTTTATAATGCAGTGTTGTTGACTATAATCATTATGTTGTCCATTAGATCTCCAGAACTTATTTATCTACTAGTTACAAGTTGGTACCCTCAGTTTTCCCACCCCAGCCCCTAGTAACCACCATTCTACTCTCTATTTTTACTAGTTCTGCTTTTAAAAATTCTATATAAATGGAAGATTTTTTTTAAAAATTAATTAATTAATTAATTTTTGGCTGCATTGGGTCTTTGTTGCTGTGCGCGGGCGTTCTCTAGTTGTGGCGAGTGGGGGCTACCCTTCGCTGTGGTGTGCAGGCCTGTCATTGTGGCGGCTTCTCTTGTTGCAGAGCACAGGCTCTAGGTGCACAGGCTTCAGTAGTTGTGGCACACAGGCTCAGTAGTTATGGCACATGGGCTTAGTTGCTCTGTGGCATGTGGGATCTCCCTGGACCAGGGCTCAAACCTGTGGCCCCTGTATTGGCAGGCAGATTCTTAACCACTGTGCCACCAGGGAAGTCCTTAAAAATTCTCTATATAAATGATGTAATATAGTATTTATCTTGTGTAGTATAATGCCCTCAAGGTCCATCCATGTTGTTTCAAATGGCAGAATTTCCTTCTTTCTCATATCTGAATAATAGTCCCTTGTATGTATGTGTGTATAAATATTACATCATCTATATCAATTCATGTGTCGACCGACACAAGTTGTTACCACAGCTTGGCTATTGTGAATAATGCTGCAATAAATATGGGAGTGAAGATATCTTTTTGATATCCTGTTTTCATTTCTTTTGTATATATGTACAGATATAAGATTACTGGATCAAATACCATAAAACTTCTAGAGGAAAACGTGAAGAAAAATCTCCTTGATACTGGTCTTAACAATATTTTTTTGGCTAATGCATCAAAAGCATATGCAACAAAACAAATATCAAACATCAAGCTAAAATACATCTGCATAGAAAAAGAAATAATCAACCAAATGAAAAGTTAATCTATGGAATGAGAGAAAATATTTGCAAACCATATATTGGATAAGGAGTTAATATCCAAAATACATAAAGAAATCAGACAATTCAATAATAAAAAAACCCAAACAACCCAATTTAAAAAATGGGCAGAGGAACTAGATACTTTTCCAAAGAAGACATCCAAATGACCAACAGGTATATGAAAATATGCTCAACATCATTAATAACCAGGGAAATGTAAATCTAAACCACAATGAAATGCCACCTTACACCAGTTAGAATGGCTATTATTAAAAAGACAAGAGATAACAAGTGTTAGCAAGGATGTGGAGAAAAGGGAACTCTTATGCCCTGTTGGTGGGAATGTAAATTGATGCAGTCTCTATGGAAAACAATATGGAGATTTCTCCAAAAATTAAAAATAGACATTATTCATCTTATAACTGAAAATTTGTACCTTTTTACCAACCTTTCCCAATTGCCCTCATTCCCCCAGCTTCTGGCAACTACCATTGTAGAAGTTGGATTTTTTGTTGTTGTTGTTAGATTCCACACATAAGCAATACCATGAAGTATTTGTCTTTCAATATTTGGTATATTTTCACTTAGAATAATGCCCTTTGTGTTCTTCGGTATTTCTGTAATATTCCAGTGTGTATATATATGCTACATTTTCTTTATTCATTTATCTGTCAATAGATATTTAAGTTGTTTCCATACTTTCTGTTGTGAATAATGCTACTGTGAACATGGAAGTACAGATATCTCTTTGAGATGATTTCATTTCCTTTGGATATATACCCAGAAGTGAAATAGCTAGAGCATATGGTAGTTCTGTTTTAAATTTCTTGAGGACCATCCATACTCTTTTCCATAGAGCAGGTACAGTTACATTTCCACCATCAGTTCCCTTTTCTCTACATCCTCACCAGCGTTCATTATCTATTGTCTTTTTGATATAGACATTCCATCATGTATCTCATTGTGGTTTTGATTTGCGTTTGCATCTCCTTGATGATTAGTGATGTTGAGCACTTTTACTTGTCTCTGTTGCCCATCTGTATGTCTTCTTTGGAAAAATGTCTATCCAAGTCTTTTGCCCACTTTTAAATCGAGTTGTTGTTGTTGTTGTTTTTCTATTGAGTTGTATGAGTTTTATATATTTTGGATATTGATCCTCTATTGAATATGTGGTTTGCAGATATTTTCTCCCCTTCCATTGGTTGTCTTTTCATTTTGTTGATGGCTTCCTTTGTTGTACAGAAGATTTTAGTTTGATGTAGTTCCACTTGCTTTTGTTGCCTTTACTTTTGGTATCAAATCCAAAAATTCATTGCCAAACCAAAGTCAAGGAGATTTTTCTCTATGTTTTCTTCTAGGAGTTTTATGGTTTCATGTGTTATGATCATGTCTTTAATCTACTTTGAATTGATTTTTTGTATGCTATAAAAATAGAGGTCCAGATTTATTCTTTTCCATATGGATATTCAACTTTCCCAACACCATTATTGGAGAGACTATTTTTTATTCATTGTATAATCTTGGATCCTTTGTCAAAAATTAATCAACCATATACAGATGGGCTTATTTCTGCGCTCTCTATTCTGTTCCGTTGATCTGTTTGTTTCTTTGTATGCCAATACCATATGTTTTTGATTGCTATATCTTTGGAATATAGTTAAAGTCAGGAAGCGTGTTTCTTCTAGCTTTGTTCTTTTTTCTTAAAATTGTTTTGCCTTTTTTTATGGTTCTATATGAATTTAAAAATTGTTTTTTTTTTCTATTTCTGTGAAGAATGTCTTTAGAATTTTGATGTGAATTGCATTGAATTTGTAGATTACTTTGGGTAGTATGGACATTTTAATAACATTAATTCTTCCTCTCCATGAATGTGTCAATGTCTTTCATCAGTGTCTTATAGTTTTCAGTGTACAGACATTTCACTTCCTTGATTAAACTTATTCCTAAGTATTTTATTCTTTTTGATGCAACTGTAAATGGGATATTTTTCTTAATTTCTCTTTCTGATAGTTTGTTGTTAGTGTATGGAAATGCTGCTGATTTTGCATATTGCTTTTTTATCCTGAACTTTATTGGATTTGTTTATCATAGCAGTTTTTTGGTAAAGTCTTTAGGGTTTTCTATGTATAATATCATGTCATAAAAACAGAGACAATGTTATGTCTTCCTTTCTGATTTGGATGTCTTTCTTTTCATTTTCTTGCCTAATTGCTCTGGCTTATGACTCCTAGTATTCTGTTGAATAAAAGTGGAAAAAGTGAACACTTTTGTCTTGTTCCTGACATTAGAGCTTTTCCCCACTGAGTTTGATGTTTGAAGTAGGTTTGTCATATATGGTCTGTTTTACATTGAGGTATATTTTATTTATATCTAACTTGTTGAATACTTTGGTTAGTTTTTAGTCTCTGTGCATTTTTGTAATTCAGCAAACGTCTTCAAACCTGCAGTGTTTCTGCCAAGCTTTCTGTTGATTTCTCAGTTTTCTTGTAGCAACCCTCAGCCTGTGAAACCTTAATTCTCAACCTCCTGCTCACACCCTATGGTTGCTATAGGTTGATTTTTGGAGTTTGAAAATTCTTACTGATATTTTCTGCTAAGATTACCTAAGTTTTCATTAAAATTTTGTATAGGTATGCCACATACTAAGTATTTATTTTTTCACACTATATTCCTAGGTTTAGAGAATACACAATTTTCAATAAACTTGTAAACAAAAAGATCCAGAAAGGAGCTATATAATGCATTCATTTTATTTCGTTTTCTAATTTGAAATTTTATATTGATTGCTAAATGCTATAATTTTTTCCATGGCTGGTGGTCATTATAATTTATATAAATTGTATACATTCTGTCTACTAAGAATTCTATACATATTCTCTCTACTAAGCCTCTTAGATTTTATCTCACATATTTTATTATACTTAAGATATATTTTTTCCATTTTTAATTAATAAAAGCTGATTTAATGCATTAAGCTTATTTTAAAAACATATATTAAACTCTTTTTTGTGTGTGTACATATTTTAGTACTACTTCTAAAATGTTCTGTTTCACATTAAGCCTTTTTGGAAATGTAACTCTATCTGGTGAATTGATTAGCTCAAGACTTCTTAAAAATATGTAACTCCTTTGGACTGCAAAATATCTCTCATTAATACATAAAAATACATCCAATATGGATATGAAGCTTGAAAGGATCAATAAAGACTTAGCAGGGAAAGAGGTTCTGCCAGAAAAGCTTTGATGAGTATTTTTTCAAAGAAGCACATCTATCTTGTCTGATAGTGCTCCATTTTTAATAGGAAGACATATTTTCCCCAAGTCAATATTGTTTTTGAATCCTAACCACAACCTCATTACTAATCAGGATGTTGCTCTAGAATTTTATTATGAATCTCCTTGAAAGAACAATATGTTAACCTCTGATGAGGTAAAGCAAGGTAAATTTAGTAGTAAGATAAAACAAGATAAATAAAACACAATGTAAGATTCATTTTGCTTTCTTATATTGTCCAAACATGAATTTAATTAAGAATAAAGTACAAATGAGACAGAGTTCTGTGTTCATTTTATGAAATAATTTAAACATTTATAAAAGCTATTTTTGAATATTTAAAATGTGGCTGAGGATAGAATAGGGGATCCTAATTTGAAGATTTAATCATTTAAATTTGAGTAAACTCTGATATTAGAGTGGTAAATGAGACATTCTATCAGACTATATCAGATCTTAATCTCTTCCCCAGTGGATAAATGTTAAAGAGATAGGAAATAGAGTGGAAAACAACACAGAGGAAAAACTTTAATCTGAATTATACTTTCTCTGCATGAGTGAAAGAAATCTACATGGTGGTCACATATGAAAAAAAATGTATTTGCCTTTCCCGAAGGAGAAACAAGAGATGGAACCGGGGTATCTTAATCAAACTATTGTAGCTAGTTATTGGGATCTCAGAGGGGGAAAAGAGATCAATGTTAAAAAATGTTAAAAAAGAAATATCTTCTAATGCTACTAGAAACCTAAGTTTCTTCTTAGATAAACAAGAAAAGCTCAATATACTCTAAGATGATTATGGCCCCTTAAAAGAACATTTGGCCACAGTATCACATGCATTCCCTTCTGCCAGATGAGCTGGGACTATACCAGGGCCCACACAGGCTGTTCATGACTAGTGCCAGCCTCCTGCCAGGACCTTTACTGTTGTGTGGTTTTCCCACAAGCTGTAAAGAGTCAGGAAGATACTGCAATTGCTCAGTTTTAGAAGCTGAGATGGCAAAAGAGATCTGCACATTGTGAAATTAGTGAAAGTACAAGCTTTGGATTCCTCTTGACATTTATGTGAGGTTCCTTTAGTGTACTGAGATGATTGTCTATTTCTGTCAATCTGTATGAGCAGCTGTAACTTACCATTCAAATAATTAAAATATGTGAGCCAAGAATCTCTATGGATTTTATTTCTGTCTTTTCTCAGACTGTAACTGCAGGGTACACACTTATAATGTGTAAGCTAACAAAATAACTTGTAATGAAACACTTTAAATAGTAAATTTGGGGGATGCCATGTAAAGACTCCTACAACTGAATATTTAGCAACATGGTCAACAATAAAATTCCAGGCAAATAGGTTGAATGTCCTAGGGAAAGTAATATCATTATTACAGCATTTATGATGCCTGTAGTATATGTAGAAAGACAATTTTAGAGAACTCTGCTAAAGCAAAAGTTTATTATGTTTATTGGCGTAAACTTTTAAAATTATATTTGCCTAGGATCCTTACTCTATTTGGGTCATTTTAAATGGACTTTATGGTGCTATAAAAATGTGGAAAGGCTTAGACAATCACAGTAACTTCAAAGGAAATCAATATACACAGAGCCGAATTTTACCCAATAGAAAAATAGTCTTTTAATACTTAATTGTACACAAAGCACAAATCAGGCAAAAAAAGAGCAGGAATTACTTTAGCTGACATTTTTTTTTTTTAAAAAGGACAGAAAAATATCTTGACTATAGGTCTTTCATCTCTCTGAATGGTGAAAAGCCACCACCTGGCTTCTTTAGAAGACCATTGCTCTCTTAGTAAATGTCACACTTATCATTGTGAAACCCCCTTTCAGCTGTCTGTTTTTCAGCCACAAAATAATAAACTACCTGATACCATGATCAAAATAGATTCCTTATTTATGTGATACTTCCTGGAGAAAGCTGCCAAGAAACAGTCA
The DNA here is from genome assembly GCF_003676395.1 of Aethalodelphis obliquidens. NCBI lineage: Eukaryota > Metazoa > Chordata > Mammalia > Artiodactyla > Delphinidae > Aethalodelphis > Aethalodelphis obliquidens. Next base: position 19,450,429 of record NW_020837945.1, read on the forward strand.
TGGCGGTTTGCTTGTTTTCTACTGCATTGTATCTGTGTGACCAAAAAAACCGCTGGAGAGTGTTTTAAAATAGAGTTAGTAACATTTGCTTTTTAGTCATGTTTAAGATAAATCGATAACAAGACTGCTGCAACAACTAATTCTATTACTGTTATTAATGCTACCATTCTTGGAAATACTACACAGCTGCTTCACCAATAAGCTGATCATAGAAAACTGGAAAAATAATCAGTCTTAAACTTAATCCATAGTTTTGCCTATCAAATATATGCATGCTACAAAATCACCTAATTTTTTAGCATTGGGATCCTCAAATATAAGCTGGGTATAGTAATAGTCATACCTGCGTTTCTCACTATATGAAATTGTTTTGGATATAAGTGAAATTATAGAAGTGCTAACTCTGGGGACAATTTAGGGAAATCTACTAAGTATTGAAGTTGGTGGAATTTATTTTCTAGAACTCAAGTTGAGTCAATAATATATTATGCCATGAAGTAATATTAATAGGTATATGGGTGAATATATCTATGCAATTATTTTGAAATGTCCAAAGCTAGCTCTGCTCAAGCCTAAATGTGTTTGGTCTGCTGGTCTTCATTCTGTGGTATGGGCTGTGAGTATCACCATCTAAGGAGATCTGCCTTATTCAGGGCCTAAGGTAGACCACCAAATAAGAAACTTCAAAAATTATCAGTATATGAAGTGGTTATTTTTCTTTTTTGTCCTCCTTTCTCTTCATCTATCTTCTACACTTAACTCAGCCACAAAGTGTTCAAATCCACTATACGTGAATTCTGTAGAGTTAACCGTCAAGAATTAAGCCATGACTCCTCAGCCGGAGCCTTTTTACCATGCTGTTTTAGCTAAGTTTTTCCAAAATAAAACAGGGTTCAATGTTCCAGAGTGAAGAAAATTTATTGTGTAGAAAGCACACTGGACACTCATCCTAAAGGACTGATTTATGAAAATCAAAAGTCAAGCTGTGTCTGATGGCAACATTTAAGGGGATTAAAAAGCAAACAAAAAAAACCTCATTTTTCCCCGGCTAATTGTTTATTTTTGTTTCTATTCAGAATGCTTTTAGGTGCCCCTACACCCCCCCAACAAAAGAAAGAAAAGAAAAGCATTGGGTCAGTCAGTGCAGAATTAACGGTAAATACAGGACAATGGAATGTGAGTTCTAAAAGAAGAAAATTGGCAAGATGACTGTTGACATCAGTGACACAAGTCTTCCATTCCAAACCTCCAACATTATCCTCAAACTGGGCTGTGCTGCTTTCCTTTTGAATTCTGAAGAGAAAGACAGGTATATGAGATAATGTACACACACCCACGAATTCGCCACAACCAATGTTAACACTTAATCACATTTGCTTTAGAATAATTCTATATGAAATAAAATATTACAGATAACATATTAAGTTTTCTTTGTTCCCCTCTCAGTCTGATTTTCCTCCCTCCTTCCCCAGAAGGAAACATTATTTTAAATTTGTTATCCATCCTCACATTTTACCCTATTATACCTTAAGAAATTTTAAGATACATACATATATACGAGATATAGATGTATCCATAAACAATAAACAGCTTTGCTTTTTAATTCTCATACATGCTTTCAGGCTGAGAGCAGACTTTTTGCTCAATGCCATAACTAAGGTATCTATCTATGTCAATGCATATAGATTTGTTTTATCTTTATCTTATTTAAACTGTACATTATTTCACCACATAAATATACCACATTTTATTCATTCATTCCTATATTGATGAGCATTTTGACTATTTCATCACAATGTGATGATAAAATTCTTTGTGAAGGTGTTCTTATGCATAAGCTCTTGAAACCTTCTCTAGGCTTTACACCTAGAAGTGAAGCAGCTGGATAAGCTATGCACATTTTCAAGTTTAATTGAAGGTCAAGTTGCTCTAGAAATGGATTATACCAGTATGCCTGTCTACATGCAGCAAACACATTATTTCTTAAATTCTGTACTGTCTGATGATGTTCCTACAGGAGTCTTATTTTAGTGGATCTTTAAAGGATCCAACTTCAGAGATATGTGCTAGAAAGAACTAGGTAAGACGATGAGCCTCTTAGTTTATCAGATTTGGTTCTTGGTGGAGAACTAATGTGGGATCCAGGTTAGGCGAGGGCTAGCTCTTACAGGGAAGTGATAATATTAACTGCAGTTCTGTGCTTAGGTGTTCACTTAGGATGCGAGCAGCAGTGGGGAGAGCTGAATAATTTTAGGTTCTGCTCATTAACAGAGAGGAGCACCCTGTGCTTTGCTGACCTGGCCCTTCTTGGCAGGGGTGGAGGTAGTTTGTGCCTGAGGTGAGCCAATGTTTATTACAAGATGATGGCCAAGAATCAAACACAGAGAGACATCCACAGCCAAATGGAAGTTTTTTTCCTTAGTTATACTTTTATTCTTTGATTTTGGGGGCTTCTTGGTTGTAAAAGTTAATGAGAGAAAAAATTCAATTGTCACTCTAATACTTTTGGAACTGTTCATCATTCAACTCAGTGCAGAGGAAACAGCAACAATGATGCTTAAAAACATCCTGCTTACTACTTTTTCTGAAATGAATGAAATCTCAAGTTCAGTTAACTTAGGGTACGTTGTGATTTACAAAATATTCAACACCACTGCAGATACTCTTCTGTTTGCTTGCGAAGACTGTGCTCTCCTGGCCCACCAGGTGAATGAACTCTTCCAGCTTATTCAAGTCTTTGCTCAAGCATCCCCATGTATAAGAATCCTTTCTCAATGCACTTCCTTCCATGTTCGCCCTGTCTGCACCCAAACTACAAATTTTCTTTTTCATACTGATAACACTGGTATCACTTATATTGGAATCGCACATTTATAAGTGTGCCTCCTTAACAGCATTGCAGAAGAGACGACCTGGGGAAGTAGATAGAGATTTTAGACGGGACTGCCTTGGGTTGAAACCCAGCTCCATCACTTAGTATCTGTGTGATCTGGGGCAAGCAAGTTCCTTTAACTTTCTGTATTTCAGTTTTCTCATCTATTAAATGTCTCTAACAATTCACCTTGCCTAGTATTGTCATGAAGGTTAAGTTAATATTAGTTAATATATGAAAGCATTTGGAAGAGTGACTGGGACACAGAGAGAACAGTAATTGTAGCTATTCTTATCCTTATGTCCTTGAGGGCAGGTACTGTGTCTTCATCTATGAATCCAAAGTACCTTGCACTATACCTGGCAACTAAATGGTTGCACAGAAATATGTGTTCAGTTCAGCAAACACAGATGTACCTATTTTTTCTGAACAAGTACCTATATAGCATGCATTTTCTTCTAGTTGGCATGTGTTCCATTTTTACATCAGCCTAAGAGATGCCTGTTAGCTATTCTTTGTTTTGACAGATTTTTAACTTAAGTTATCTCCTTCATGACAAGTCTGCCCCATAAGTTATGAAAGGAGGTGGGGAAGAATGATAAATTTTAACAGCGGGGAGCATCCTATTGGCAGGGCATTTGGGAACAAAGACACTTGGAATGTTACATTATCTCAGCTACAAGCCCAAGAAATATTTACATTTATTTATAGATTCCACTAGAAGGTGCTGTCCTCCCTCAATATAATGAATGGATATGTTTGGAGAAGACCAGATTGCTTTAATACCTTCACCTAAATTGTTACAGCCACAATCTGTGAAGTAAAAAAGACTTTAATTTTAAAAGTGTTTATTTCTAAATCAGACGCTGTCTTTTGAGCACAAATAATTTCTCTTAGAATATAGTGTTAGATGAAAAAGTTTGTGTACACAAAAACAATTTTACATTGAAAAGTCTTACCTCTGTGGGTCCCTTAGTTAGCACAGCATTTTTGTTTGTTTGTTTGTTTTTGTTTTGTTTTTTTTTGCGGTACGCGGGTCTCTCACTGTTGTGGCCTCTCCCGTTGAGGAGCACAGGCTCCAGACGCGCAGGCTCAGCAGCCATGGCTCATGGGCCCAGCCGCTCCGCGGCATGTGGGATCTTCCCTAACCGGGGCATGAACCCGTGTGCCCTGCATCGGCAGGCGGACTCTCAACCACTGCACCACCAGGGAAGCCCAGCACAGCATATTTTAAATGTTGGGCTGCTAACAAATGAAATTGCAAAGGCCTTTAGAAATGTATACCCATTTTAAACTTCTAGCTCTTTTCTCAGGTTCTTTTTTTTTTTTTTTTTTTTTTAACTAAAGTGGGAACGCATGTGGCTATGTGCATAATATAGATCTGTGACTTTTCATCCAGAGTATTAGAATGGATGAAATACCCTGTTGAATGTTGTGGTCTATATCTTACAGGCACTCTTTTTTTTGACTTTTAGAGCTTTTTAAATTGAAGTATAGTTGATTTACAATGTTGTGTTAGTTTCAGGTGTACAGAATAGTGATTCAGTTTTATATACATATATATATATATATATAACTATTGGCCCTTTTTGGTTATCTATTTTATATATAGTAGTGTGTATATGTTAATCACAAACTCCTAATATATCTGTTTCCCCACCTTTCCCCCTTGGTAACCATAAGCTTGTTTTCTATCTCTGTGGGTCTATTTTTGTTTTGTGCATAAGTTCATTAGTATCAATTTTTTCTTTTTTAGATTTTACATGTAAGCAATATATAATATTTATCTTTGTATGGCTTATTTCACTTAGTATGATAATCTTTATGTCCATCCATGTTTCTGCAGATGGCATAATTTCATTCTTTTTTATGGCTGAGTAATATTCCATTGTATAAATATACCACATCCTCTTTATCCATTTATCTGTCAATGGAGTTTAGGTTGCTTCCATGTCTTGGCTATTGTAAATAGTGCTTCAATGAACATTGAGGTGCATGTATCTTGGAGGTTCCTTAAAAAACTAAAAATAGAGCTACATAAGATCTTGCAATCCCACTCCTGGCATAGATCTGGAGAAAAACAGGCACTATTTAAAAATAGTTCATTATAACTTGGGTAGACTTTGATGTGCCTGAGGAATATAATCCAGAAATGCAATTTAAAGTTAAATCTACCAGTTGATTCTATTCTATGCACCAATCCCTGGATCCCTGAACTTACAGAAAACATGTTAACTGAAAAGGGAAAAGAGGGAGGGAGAACTCAAAAGGTGAAGAAAATGTGACATGGAAACTAGACTCACCGGAAACCAAGTGAAGTACTTGGAACGATGTATATTCAAGTTTAGATTGATGTGATTTGTGTTCACAGGAAGGTCCTGTTCTAAGCTTATTAGAGATGATCAATTCAACGGTACATTTATCCATCTTTATAGCTCATGCCTCCTATTTACACACAAAAAAAGGCTACTGTGACATAACACAGAATGGAATCCACATTTCCCACTTTCAAGATCAGAGGATCTAAGAGAATTCTGAGCATAAAGTGATTTCTGAACTATTTTTATTCATAGGATAATTTCTCCTCTTTTCTCCTGATCAGTATGTCTTGGTAGAGATGATTTAATACCTTTTTAAAGGCAGTATTTTAAATTGTTGAAAGACTCTGGTGTCAATCATCTATATAACACTGTGAGATGGTTTTTAAGTTGTTTAACTGCAGAAAGTTTCATTGAAGCTTCAGTTCATAGCATAAGTTTAGGTTCACTGGGAAAGTACTTTTTCTTTCTTTTTTCCCCTGGGGATTAGGGGAGCCCTGAGCAGGGAGAGGCTCTGTAGGCTAAGGGGCATTTCTGTTGTGCCTGCTGGGCAGGGTGGGGTGTGCCGCACCCCTCCCCCCCCACACTCCCCTCCCCAAACCCCTAGCTTCTGTTGGGGAAGCTAGTAACGTAGTCTTGTTCAGGCTTCAGAGGCAGCACTAGGCCTCTCTCTGGCGGGACAATGACGCTAAGGCTGGCTGCATGCCAAACGGCTGAGCTACACCCAGGCCAGCAAGGGATGGTGCCAGCACATATGGTAAACCACTAGATAAGATGGAAAGTAAGTCATGGGACTCCTTGCACCTTGAGGGCCTGGCCAGCTCCCGGGGATCAAGAACATTCCAGGACTTACGAGCTAAGACCAAGGCATTTATGACAACAACCAGAGCTGCAAACTTGCACATAGGCTGATTGCTATTAGCCTGCAGCCTGGTGCTAAAAGTTCAGCTCCTTTGAGTGGCAAACTGAAGTCTCACCCGTGGGGTGGACGCACCGCCTGGGACCTTCCCAACTGGGACTCCAGACTGCTGTTCAAGGGACTTCCCAGCGCCCCTTGAATCTGGGTGTAGGTGCTTCCCCCATTCGCTGATGTATAAACCTCCATCTTTACTATCTTTTCTTGGTTATATATACTCTTCTTAATTAGTATGCTGTAATCTACGTTAATTCAATAACTCTCTCTAAATTCTTGTTTAACTGAGTGCAGAGTGGTTAGGTTGCCAGCGAATCCTATGAACCTTGAAACTGGAAGTAAGGCTTTGGGCAAAACAACTTCCCCAGCCTGGACACATCGGAGAAGCACCTTCTGGTCAGCAGAGCCTTTGTTTGCTAAGAAGAAAGAAGGGGCTGGGACAATTCGAAGGGCCCATCCTAGGGCCTGTCCTGGTCCAGCCTTGGCACTCGCTGGTCCAGCACAGTAGCCAGGAATGGGGGTCCCAGCTGGGAAGGACCTCAGCTGGCCCAGAGCAAGGTCGTAGCACTACCAGGAAACCGAGGTGCAGAGCCGGAAGCTGGTCAGGACAGCTCCCAGTCAGAGGTCCCGGTCTCCAGGGTCCTCTCCAACAGGACACATGGAACCTCAAAACAGACGACCTTGAACGAGGCATAACTCGCTCCACGCCTGCCCAGCTCTCCTAGTTACTTGTCAGTGACCACGTAGCCTTCTCCCATCCATTCTTGGGCTGGGCAACCAGTCTCTAGCCCTGACACAGATGTCAGAGAGAAGGTGCTGAACACACACACACACACACACACAGACAACTCGAGTGATGGGAAAGGCAGCTGAGGGCCTCTGTTCTGGGTTCTTACTGCCTTTCCAGGCCTGTGCCCCTCTTCCCCCAAAGGTACAAAACCAAGGGGATGGAAGCTGGGGGGCTTTGGTCAAGGAACCTGAGGGTGCCCAAGTTTTCTCGTCTGTGAAATGGAATGGTAATTCCTAAATCAGATTGCACAGGGCCTGGCTTCCCCTGGGGAGTATTCTGATTGGGGGGCTCTCCTGGGATTTATGGGACAGGCGGCAGGTCCATGAGCTGGGGACAGTCCTACCTTGGGTTCCCTGAGGGACTGCTGGGCACCTGGGCTCCCTTGAGTCCTCTGGAGGAAGGGCAGGTACTTGCAGGGGGCCAGTGGGGAGCAGCAGTGGAAAAGTATTTTTAAATTTAGTTTCATTTTTTCTGTACATTATTTCTGTTATTATCTGAAAAAGAATAAGTTAAAAAGATTCAGAATTCTCTATGTAACATGTAGAGCATACTTGAAATATAGATGAAAACTTTTTCTAATCGACCCTGATATATTAAAAGTAATCTGATGACAACATAATTGAAAGATTAAAAATTGAGATAATGTGTACATAAAAGTGACTATTATATGCTCATTGAAATTTTCAATACAATAAAAGAAAATCAATATTTTTAAGAAATTTACTTCAAACTAAGTCAACTAAATGATTCCTTATAATTAGACAAAATACTCAGAAGAGTGCTATTATACTTTTATTAAACATATCCTTGAAGAATCTTCACTAAAAATTAAAAGTCAATTTAGCAAAGATTTGTAATCATATCAGCTTCAGTGCTAACTACCACTGCAATTTTATTTTTGTGCTGCTTCTCTCATAGACTTATATCAAAAGATAATTGGATCAAATTCGGTGTTAAAAAAATTCCACTTTCATTGAACTGCTTAAGCTATTTTTATGGATTATGTAGAAAGTTATGAACATTTGACCTATTAAGATCAAGAATTTTGAAAAAGTTAGCTGTTACATACAGACACAGTCACCAATATTAATTTTTAATATGGGAATTAGCTGCTTCTGGAAGCCCACTGAATAAAAATTATCCTATTTGCAGTATTAAGGAGACTTTGAGGCAAGGATGAATGATTGACAATAAGTATGTCTCTAAGTTGTCAAAACATTTAGATAAAAGGATGCAAATTGCAGTCCATTTTCTAGCAATTTTATCAGCTGTGTCAGCTCTGACACCTTCTGGAATAGCTCATTGAGAGAAGCTTCATATTCCTGATGTACATATTTTAAATTCTCTAAAGAACTCCAAGAAACATGCTGTGATTCTAACAGAGCCTGATGAGAAGTTGCGTGGCTGTCACACAATGCAGACTGAACAATGCACCTCCCACTCTAGCTACAATCACTGACCACACAGTGTCCCCGATTTGGGCAGTGCCTGGGCTGCTGCATCACTAGATGTTTCTCTGGGTGACCTCACACCTGCTCGGGGTGATTGCAAGTGAACTTCAGACTGAGGAAGACCAGGAATAGTTTGAACTAAACTCTGGCCTTAAATCCTTTCCTCTCAAGGATCCCTCATTTTCACCCATGACTTTGCCCGTGGAAGAAGTTGGAGGCCTCCGTGGGTCCCTTTTACTCAGCCCCGTGGTGGGTCTTTCTTCTCTGGTAAGTGGCACCAGGGCCAGAGCCAGGTAGGAACATAGATAAGGGCCCTTCTTACTGTCTCGCTGGCCTAGAAACGGCACACCAAGGATGAGCTCATTTCTAACATCCCGTGGAGGAGGGATGAGAGGAGCCAGTCTCATTGACACCTAAGAGCCTTTGCAGGAAAAGGCGTCCACGTGGGTCACCTGCACTCTCTAGCCAGATAGCTGGCTAACTTAGCTCACCTGAGGTCCTGGGCCTCTACTATCACCTGGTCACCTCTTCCGCTGCTAGCCTCGTAGCTCTGCTGTCTCCCAAAGCTGCTTATATTCCCTCTCCTGGAACTAGCAGGAGTCCCAACAAATGTGCTGGTCACTAGGTCCCTGCCTAGGAGGGAAGCTGGTCCAGTGGTGCTGAGCAGCATGTATGTGTCTTAGAAGCCTTTCTCCAGTGGCCCACGCCTCTCTCAGCATCCCCCGCCTGGGTAGAGACAGCTCTGTTGTCTTCTTTAGCACACACCCAACGCTCCTCCCTCAGGAGCCTTGTTGGAGCAACTTCTCACCAACATATACATTCCTAAGCTGGTGGGAAGATGTGATATTAGATTCTTAGTGTCTCAACACCTGAACTCTTCCACTGTATTGATATATTTCCTCACATCGTCCTCATAATGAAGACATCCCTTTATACTCTAAATAAATACACATACCCCTTGAAGGCTTTATTTCTAAGGCTTTATTTATCCTACTTTCTCACATTTTTCCTCCCTGTTCCAGACTGAGGAATATAGGCAAATAAGTCTTGGGTCAAAATCATGGCCTTCTCATAATCTTTCCTTTGGAGAGCAATTCTCCTCCCCTCCCTTCCTCATTTCCCCTCTCATCCTCTTTTTTCTCTTCTCCTTCCCTTTCCAATCCTCTTTTCTCTTCCTTCCTTTTTCTTCTTTCCTCCTCTTTATTTTACAAACTATACTTTTTCATAGACAAATCAAAGTAGATACCGACATTGATGATGCATGAAAAAAATTACTTTTACAGAGAACTTTTTCAGAATGAACACTGAAAATGATATTTCCCACTTATTAACCATGAAGAGACTTCCAGAGATTAGTGTTATGCAATATATTTTAGCAGCACTGTTTTTATAGAAGGAGGAGGAGTATTTCTTTGAAGGAGTTCAGGTTCTGATACAGATGACATGAACAAAGCAAAACTCATTAGTTACTAAGGGACTAGTTCATTATTAGGCTAGACCAGGTGGGGTTTGTGTTCCACATTTCCTCTCCAGTCTTCTCCCAGGGGTTAGACTTTCAGTGTTCTGAGGAGAGAAGCCAAGTGTGTTATGAGAACATAAAATTTCCTTTTTAACTCCATGAAATTGATTTAAGAGAACATATTTGCTTTTCTGCAATTCAGAGAAATGACTCAGAGAAATTAAAAATACCAACTCCCTTTGGTGATGCTTTACTTTCTTTCATGGCAGATCTATTCCCCCCATGAGCAATTTCTTATACTAAGAAAGCCTCAAGAATGCGGTCTATTAATATCACTTGAAAAAAATCTATAATGATAAATGGTGTAATAAATAAGCCAAAGCATGCAATAATAATGAGTTTTTAAAAATAGAAATTGAAAGAAAGGAAATACAGTATATCGATTAACCAGGACTCCCCCCTAGATATCTAACACTCTTGTAACTTTTTCAATATTTAAAAATGCAATTATCTTTATGTATTCATATGTATTTCTAAAAGTTCTGTTAACGCTGCCTATTTACTAGGCTTATATAAGGAAACAAAAAGAATAACTATCTATATCAGCTAGATTTAGTCTTTTTCTCAGTTTATTTTTATGGTTTGTGTCTTACTAGACTTCATTTTCAAAAGATGACATGCCCACTGCTCACAGCAGCTGCAATCAATTAGCCTAATGGATTGGAATTATAGGTTGCCTTAGGATTTGTCTATTGTGTGGCAAAATCACATGTAAATCCTACTGTGAAAAGTCTTGACACTATTAAACGTGAAAAATGCAATGCGCTCAGTAAGATGTTAAGAAAAAAGATGTAGGCCATTTGACTAACCAACCAGAAAGTAATATGAAGTTTATGCCCACATAGAAACTACTTGTGTTTTCTTGTTGGTGGTGTTTAGCAGAGTAATCATACACTGTCATTTGCCACCCAGCAGTGTTGGATAAATAGTACTAATTGCTTAATTATCCCCTTGTCCTACTAAATACTGGCCGTAGACTATTGCTGGATATATCATATTCTTACTCAGAATTCTACCTCATGAACACTTTCATTCATTCAGCAAAAACATCTGAGTGCCTGCTCTGTGTCACACATTGTGCAGGTACAAGGTTTATAGACGTGCCAAAGCCAGCAAATGACTGACAAGGAAAACTCTTACTGCTTATTGCCCTCTCATATCCTTTCAGTTCTTTTCCTCTCATCTCCATCACGGGCCACCAGTACTACTGGGGCAACACATAGGAGTTTTCTGCTTGGGGTTCAGGTCTGCAAGGAACAACCAGGGCTTTGCCATTCTTGAGTTCAGTATCCACACAGAAAGGAAAGTGAGGAAGGGAACATCCAGCTTTCTTTCCAGGAGCCACCTAATATTAACAAGGGAAACAGCTGTCCAATGAGGTGAGCTGTCCGTTGACAGGTGGCACAGCAGGGGCACTTATGGGAAGGCTATGTGCTGTCTGACTTGGAGAGGAATAGTCACCCCTGCCACCGCTTTGGTGGACAGTATTGAGACACTTTAATTCACCTCTTCAAACCTAGCAATGATATAGCCCTGAAAGATTATTTGTGACATGTCTTGTCTCTTTATCCTTTTTTTTGTGCACTTCACTGATTTATCTGAGGATAGCTTTCTCCTACAGAAATATTTGTCATTTATATAGAAAATAAAACAAATATTTGAATACAATGCTCAATTACATAAAGGTTATTCTCAAACACACATCTCAAAAAAAGGGAAATAGGAAATAAACTAGATCCAAGGGGCTACAAGTTTTCAAATTTTAAAAATGAATCTTAACTTTTATAAGTTCAATACTATTTTTTTCATTGAACTATCTTAGAAAAGAAAACAAAAAAGTTGAATCATAGTATGCTAACATTTAGTCTTCAGCTAGAAGAAAGCTTCTCTTTGAATGTTTTATTAACTTCTCCAAGGGTGAACAAGTAACTCTTCTTGTCTTTATGTCTTTGTTTCTCTCTCACATACTGTGTCTCATGTAAACAGATACATTCACACACCTATGCAAACAGAATTCATATATTTATTTTGTCTAATATTCTATAGTAGTGTTTCCTATATTCTTAACACTGTGCTAGGTACAGTGAAAATTACACAGAAAGTTGGTTTCTGACCTTCAGCACGTACATTTGGAAAATGGAACATTCACTCATTCATTCATTCATTCAACAGGCAATTGCTGAGTGCTTATTTTATGCCGATCATGCATGTGTGTTAGTTAAGTAATGAACAAGGGAAGTGTTAAAACATGAGGGGCTGAGGTTGAAGAACTGGAGAAATGGTGACTAGGGGAGAAGCTTAATCAACCAGGCAGGAAGACGAGGATTCTAAAGGACTAATGCATTGCAGAAGGTAGAGTCTAGGTACATGCCAGGAAGGCAGAAACTAAGTAGAACAGAAGCAATCAACGGTTTCAAATGGAGAGAATGTAAGGAGAGCCTGGAGTGAGACTGAGGAAAGTGTGTTTCCATCCCAGAAGTGGTGTATATGTGGGATATAATCAAGGGCTGGTGTGAAAGGAGTGATCTCTGAAGCCAGAGCTTGGGTGGAAGGATCAGATTTGGATAAATTGCTGAGGAAGCGGAAGCAGTCCTTCTGGTGAGATGGGATTACAGTTTGTGCACGAGCTTGGAAATAAAAGTGAGAATTGCGAGTAAAGTGGAAAGGGACAAATATAAATAAACTGGAGCATTTGAAATAGAACCTGAGATGAATGAACTAAGAGGTGTTAATTATTACTCTAAAGGAAAGGCTTACAAACTGTTGTTTCTAGGCCTGGTTGTTCACCTTTGCCGCATTATGTCAATATTGCCACATAATGTCAATATTACATTACTCTTCAAATAAATTGCTTAATTAAGCTTTTGATGGTTATTGTAACCCATACCTGAAAGAATCTTAATATTTTATGTTTTCTACAAGAATTACAGATAGATATTTGGAGATTAAAATTTCGATAGGGTATCCAGGGAAGAGTCCTTACCAGGAAGTGACATTTAAGTAAAGACCTGAAGGAAGTAAGTGAGAGAAACTTTTCAAAGAATAGGAAAAGCAAGTAAAAATACTCACTACTGTATCTATGTGTGGCTCCAGATTTGTTCCATAGCTTCATTGTAAAAAAAAAAATGCCTGCATCAAATGACCCTGTGTTAAAAATTATAGTTTTATAATAGAATGAATCCAGTAAGGGTAAGTATGTAATTTAGTTCCACTACAGAGATATCTTGTCCTTTCCTGAAATTTTCCCTAACTTACCAGGATTTTCTTGGAAAAAAAAGTCCCATTTGGAATTTTATGGGAATTGCATTAAATAAGTATATACATAAGATTCTGCACCGTATTCCAGCGTGATAGGGGTTTCTCCACGCATCCAGGAAATTCTCTGTGACACAAGCTGAATGTCCTACAATTCAATTAAATTCTGACACTACCCACCTGGAGAGAGTGTCAGATTACACAGATTAAGGGCTCAGTCTTACAAGACTGCCCCACTCCCCAACTTCAGATGGCAGTCACCCAGGTTATCACCTGCGCTTCTGCCCTACGGGCTATATAGTTTGGAGATTCTAAGGACTCTCTCTTTGGGCTTGGTTAACTTTCTAGAGTGGCACACAGAACTCAGAGAAACATTTTACCTACTGGACCACAGATTTATTTTAAAAGGATATAACTTAGGAACAGCCAGATGGAAGAGATGCTTAGGGCAAAGGTATGTAAGGTGGGGCTCAGAGCTTCCATCCCTTGTCCCAGAGCATCTCTCCCCAAATCTGTACGTGTGTTCCCCAACACAGAAGCTCTCCCAACCCTATCCTTTGGGTTTTTATATATATACAATATCATATATATATAGATATGGCATACATATAAAATATGTGTTTTAAAATTTAACTTAATCTTGGACAAATTTGAGGGCTGAAATTGCAACTTTTTTCTTCCAAGGGTCATTGGAGTTTTGTGTCCATCAGAGCTGAGTTCTACTACTCTCCTGGAATCTGTTTAACTCTTTTCAGTAGTCTTGGTTTAATGCAAATATCTCAGGTTCAGCCTCCAAACATTTTTTGGGTCTATGGTTTAGTCCCTTAGTCATATCTACTCTCCTTCTCCTACTCTGGTTCCTTCCCTTCCTTTTTAAACATCCTGTTCTGTTTTCAGCCAAGTAATTTACTGTATCATTTTGAACAGTTCTGCTATTTTCATTAAAGCCAGAAATGTATTGAAAGTTATATGTATTTGCTGTAATTATCCTGGCAGTATTAAACTGCATTTAATTGGTACACAAGTGGCAAATTAGATGTCTCATAGGATGCTTACATTCATTGCATTTTATAACGTATGTGCAGCGCATTTATTAGAAAATGCAATGGCGATTGCCACCTTCTCACTGGACAAAATTAACAAACTGCAAATATCTTTACAAAATGTAGCACAGTTAATTAACTTTTCTGCATTATAATTCATCATATAGAAAATAAGTTGTTTTTAGAAATAGCATATGGCTCACTACTTTATTGCTTTTATGAATTCCATGTTCATCTTTGGGCAACAAGCTCATCCAGTGAGTTTTATTTGGAAAATTCCTAATCTATGAACTATTATTTATTCTGCATTTTATATCACAAAACCAACTTTTAAATGGCTCATGAATCAAACAAACCTAATTGGTTAAATATTCACTTATATTTGTGAGTCTGATTAGGCAATGTACATCCTATATACAAATCATTTTGTACTGCTTGACTTCATTTAAGGCATCTCAGTGATGTTAAGTATCGATATTTAATGAATATTAATTTTCATAAATCAGTATATGATATTTCATTGTTGAAATGATGAATATTGATATTCAGCAACAATGTTTCACCAAACCAAAGAACTCTATTTCATTGATGGCCATTTTTAGTTACACGGACTTAGCTGATTTAACTTCCCTCAACAATGTCTGGCAATATAAAGGAGACATAATATAGACATTTTAAGAGCAAATTCTCAGAATGGGGAAATTGTGATTCTAGTTTTATGTAGATTACTAATAACACTTTCAATTGCCTCTAATCTCATGGGATTGGAACCATTAGAAGTAATCACTTCAGGACTTCCTTGGCGGTCCAGTGGTTAAGACTTCGCCTTCCAGTGCCGAGAGTGAGGGTTCGATCTCTGGTTGGGGAGCTAAGATCCCACATGCCTCGTGGCCAAAAAAACAAAACATAAAAAAAAAAGAAGCAATATTGTAACAAATTCAATAAAGACTTAAAAAAAAAAAGTAATCACTTCTGTTGACTTAAATAAATAGACTGCCAGTTATTTCTCCAGAAAAAAAGGTGGGGTGATATTCGGGGTGAGCAGATAATTACAATTAGGGGTCTGCAACCATGTGCAAGTCCCCCCACAGCAAGGGGAGAACACTTTTATAAAGGGGAAAGGGAGTTAGCAGGCTTATAGTAAAGAGAATCCTTGGCTTTTCACTGGCTGAGTCCCTGCCAGGAAAGAAGAGGAGGCATCTTTCTTCCTGTTGGGCTCTGCTATTGTGGCAGAGCATGAGAAAGCCCCCTTCTGGTCTCCAGGCTCAGTCTAATTGAGGTTTCTGTTTATGGATTTTTACACTTCCAATGAAAGTGCTATTGAGTTAATGGGATCTGTTGGGAAGTAGTGATGTGTTAAGGAACTGTGGTTCTCATCACTTCACAGTTTAAGTTCCAAGGTAGCATGAGTGGTTAGAACAGAAGGTGTTTGTTGTAAGGCCCTAGGTTTAGTATTCTCCAGGACTTAATCGCATGTTTACACCCTGCTTGTTACCAGGGGAAGTTGGTTCAGAATTAATAAAAATCTGTTGTTTCTACAGCAAAAGCAAATTGAAGTATACATTCAATGGTTGGAGTAGGTGAAGTGCATCTGCTTGGATATAAAGAACCCCACTTTCCACCTGACAACTGATGCCTAATTATAAAGAAAATAGACAATGACTCATACTATCTAATGTTTATATGCTTTCCAAATGTGCTCTGCTAATCCAGTTATGTCAGTCACCAAAAGATGACTTAAATGTTTACATGGTTTATTCATATAAGGTTGTACTCAGTAGATATTTTTGTTTTTAAATTAAAGTGGTTTGGAATATTTTGAATGGTATTTGGAGTACTGGCATGGCCATGAACACTTCCTTTTAGTTAATTTTCCTGCCAACCAACCATAAAGCAACTGATCAACACAAATCAAAGAGAGTGGAAAGATTGGAAATTAGCCAAATTATCTGAATTAATTTCTTAACATAGAAAATTTAACCTCCAAAAAAGTCTCCTTTATTTTGTCCATGGAAACAATTAATTTGATGAGTCAACACCATACAATTGAATTTTCCAATGGTTGAGAAACAGCAAATTCTCCAGCTACTCCGATCAAGTTAATCAATACTTTAAATATTTAAGGACTAAATTAGAATTTTTTTCATCCTGGGTTACCTAAGTTTGCTATCCACATGGATTAAGTTCCCTAATCATTGCTGTTTTTCTTAGTATTATTCTCTTTACATGCCAACTGCCGGATGGAGCCAGTGAAAATTTCTTGATCAAAGATTAAAAAGTTTCATTTCATTTAGTCTTGCCACACACTGCTGGATTTATCTGCCCTTGTGAAACACATTGACCCCAAAGGCACTTTGAATGAAGGCTGATCTGTAATCTCTGTCAGCTGCATGTTGAACTCAGTACATTTGTCACATACTTTTTTATTAAAGGAAAGCAAATTGCATTGAAATGGATATTATATTTTGAAAAATATATCTAGTCTACATTACACATGTATTCTCAGGCTAGCAATGGAGCTTGATTTAACAGAAAAATTCTATAGTCCATTCTGGTGTTTAGTTTATAGCCTCTGTATCTTGTTTGCCAAAACAATAAAAAGTCTGGTTTATGTAATGAACAAAAATAACAAGCCCTTTCATGGTTGGGCAAGCTGGAAGATAGTTAATTATAATCTGCTTTACAGTTATAACTGAAAGATTATAAAAGACTGGTTAAATCTGTATATCAAAAAGTGTTTCAATAATGAAATTTGCAAATGTGCGTGGTCTTCCTTTTAAAAAAATCAAAATTTCATTACATGGAGAGGACACATAGCACAAATTCAAAGCAAATAATAGTGAAAGCAAAAGCTAATAATAAATAAAGCCAAATAATAATAAAATAATAATAAAGCCAAAGTAAATCTTGTAATTTCAACATTAGAGATTAGATTTGACTCTATGAGGAAGAAAATTATGTATGGTTGACAGGAATGTCAAACTAATTATCTCAGGTTAATCGTTACAGTTTAATTTCTTCTAGTGAAAAAAAATTATGTAAATCTTCATGAATCCCCATTCTTGACATTATAATGCAGCCATAGCCAAAAGTTTCAAAGTTTCTTAAAGATGTATAGAAAAATATTGTTATAAAAAACAAATTTTAAAATGCAAGGTGTTCAACTTTACCAATGATTATTTACTCCATGGCCCTATTCTGTACATCAACATGGTGTCTGAAGACGATACATGTAACAATTTCCATGCATTGTTCCCTGCTCTACATTTTTTCCTGGTAAGTACTAAGCTAACAATATGTAATACATTCTTTCTTTACACAAAGAGCTCATCTTATTCATAAACCTATGCAAAGATTAATGATAATCATAAAAAGAGATTCTTGATGCTCCTTTTAAATTTCAAAGTTCAAACAAATGAAAATGTTAGTAGTCAAGTAATAGTACTGTCAGACAAATATAGCTGATTTAAAGAAAAGCAACTATAAAACTTCATTTTGCTTTTCTAGTTCCCAAGACAAATATTTTTATATCAACAGTTGTGTGTGATCAGAGCTTTGGAAATCTCTTATTATACCCAAAGTCTATATCACTTTGCTTAAAGTTCAAGTGATTTTAAACTTTCATTTTGAATGAAGCTTTTAGAACTCCTTAGAAGCACTTTTCTATCTCTGTTACATAATGAATAGCAGTGATGATCTCCCTAATGTGTGACACGCTTGTGGGGAAATTGATATTTAATTTTGAGTGTGATAATATAGACCCTAGTTGCCAAGAAATCCATTTCTCATAGAGCTTGATTCTGCTTTCATTCGACAAGTAAATATACTGAAACATTGGTGTAGTTATTTTTACACTGTATTTATAATACAAAGGGTCATGGAAAGTGACTCTGTAGTCATCATTTAGGGATTTCAGTGATTCTGTGCTGTTTTCCATGGGGTCTATTATAAATGAAAAGAACTGAGTGAGTTATAAAGACAATATTTTATTCCAGTTGGCTGCCCTGTTTTTCTATCATAGAAGAGAGCCAATACCTTTCCAACTATTTTGTACGTTCTCCTGAAGGAGAATCTATGTGAGAACTTCTATTCTGTCATTAAGGATTTACAATATCTTGCTCTCAAATGGCATCATTTTCATTTAAAATTAGTACATGAAGTGTAAGTTCTTAGCCTTGGTAAAATAATTATCATTGTTTGCTTACAAAGTGCCAATTATTTTATATCTGTTATTTATATTTTACCCACTAATGCAAGATAGGTAATATTATTACTCTTACTTAATAGTTGAGGAAAATGAGGATGACAGAAATTAAGTAAGCCTGCATAATGCCACAGTTTAGGTAGCTGGACAAATAGTTGAAATTTTGCTTAGATTTCTCCAAAGCCCAGGCTCTTTTTCTTCTACTGGGTGATTCCCAATGCTGAAAAAGTTTAAAATGTACAGATATAGTTCTAAAAATTTTGTTAGTTCTAAAAATTTTGTCCCCTTCTACTGATTCCTGAGGAGAAAGGAATTAGAAGGATTTTGTATTTGGGATTCTATAGGGACCATAACAATTTTTATTGTCACATTCAATGTCTCAGCAGGGAGTGGACAATTCCAATAGTTGCAGACAACTAGTTATGGTTTTAACTTTAGGTCATACAGAATAGTGGTTTAGACCAACACTGGCCACTAGAAATACAAAGTAAGCCAAATATGTAATTTAAATTTTTCTAATGGTTATACTAACAATGTAAAAAAAAGAAACAGATGAAATTAATTTTGATAATAAATTTCATTTGACAAAAAATTTCCAAAATATCATCATTTCAACATGAAAAAAATTCTTAATGTGATGCTTTACATTCCTTTTTCATATAGAGTCTTCAAAATCTGCTGTGCTTATTATACGTGTTGAAGAGCTCAATTAGGATGCTAAATTTTCTTCGGAAATACTAGATCTGTATTTGGATTTCATAAAATTTACAGTTGGAAAAAGAATCACTAATCCAAGTTGTTCCAAGACTACTAAAATATTTGAATATTGGTTTAAAAAATTTTTGTACTGATGTATAATATTAATAACATCAGTTTCAATATAAATAATATTCACATCTTTCAGTGACAAAGGAGTCCGTTCTTTCATAGTCATTCTCAACCTTGGCTGATCATCAGACCCAGTGAGGAGACTGTTGAAAACACAGCATCCCAGCTGCCACTCAAAGAGGCAGATGGCTCTGAGCAGTGGGACCCAGGCCTCGGCATTAAACATTTTTTTTTTCTAAATAAACTTTTTATTTTGCATCAATTTAGATTTACAGAGAAGTTTCACAAGTTCCCATATATCCCACAACCAGATTTTCTTATTATTAATATCTTATATTGATAAGCTAATTTGTCATGATTAATGGACCAATATTGGTACATTATGATTAACTGAAGACCATATTTTATTCCAGTTCCTTCAGTTTTTATTGAATGTCCTTTACTGTTCCAGAATCCCACTCAGTGTATCACATTACATTTAGTCATCAGATCTAAAGGCACCTCTTGGCTGTGACATTTTCTCAGCCTTCATTTTTGTTGACCTGAGGGTCATCTTCTGAGTAGTATTGATGAGGAATTTTGTAAAATGTACTTCAATTGGTATTTTTTTCCTCATAATTAGACTGGGATTATGGGGTTTATTGAGAGGAAGACCACAGAGGTAAAAATGTCATTCTCATCTCATCATATTGAGGTTATCAACTGTTTGCTATCAACATGACTCATACTATCAACAGACGTTACTTATGATATTCTATCATAGTTGATGTGCTATTAATGTAGCTTATCACTGTTTTTGTTGACCTTGATCACCTGGCTCAGGTGATGTTTTTCAGGTTTCTCTTTTATAAATTTATTATTTTTCCCCCTTTCCATATGTACTCTTTGGAAGAAAGTCACTATGCACAGTGCACACTTAAGATGTGGGGAGGTATGCTGCCCCTCCTTCACAGTGGAATACCTGTTATTTGGAATTCTTCAGCAAGAAAAATTCATTTCTTATCCCCTATTTATTTATTTATTAAATTAATTATTTATATCAGCATAGATCCATGGATATTTGTTTTATGCTTTGGGTCATAATTCAATATTCTTTATTTTCTTGCTCAAATTTTTCCAACTTTGGTCATTGAGAGCTTTTTAGTTGGCTCCTGTGTCCTTTTGACATACTTCTATCATTGTGTGTATGCATAAAATTTGAGTTTAAAGTTTTTTCTGTTTTGTTTTTTAGACCACACTGCATGGCTTGTGGGATCATAGTTCTCTAAACAGGGATTGAACCCGAGCTCCCTGCAGTGGAAGCTCAGAGTCCTAACTACTGGACCACCAGGAAATCCCTAAAGTTTTAAAATTTAACCTAAGTTACTTAAGATTAAATAAGATCAAAATTTCAATTCCTTTGTGTCTTTTTCCTGTTTTTAAATGCTTATTTGTCACATGTGGCTACTCTATTTGTAGATAAAACACCATATTGGACAATAGACTCTAGAGGGAAACTGCTTAGGTTTAACTGCTGGTTATCTCACTTACTAGCTAAGTAACCTTGTCCAAGTTACTTAACCATCTTGTCACTTACTTTCCACATATATGACTAAAATAATAGCACCTGCTACTTTATAGTGTTGTTTTAAAGATTAAATGATCTAATTCATGCAAGGTGCCAGATACATACCTATAAGTTCTCAACAAACATCAGTTATCCTTATTATTTGGCAAAGTTTTTTTCAAAAATACTATCTTCTTTTACTATATTTTCCAGACAAACTGCTGGCAATTAGTTGCTCCAAGTTAGATTTATAGACAAAATTCTTTTGCTTCACTTTTGATGGGCCAAGATTTTTCACTTCCTTTCTGGCCACCTTTCAACAGAATTGTGAAACAGGAAAAGTTTGAATTTGACTCCTTCTTTCAGTTTTTGAAACAGATTATCAGGTATGATTGACATACTATATGACACGTATATTTAAATCAAACAATTTCATTAATATGACATATGCATACACTTGTGAAACCATCACCACAATCAAGATCATGAACATATCCATCAGACCCATAAGATTTCTTGCACCCCTATGTAATCCTTTATAGATTTTAGTCTCTCATCAGCAGTCATAAGAATACTGTACTGAATATTTATATTGCCTAGGGCTCCTTTCTAAAAAGCAACCTATACACATTTTGTCCATTTACATTGCATGTTTTTTCCTCTGAAAAGGACACATTTACTTTCCTCCAGTACATATAATGAAATGGGCAAGAATGGAAATAGTCTGACTCCAGTGATGGTGAAATGGAAATTGTATCCAGCTCCTGTTATGACTGCAGTCCAGGGTTACAGAGTGTTTGCACACCCAGTGAATTATCTTTCCCTAAAATCAAATGTGCATCTTATTTCTGAATGTAGACCTTAGGCAATTTTTAATCTTCAGTAGCAGAAAAACTCAAGCCCAATCTTTTTATGTTACCTCATTATTCTTGTTCATAAATGAAAATTTAATTTCTGTTATGAGGCTTAGTGCAGTCAACTGTTATATTATTAATTATAGGACTGCTGCTAATGCCTAGGAATGATATTTTAATAAGGTTTAATCTCTTTTCCACATTCTAGTGTCTTTCATAATTATGTCTCTGTTTTTCTTCCTGCTTTTATTTTATTTGCAAACAAATTCAGCAGTGCAAGCTGTAATTCCAAGTTGGCTGGTGTTTCTGAGGCAGCCATATCACTCATAATCCAGACTCTGTGAATTTGTTCAGAAAAAAGGGGGACAGGAAAGGCAACTTTATTTCAAATATTTCAAATACCAGCGGTAATCTTGAGCAACATTTCAGTCTGGCTTTAAGATTTAGTCCCTTCACAATTGCTAAGGGATCTCTTGTATTTGGCAATTGTTCTTGAAAATTTTTCTGTTGGATACTGTATTATGTACCACAAGAAGCATAATTTTGAAAGTTATGCTTCAGGGTAGTAGGGAATTCTCCAGATAGAAGGTATAGTGACCTGTGGTCATGTATATAATGGCATAAAGAGGATGGAAACTGAGCTATTTCCTTCCTACACTTTTTATAGTTTGTTTCTCCCAAGGGGGTGTCAATTAACATTATGAGAGCTGTGTTATTTTATTTTAAAGCATAGGGCTTGAGACCTAAGTTGTTTTGGTTAGTATGTCTTTCTCTTTATTACCAGAATGCATAGTATTGAGTTATGCTACTCCCATGGTGATCTCTGTTTTTCTCTCCTTTGTTCTTAGAACATTTTAACTCTAGGGTGATTTTTTTTTTTTTTTTGTAATTGCTGTACGTTTGTATCTGATCAACTCATAAGAGAGAACCTTAAAAATACTCTTAGTTCTGCTGATTTGGGAGGATCAACTCTTTTAGGACATTTTTATTTGTCTTATGGTGTGTGACATTGATGAAAATTCATAATAGGAAGAGAGAAAACTAATCTATAGGTCATTTTCAAGAGAGAGAATGAGAGCGGAAATAGAAATCTATTCTACTTGTTCCACAAGTATTTACTCAGCATTTCTTATGTTTTGATTGCTGATCAGTTACTAGGAATATGGCCAAATGAGAAAACACCTTTAAAAAGTCACAATCAGTTTTTGCAATGTATTAAGTATGATAGCAAAGTATGGGACATGTTAGACTATAAGGATGGTTCTTGTTTTGAGGAGTGGAGGAAATAATGTGAAGAAATGTGTAATTGAAAATTAGGAGACGTAAGAATGAAACTTTAGGATCTCCAAAATTTAAGGACCAGAGGAAGAGAATAATAAAGGAACTATTAGGGACTTCCCTGGTGGCGCAGTGGTTGAGAGTCCGCCTGCCGATGCAGGGGACACGGGTTCGTGCCCCGGTCCGGGAAGATCCCACATGCCGTGGAGCGGCTGGGCCGGTGGGCCATGACCACTGAGCCTGCACATCCAGAGCCTGTGCTCCGCAATGGGAGAGGCCACAACAGTGAGAGGCCCGCGTACCGCAAAAAAAAAAAAATAAAATAAAATAAAAGGAATTATTAAGAGAGATAAGAGGTATACAGGAGAAAGTGGAATCAAAGAGCCAAAGGTAAAGAAAGTTACGGGGGAGGTAATGATTAGTAACCCAACCTGCTGGAGGGAGGGCAGGTCCTGTGAGCAAGAAGATAGCTTCCTGGGTCCAGGAATCCTTTGGAAGGTGTATAAATAATTTGTTCCTTTTTTTATGTGAGTAGTATTCCATTGTGTAAACATACCATTGTTTGTTTATCTGTTCATTCATTGAAAGATATTTGGGGGACTTCCCTGTTGGTCCAGCGGTTAAGAACCCTCCTTCCAGTGCAGGGGACGCAGGTTTGATCCCTGGTCAGGGAGCTAAGATCCCACATGCAGTGGGGCAACTAAGCCCCTGCACCACAACTACTGAGCCTGTGCGTCACAACTAGAGAGAAGCCTGCACACCACAATGAAAGATCCTGCATGTCACAGCTAAGACCCAAATGCAGCCAAAAAATAAATATAAAAATAAATAAATAAAATAAAAAGATATTTGCGTTGTTACCAGTTTTGGGCAATTATGAGTAGAGCTGCTATAAATGTCTCTTTAAGTTCATTAACTGTAATGCTATTTATTTCAAAACTACTTTATCAGCAGAAATATTAAACTGTAGTTTATGATATTTAAAAAAAATAGAATATAGTTTCCTTGGATTTGGCAACTTCTAGAACATGGCTCACCAAACTTTTTCTGTAAAGTATCAGATAGTAAATAGTTTAACTTTGAAGACTGTATGGTCTCTGTTGCAACTACTCAACTCTATCATTATAGGGCATGAGCAGTCATAGAGAATACATAGACAAATTGCCTGTGCTCCAATAAAACTTTTTATACAATAACAAGTGGCTTGAATTTGGACTGTGGGCCACAGTTGCAAACCACATGAGAAAACTGAAACAAGAGCATTAAGTTAGTTGTTGGAGACTAAATAGCCCATAAGTGACAGAGGCACAATTACACATACTCTAAGGCTTGTGATCTCTTCACTACACCATGTTGCTTCTAAAATAGTAAAGCTGCAAAAGTCAGTTGGGGCCAAATTAATTTTTATTCAAGTCTCTCATTGACTAATAGCCCCTATGCATTCAGTCACCTTTTTGTGGGATCATTTGCCTGTATACTGTCTTGCTTGCATTAGTCTCACAACTAGCCTTGATATAGATGGCAGCTGCAGTGTCTTATGGCTTATTTTTTAGGTTGTCTATCCTCTAAAATATTGTTCCTCAAGAGGTGTCATGGAATTTGATAGTCTTACATTAGGAATCTCTTTTGAAAATGCAAACATTTCTGCAAAGCAATATACATTAACTCAATTTGAATTAGTATATCAGAAATTTTCATTAATTTATATATTTACTGAGATATAATTGGCATACAATACTGTATTAGTTTAAGGTGCTCTACATAATGATTCTATATATGTACACATATACAGAATGTGAGATGATGCATATTTTTCAGATAATACTGGGAACACTGGTGATAAGTGGAGTCTGAAAGAAGTAGAAATTAAGGGAAGAGGAAATGGAGAAAAATGTTTTTACACTTGCTGAAATCATTAGAAATTAAAAGTAAATATCTCAGCAAAATATAATATATAGGCTGATGTGTAATTCTTATGCTGCAGTCTTTTAAATTATGTTAATATGTGCTACTAATTGAAAGAACCAGAAGTGTTCTAAAGTTTGCATGATTCTCAGGTACTAAAAATAATGAAAATAAGATTTGTGAAATATAAATTGAGTATGTTGAGTTTCATGTGGGTCTTTGATATATATGTTATATCCACCTCCATTCTAATTTTAATATGACCTATTCCAATTACATTAGCCAAAAACACATTTTTCAGCATGTAATAAAAAGTGAATTATTTTAAAAAGTCACCATTTTAACATAAATCCTAGTAGACAAAGTGCATGATAAGTCAATTCATACTTGTACATATGTGCAAATATAAAAATTAATGAATGACTGAGTGAATGAATTACTTAATCATAATCCTCAGAAGGTCTTAGGGTACAGTTTTATTAATCTATGAAAATCTCACCCAGAGACAATAATTATATTTTCTACATGGAGAAAGAAATAGATAAAACTGCTGGTTAGGGTGACTCTTTGGCAATGCTGATGGAACATTAAGGATCAGCAGGGACCCCCAGGCAGGTTCCACCCCATAGCATCTTCTGGATTGAAAGCAGCAGGGGAACCCTATTCCACATCATTTCCCAAAGCATGTTTCTTCTTGAGTAGAATGACTAACAAATGTGAAGGAAAATTGAAGTGTTAGCAGACTTTTGAAAGGAGGAAGAGATTATGACCATGAAAGCTTATGGAAATAAATGGACCAAAGTCATTTAAAAATAATGAATGATTCTTGTAAAGTTTATTAAACATATATAGCAGATCTTTTAATTACTTAGAATTCTAGGCTCAATATTTTGGATCAATGTTTTAGGTTTTAACAATGATACATTTTATGTCTTTTCTAGTACAGGAAAAAAAGCATTGTCATAATTTTAGAATATATAAAGAAAGCCTCTAGCTGGCTTTTCAAAACTGTGTTTAGTTAGTCATTACTGAGTTCAAGTATAAAAGAAAATATTCTGTTCCCTTGGAGGTTCAAACAAATCTGACAGTTCACCTTGCCTTTAAGTAGTTCTCATCAGAGTTACGAGCTATTATTCATATAAGATAGACAAATATTTCCTTTTAATGTACATGGCTTGCTGATGGGCTCCCTCTTCTTTCTTCTATTGTCCTCTGCCTGCATTAAGAACAGTGATGAAAAACTGAATGGCTTAAGGCATTAACAAAATCTTAACTGCTGGAAGCAAAAAGGACAAGAGAGTTTGCTGGGTAAGCAAACCTGTACCATATCATTCAGGACAAACCCTTGTGCCCTAAGCCTGTTTTGAATGTATATTACTTTGTATAAACAGAAAATGAATAAAATCTACAGAAAAAGGAGAAATCATATTTTGCACAATTCAATGAAAATCATTGAGGATCTCGCAATGTTATTTTCAGATCTAAAATAATACTGAAACATTAATATGGAAAAAAGAAATTCTAGGAAGTAGAGGAAACAAAATGTTACCCCTTCACCTCCATTGAATACCAGGATTGGTGCCATAAGTAGCTCAATCTTTCTTTAAAGTGGTAATTTTTTTTTCTCAAGTATCAAAAGTTACTGGTGGATTATCAGTCTTATCTGGTTTTCTTAATGCCAGTGTTTAAACAGATTAGATCAATCCTCAAATTCTATTCATTGCCAGATAATTGATTGATAATTAATTAATAAATGTAAAGTGCTTAGAACAGAGCCTGGCCTATAGTAATCACTCAATAAATGTGAACAATAAACGTATATTCATGATTATTGTTAATGAGTAACTCCTCAGTCAAGTCTCTGCATATAAAATCAGAGTATCCAGGGACTGAATAAACCATGTGAAGTCTGTTTTGCTCTCCCTCTTTCATAGATGTAACCAAAGTCTCCTTGAACAAGTAATTTTCACAAAAGTTAAAAGGTAGTATCACTGTGTTTTTACTAGAAAAAAGCTAATAGCAATTATGAGAAAATATGGAAAAATGACGTGTGAAGGAAGATATTTCAAAAGTTCTTTATAAGTTAATTAGAAATTTAAAGATGCTGTCAAAATGTATTTTGCATGATTTAAGATGAAACCTTTGAACAGAGGGATAATATCCAGTAAATTATCCTATCAACTGCTTCACATAACCCTGTTATTTCAGGCAAGATAATTGTATGGTAAACAACATTAGCTATTCATTAGTTGTAGCTGTTCTAGCTGATTCTTTCTCAGCTGGGCAGATTTAATTTAGTGATAAGAAAAACACTGCAAATCAACTCTGCGATATAAACTATGTAAATACAAGAATAAATAAGTAGGAAATAATTCTTACACACAGGAAGATAGTCTATGTTTAAAAGAATAAAATTTCTCACATCTGGTTGTCATGATACTATATTAGATAGTTGTAAATATCTGTAAGTAGTAACATTCACAACCCATAGCGTATTTTGGTAAGTGCTATCAATGTATATGAGCATATTGGGTGTTATAAAGAATCACTAGCAAATTAACTAAATACTATCATATTTGTTCATCATAGTCAAAATAGGTACTTGTTTTTATCTGATCGAAACCAAGATTTCTTATTAATTCCTGTCTATGTGTATTGTTTATAGGAAAAATTATGATTAAGTTTTCCACGGACATGTAAATTTTATTATTTACTCTCTTAATAGGGATGTAGATTTACTTGATGTTTTCAAAAAGCATTTTCAAGCCAAAACATAAATTCTTATTGGAAATAATAAGTAAATAAATAAAATTTTTTTCTTCCCCCAATTGTCAAATTCCCCTTTTCAGTGACTTTGTTAATTATTTGTTTTTATTTTTGCCTTTGAAACCTTACAGAAAGATTCTTAAGGAACCCATTTATGTGGATAGTTATTTCTGTAAATTGTTCCTTCCTAGTACATATTTTCCTGCTGATATTTATGGACAAAATTAAATGACATGATAAGAAACAGGTCATTTAAATTGGAAAAATACCTAATGGATGAATAATATATTTGAGATTTTGCACTTTAATCTTTGCATCTTTTCAAAACATCTTTCCATGTAAGCTGAAATGTTTTCTAAAGAATGATGTTATTGCATATGGACAGGCCATCAGACAATCCTGGCCATTTCAACATCACCTCAGGGTAAGATTTTTTTTTTTTCTTAACGTCTTTATTGGAGTATAATTGCCTTACAATGTTATGTTAGTTGCTGCTGTATAGCAAAGTGAATCAGCTATATGTATACATATAACCCTATATCTCCTCCCTCTTGTGTCTCCCTCCCACCTTCTCCATCCTACTCCTCTAGGTGGACACAAAGCACTGAGCTGATCTCCCTGTGCTATGCGGCTGCTTCCCACTAGCTATCTATTTTACAATTGGTAGTGTATATATGTCCATGCCACTCTCTCACTTCGTCCCAGCTTACTCAGGGTAAGTTTTTAAAGTAACTCCATAGGTAGGTGGAGAGTAAAAGTAGTCTTGATTAACTTGGAGAAGAGAAACCTAAGGGGATATACAATGATTTTCATTAACTCAGTATTTGTAATATCCTTATATAGAAAATAGTCCTCAATTCTCAGTTTTGCTCCAAAGGAACAGTGGATGAAATTTAAAAGAGAAAAGTTTTGATTCATTCTTGCATGACACCCAGATATTAAAAAAAAATAGTTAACATTCATGAGTTTTTTTATCAACATTTTTCTAACCTATCATCTATCTATCTATCTATCTATATCTATCTATCTATCTATCTGTCATCTATCTATCTATCTCTATCCTGTAACAGCTATCAATAGAACAAGTAGCTGCTAGGGATATAAAATTGTCCTTCACAATGATTTTTTAGGCTGCATAACTGCATTTGGAAGATCATATGTTGCTGAAACAGACATGGTTCCTGCATAGATAGTGGTTGAACAAAATAACCTCTGAAACCCTTTTATAATGCTTTGATTCTATGTACTAAGGATTACAGTGGAGCCACAAGAGAGTCTTCCTAGGATGGAGAAAAATGAGTATGTAAATAAATTTTGAGCTAAATGTGTTTTGGCTAATATTGGCTATACTATGTCGGTTGGTTCTCAGCTTGAAAGTCAAAGCAGATGTAATCTCCCAACCTCTTACCTCGATGTGAAAAATGCAGGATATACCATCATAGTTAATGCAATGAAAGTATTCTGGTTTTTATCACAATCTGATGGAGGTCAAGCAATTCACTTAGGTTTCCTTCTTCTAAGAAATGACTCAAGGATACAGTGACTTCCCATCATATGTGTCAATGAGAAATTAATCAGTCGATCTCAGAAAGAAATGGAAAATTTTATTTGAGCCAAATTTGAAGGTTATAGCCCAGGAAGAGCATCTCAGAAAGCTCTGAGAACTGTTCCACCCATTAGAAGTCAAGGCACAGTTACATAAGTTTTTTGAGATAGAGGACTGTACATCAAATGACCTATTATTGACAGTTTACATAGTCTAGAGCTAAGCGTCATTGTGGTGGGTCATGTGACCTTTATGAGATCAAGGAGGAATGCCATCTTTTAAGGGGTTGTCTTGTTGATGCTAGGAGAATATTGCTGTTTTGGTAGAGCAGGTATTACTGACAGTGGGGAAGATTTGGTCAATGCATAATGCAGATTCACAGTGCACAGTGGAAGGAGAGAGAAGGCCAAAGTGTAACAGGGAAGAGCCAAATCTGACTACATGTTGGATCTGTTACTTTTACTTTAACCTTTGCTTCCCATTGCTTTCGTTCACTAAAGGATACTGTCTATACATAATGGCCTGCCTCGGGGAACCCTGCCCCTTTGCCTGAATGTTAAACCAAAGTGCCTTTTTTCGGGGAAACATCTGAACCCTGTCCACCTATGGATGGCTGCAAGAAAGAAGAAATTAACACATCCCCTCCTCTAGGCTGGCCATTCCCAGAAATACTTGCAAAACTTGTGGCCTTTTTACTTTACTTCCTCATCTCCTCCCTCTCTCTGTGCTATAAAAAAAACTGGCATCCAAACCCCCATAAGATGGTGATTTTGAGACTTTCGTCTGCCATCTTCTCGGTCTGCTGGCTTTCCAAATAAAGTTTTATTCCCTTCTTCAACACCTTGTCTCCGATTTATTGACCTGTCATGTGGTGAGCAGAGTGGACTTGGACTCGGTAACAAAAGGGCAGAGAAGGTTTTTTGTTTAAATTTTTCTTGTCTTGCCATAAATAAATTTTATTTCACATATGGCTCTACTATCTTTGAGTTCTCAGTCTTCAGCTATAGAGATGGAAGAAAATGAGACTGTGGAGAATCACAGGAAACCTTTTTGATGCCAGATCTGGAAATGATGTTCACTACTTTTGTCTATATTCTATGGATCACCTATTTAATCACATGGCCTCAAGATAACACCAATAAAAGTAGACAAATGGAACTTTCCTGTGAGCCCAAGAAATGGAAATGGAAAGTATCTATATCTACATTATATGAATGTATTCAAAGTTATGCTTAAAAGTGTAAATACATTTATTTTCTTAATCAATATTTATTACATATATTCTATGCCAAGACTTATGGTATGTGCTGTGTATAAAATATTGATAAAACTCAGCTTCTACACTTAAATAATACCCACATTAACTTGATTTTGCTCTATGCTCAGCTGTCATTTGAATGCTATTTTATTCCTTTGCTTATAGAGCTAGGATCTTTCAAGGTAGTCAATAAATAAACATTAATCTGACTGAACTCTATTAATCTAATCATTTGTAGATTTACTTTATGTTTAAAAGTTTTACATGTTTCTTCCATATAGCTGTTATACATAATTTTAATTTTGATTAATTGTTTATGTTTAAAGAATTATACCTACAAAACAAGATAAGTATAGAAAAAGGAGGAGGAAACAAAATAAATTAGAAGTTCATAACAATAAAAGAACTTGGATGAAGTGACTTATTTGCATGAAAGATGGTTTTATATCGATAGTATAATAAATAATATATTATGTATTTGGTCTTTGTCCCCAATTCCTGGCACAGGACTCTTAAAATCCTGGGCATTTCCTGAGTGGTGGGGATGTCTCTTGTTATTTGAAAGTAAAGGGAAGCACCTTAATGGACCCTTTCATTATGCGGTGGTAAAATGTTTGAAACTTGTTCCAGGAAAATGGGATGGACAAGGCAATGAAATGGTAAATCACTCTGCATAACAAAAGTTAAATGGGTCATCCTTGGATGGAGATTGCTTAGTGTGAAGACGTGTAATTTCCCTCTGCTGCTGCCAAGACAGGAGTTAGAAGAGTTTCTGGCCCTTGAGAAGACAAAAGATTGGGAAAGAGATGCAATGTGAGGTGGGGAGTGGGTAGCTGAGGGAAGAGAGGCTGATTACAGAACTACCTGTGAGAGATGTAGCGAGAAATTCAGTGATACACGATATTTAGCCACGAGTTTTTGTTTTCTGTTTTAATTTTTATCAGGTCTTCAATAATGTCAGTTAAGCACAAAATACTTTTATTAGTCCTATTAGTGTTATTTTGTCAGATGAATGAGGAATTGGGAAAAATGAGCCAATAGGGAAAGCAGAGATGGATTCTTTTTATTCACAGTAGAAAGTATAGTTTACCAATGTTTATCATTTTCCTATAGCTTTTGCTATATGCTTAGATAAATAAAAGCTGCTTGACAACAATCATGCTCATAAAAGAGTAAATTAGGTGATATAAAATGTTATTCTTTTTTCCTTCCACAATTTATATTTTATGAAGTAGTAGCCTATAATGTTGATTTAAGAAGAGCCTGCTTTG
The DNA here is from genome assembly GCF_003676395.1 of Aethalodelphis obliquidens. NCBI lineage: Eukaryota > Metazoa > Chordata > Mammalia > Artiodactyla > Delphinidae > Aethalodelphis > Aethalodelphis obliquidens. The sequence continues at coordinate 19,482,046 of NW_020837945.1, forward strand.
CTATATTTGAATAATAATCTGTTAAACTGTCTTCTGGTGTAAATAACATTGTTACCAAAACAAACTTTGGTCTGCTCACCAGCATGCAGTAAAGCCAATCTACTGACACCTATTGTGGTGAAGGAAAGTGTGGAGTTTACTTCAGGAGCCAAATAAGGAGTGTGGGCAACTAATGCCCCCCAAAACCTAACTCCCCAATGGCTTCTAGGGAAAAGTTTTTAAAGACAGGGTGAGGGAGAGGGTTGCAGGGTACATGGTCAGCTTGTGGACATTCTTTTGATCATTGGCAGTGGGGTAATCAGGAATCAATATCATCAACCTTCTGGTTCCAACCAGTCTGGGGTCTACATGCTTGTGGTCAGCATGAAGTGAATTTCTTCCAACTGGTGGGGGTTTCAGTACCTGCAAAACAGCTCAAAGGATATGGCTCAGAATATTATTTATAGCCCCTCAGGAGGAACTAAAGGTCCTTGACTTTGTTTTACAGCTAAACTATTATTGTCTTTGCTTGACTGTTTTCCTTTGGTTCTACATTTTCTCACTTCTCTGATTAAATATATTCTTTGGAACTCAGGGATGGCCTAGGAATCTAAAGTTTTTCTACAAACAAAAAGCAGGCAGAGGACATGTGGATGGTCTGTCCCAGGAAGGCCCCATAGGGTCCCTCTCAGTTATAACACGTGATTTAATTATTTTCCCACTCATTTATAACTATAAGATTAGAACAAGAATACCATTTTAAGGAAATTTCTATAAAAATGAGAAACAATTTAACCCTTGATGAATGTAAATTCCTTAGGAGAGCTGTGAATAGTTTTGTAGTAATCCAGTAACCTGGCCACAGGTGATGCTAACTTGGAACAAGGTAAACTTGATGGAGATGGAGAAAAGTGGGAGAATTTTAGGAGGTAAAATCTGGAAAACATGAATGTGCATGTTGATGGATAAATCTTGGGTTTCTGGCTTCAATATATAAGTAGATGGTGTTGCAAATTCTTGTAGTTAGAAATACGGGATAAAAAGATATTCAATTCCTTTAAAATCTTGTAGTCTCTACGTTTTCTAAATCTTGAATTAGAAAAAAAATTTCTAATGTATCAAAAATCTTTTTAAGGAAAAGATTTTCTAATTTATCAAAAATTTTTAAGAAAAATAATGTAAAGTTTCTACCACATGTAATTTAAAGTATATTATATAATTTTGTGGACAAGAGTAAGAGTATAGTCATTTAAATATTGACTTTGTGTGTGTATATATATATATATATATATATATGCATCTGTATATATAGACAATGAAATATTATAAGATGTCTCACCCTTTTAACTGTCTTAAAAGGCATCTGTTTTACTTTGTTTTATTTTACATTTTTCATTATCAATACCTTAGATTTCTAGTGTCTGGGTAAGGATCTGATGAGTGAAAAAACTAGTAACTTAAGGGAAATAAAGCAGTCTAGTGTAATGGTAAAAAATTGTAGAGCAGTAATGACCTGACTAGTTTGTAAAATGTACAATATTGTTGGTTTCATGTATTCAGGAAACTGACATAGAGAACCCCCTGCTGTCCTTCTGCACACTGGATCTAATTTAAATTTATAATGCCACCTGCTACCACTGCTTTTCTTTCTATGAATTGTAATAACTTAGAACATTTAGCAGAGTTTGATAAACTCTAGGGAAAAACAGAGGGTTATGTTGTTAATTATTTTAGTATTTTTTACTTTTGAAAAGAAAAAAATTAACAGTCTATAGCCATACAATCTGAAAATGCATATATATATATTTTGAAATTAATTTTTATTGGAGTATGGTTGCTTTACAATGTTGTGTTAGCCTCCACTGCACAACAAAACAAATCAGCAGTACACACACACATATCTCCTCCCTTTTTGACTTCCCTCCCATTTAGGTTACCACAGTGCACTAGGTGAGTTCCCTGTGCTATACAGCATGGTCCCATCAGTTGTCCATTTTATACATAGTATCAATAATGTATATGTGTCAATCCCAGTCTTCCAGTTCCTCCCACCCCACCCCTTTCCCCTTGGTATCCATACATTTGCTCTCTACGTCTGTCTCTATTTCTGTTTTGCAACTAAGATCATCTATAACATTTTTGTAGATTCCACATATATGCGTTATTATATAATAGTTGCTTTTCTCTTTCTGACTTACTTCACTCTCTATGACACTTTCTGGGTCCATTCATGTCTCTACAAATGACCTAATTTCATTTCTTTTTATGGCTGAGTAATATTCCACTGTATATGTGTACCACATCTTTATCCATTCCTCTGTCAATGGAAATTTAGGTTGCTTCCATGTCCTGGCTATTGTAAATAGTGCTGCAATGAACATTGGGGTGCATGTGTTTTTTGAATTATGGCTTTCTCTGGGTATATGTCCAGTAGTGGAATTGCTGGGTCACATGGTAATTCTATTTTTAGTTTTTTAAGGAACCTCCATACTGTTCTCCATAGTGGCTGTATCAATTTACATTCCCACCAACAGGGCAAGAGGGTTCCCTTTTCTCCACATCCTCTCCAGCATTTATTGTTTGTAGATATTTTGATGATGGCCGTTCTGACTGGTGTGAGGGGATAACTCACTGTAGTTTTGATTTGCATTTCTCTAATAATTAGTGACGTTGAGCATCTTTTCATGTGTTTGTTGGCCATCTGTATGTTTTCTTTGGAGAAATGTCTAGTTAGGTCTTCTGTCCATTTTTTTGATTGGGCTGTTTGTTTTTTTGTTATTGAGCTGTATGAGCTGCTTGTATATTTTGGAGATTAATCCTTTGTCAGTTGCTTTGTTTGTGATTATTTTCTCCCATTCTGAGGGTTGTCTTTTCATCTTGTTTATGGTTTCCTTTTCTGTGCAAAATCTTTTAAGTTTAACTTGGTTCTATTTATTTATTTTTGTTTTAATTTTCATTACTCTAGGAGGTGGGTCAAAAAAGATGTTGCTGTGGTTTATGTCAAAGAGTGTTCTGCCTGTGTTTTTCTCCAAGAGTTTTATAGTGTCAGGTCTTACATTTAGGTCTTTAATACATTTTGAGCTTATTTTTGTGTATGGTGTTAGGGAGTGTCCTAATTTCATTCTTTTACATGTAGCTGTCCGGTTTTCCCAGCACCACTTATTGAAGAGGCTCTCTTTTCTCCATTGTATATTCTTGTCTCCTTTGTCATAGATTAGGTGACCATAGGTGCATGGGTTTTTCTTTGAGTTTTCTATCCTGTTCCATCGATCTATATTTCTATTTTTGTGCCAGTACCATACTGTCTTGATTACTGTAGCTTGGTAGTATAGTCTGAAGTCCAGAAGCCTGATTCCTCCAGCTCAGTTTTTCTTTCTCAAGATTGCTTGGGCTATTCCAGGTCTTTTGTGTTTCCATACAAATTGTAAAATTTTTTGTTGTAGTTCCGTGAAAAATGCCATCAGTAATTTGATAGAGATTGAATTGAATCTGTAGATTGCTTTGGGTAGTATAGTCATTTTCACAATGTTGATTCTTCCAATCCAAGAACATGGTATATCTCTCCATCTGTTTATGTCATCTATGATTTCTCTCATCAGTGTTTTATAGTTTTCTGAGTACAGGTCTTTTGTCTCCTTATGTAGATTTATTCCTAGGTATTTTATTCTTTCTGTTGTATGGTAAATGGGATTGTTTCCTTAATTTCTCTTTCTGCCCTTTTGTTGTTAATATATAGGAATGCAAGAGATTTCTGTGCATTAATTTTGTATCCTGTAACTTTACCAAATTCACTGATTAGCTCTAGTAGTTTTCTGGTAGCATCTTTAAGATTCTCTATATATAGTATCATATCATCTGCAGATAGTGACAGTTTTACTTCTTCTTTTCCGATTTGGATTCCTTTTATTTCTTTTTCTTCCCTGATTGCTGTGGCTAGGACTTCCAGAGCTATATTGAATAATAGTGGTGAGACTAGACACCCTTGTCTTGTTCCTGATCTTAGAGAAAATGCTTTCAGTTTTTCACCATTGAAAATAATGCTTCCTGTGTGTTTGTCATATGCGGCCTTTATTATGTTGAGTTAGGTTCCCTCTATGCCCACTTTCTGGAGAGTTTTTATCATAAGTCGGTGTTGAGTTTTGTCGAAAGCTTTTTCTGCATCTTTTGAGATGATCATATGGTTTTTATTCTTTATTAATGTGGTGTATGACATTGATTGATTTGTGTATATTGAAGAATCCTTGTATTCCTGGAATAAATCCCACTTGATCATGGTGTATGATCCTTTTACTCTTGTATTCTGTTTGCTAGTATTTGTTGAGGATTTTCAGAATGCATATATATTCACATAAGGACCTAATAAACCAAATATTATGATGGGAAAATATACATTTCAATTCTTCCTTACTACTCCTTAATATCAAAAATGGAGAGAGACAATAATTTCTAAAATGTCATCATTGGAGATTTTTAACATATGATTATAAAATTGTTGCTTCTGAAATTGAATGACAAAATATATGCACATTACAATTGAATTAGAACAATTAAAATTAAGACAATTGGATTTTCATATTTAGGTTTTGTTTTGGTACAAAACATAATGTTTTAACTATAAAGGAATTCCAAATAAACAGTGCTGATTAAATAGATTACTTCAGCTTACTCGTGCATGTAAAATGGTGTCTTATGATTGTGTTGTCACTTAGCAATGATGCAAAATATTTCTCCATATGTTTTCAAGTGAACAGTGTGATTACAACTCTTTTAATTAACTTAGGACTTGACTGCTTCATCCATCTAATGCTTGTTGTAGCTTCTACACTAATGTAGTTTCTTATATGCTAATGATTGTTAACTTGGCATTTTCCAGATATGTTGACAGGAGGAAATTAAAAATGAATTTTCTAAAGGTTAGTTAATTACAGATAATAAATTTTGTTATGCAAATGTGGAAATGATTTAATTTCTCAACAACACATATGGAACCAGTAAATTAAAGCTTACCTTTTATTTGTAATGTTAAATTGCCAATGAGACCAAAGGTTATTCAATTATAAGAAATTTTAAGTTTCTCAGTGTTTTTGATCTTTTCCTTTGGAAGGAATCTAGGGATCCATCTCTGAGCCTTTGAGGCACTCCTTAGAGTTTTGAGTCAATGATAAAATGTAGTTTTACCTTGAAATTAATTTTGCAATGTTTAAGTGAGAGCTTAGTAGTAGATATTGCATATTAGAAAAATCTGTGGTTTTTTACTAAACCATTCAGCCCATAAAATTTATTCTTTTTTTATCTGAAAAATACAGTTCAGTATGATTAGTTTTATTTTATGCTACAGTAACAAGAACAAGAATAGCATTTGACACCCCTACCTGGAATGATTTTGTCCCGTCCCTCAATACACCACCTCCGTTTACCTGATGACACCTACTCAACCTTCAGAGATCAGCTCAAATGTCAATCATATTTCTCTGTTATATATTCTTTCTTACATTTATTTCATAGCTCTTTTCATGGATTGTAAAAAATACATTTATTTTGTAATGTTTGTTACCCTTCTGAGTTGTAAGCTCCAGCTAGAGAAAAAACATTCCTATTTTTTTGTTCACTTTTTTTTTTTTTTTTTGCGATACATGGACCTCTCACTGTTGTGGCCTCTCCCGTTGCAGAGCACAGGCTCTGGACATGCAGGCTCAGCAGCCATGGCTCACGGACCTAGCCGCTCCGAGGCATGTGGGATGTGGGATCTTCCCGGACCGGGTCATGAACCCGTGTTCCCTGCATCGGCAGGCGGACTCTCAACCACTGCACCACTAGGGCAGCGCTTTTTGTTCACTTTTTATCTCTAGCATCTATCACACTGTTAGGCACATAACAGATGTTCAAGCGATACTCATTTAATAAATGAAAATATAAATGGATATATCATATATGTCCATATAAATTGGAGATTGGATAGAATAATAAAAATATTTGTAACAGCTGACTTGAAGAGGTATTAGCTTTTCTTATGATCAGGTTTCAAATAAAATATGGTGAAAACCAAAAGCATACTAAAATAAAAATAAAATCAAACAAGGGATTTGTTTCATGAACTTGCAGGGCTTCCAAGGCCAATGAAGTCAAGGTATGTGGCCTTTCAGTGATCAACCTAGGCAAACAGAATGTGGATTACAGAGAGCAGTGAGTGGTTATTTCAATGAATGTACTTAATACCAAAGAGGCAAAGCACTATGCTAGGTACTGTGGGGATAGATTTATTTATTTGCAAAGGCAAACATTGATTCAGTATTACATCAACTTTGCATACTCCCATTTTAATATCAATTCTGTGTAACCCAAATATCTATAATATTAGAAACATTTAGCACACTGACGGGATTCTTAAATGCAGAATTTCTTATGGAAAGGCTTACTTGAAAATAACTCCAAACATAAGGCATAACAACCATTGTTTTTAAATAGTTATATTAAACTTATCCAATTAATTCTAACTTCTGTGATGATTTTATACGTATTCAACTGAGTTCCCTTTAGGCCACCAAGCTCACCTCACTTAGGCATTTGGCAAATAAATATAAGGAAGAATTGTCTAATTTTTTTGGCCTGTCTTGGTTTTTCTAACTCAAATGCATTCCATAGTGTTATCACATAAAGTTTTCTTTCCGTATTGTTATTAACCTTCCTCAGCTAGTTCTTATGGGTAAGGCTGAGACCAGTTCCCATATTTGGGTAAGTAATATGGTTGGGATCTTTATTTTGTTGCTTGGGATGAAAAGATTCATGAAAAAGCACCAGCTTTTGACTTCCTTCTCTGTATGTTTCATGATTTCTTTTTTTTCTTCATTTCCTTCATCTTCTTTCCTTCCTTTCTGTTGTAATCACTTTTTTTTCCCCTCCAAATTCCTGGTTTAATAAGGACTTGTTTATTTTGAGAAAAAAAACATCCCAAACCTCAGGAGGCTCACAAAAATAACCCACAGTATCAACTGTAGAAAACAAATCTTAAGACTATTACACTAATTATTTTTCTAGAGGATGCATTTGACATGTCAACTCTCATTCACAAAAATATATTGTTACATTTGTGTTGAACATCCCCACATAGCATTCTTATGTGGGATATAACACACACACCTCTAACTCAAAGCTGATCTCAGGTGCTACTCAACTAATGAGATTGCCTTTGTAGTTAGGTGGACCTCACCTAAAATTTGGTTCCAGTGTCAAGACTGATAATGTCACACACTGAGGGGGTATGAAAAGAGTTTTTTATTCAGGTAATGAGGCTGTACGTGGAGAACAGGGTGGGCTTCCCAAACTGATCTCCACCCACCCCCCAAAAAAGCTCGAGAGAGCAAAGAAAGGAGACTGACTTTGAATTTTTATGGTGGTTAGAGGGTGGAACGGGCATGAGGGTGCTCAGTGCAAAAGCTAGTACAGTGTGAATGTCCTGCTGTCACCAAGGAGGGAGCACCCAGGATTTCTTATTAATTTGCTCATACGTGGAACAGAAGAGAAAAAGCAAGCACCAAAAAATGGAGTCAGACCCTATTTCCCTACTTGCCTCTCTACTCTCTTCCTCCTTCTCTTCCTTCCTTCCAACCTCTTCCTTCCTTCCTCCCTTCCTCCCTTCCTTCCTTCCTTCCCTCCCTCCCTGTTCCTTCCTTCCTGTCTTCTTTGTATGTACACTGTATTTTTCTTTGTCTGTCACCCTTTTTTTATCCTTTTTTTCCCCCTCTCATTCTGATTTAGAATTGTCATGTATTTCTTAAGTCAGACTATGAATTGGTAGAGAAAGTACAACCTTTTTCACAATACTTTAAACAAGACAATTTGCCCAAGGCAGCAACACTTATATCTCATGCCTTCTGTTTCCCAGGAATTGGACTTGGCAGGATTTTTTTCCCTTCTGAGCATCCCCAGTAGAGATTCAAAGGATGTACCACATGCAGAAAGAAACAGTCAGTTCATCAACTTGAGCACACTACTACCTTATTCTCTGAATTACTGAGCCCTACAACACACTATAAGAGTACTGAATAACATAGTCACAAGTTGAAAATTTTATGATAAACTAAATTAAAAAAAATTGCAATATCTTGGGCTCCCCCATAGTCTAAAGCAGATATACGCTTGTGTATTAAGTAAAAAAAAAATAAGAAGAAGAATTCTAATTACTAGAATTCAAGTGATTATATAAGCTGTTCACAAACTACTACAGTTTCTCTTTCAAATATTAGAATTTTTCTTAGGGCTTAAATTCTTAGTGCTATTTCTTTATACCATAATTTTAATCATGAATTTGTAGATAAATATATAATTGTAACTGAGCTACATTTTATAAAATAGCTAGATTTATTTTTATGTACCATGGAATTCACTTTTACCATCACAAGGTAGATTTAATATTTAATAAAGCATATAATTGGATAATGAGGTTACAATTTCAAGTTTATGACTGATTCTTCACAGAGTCAGTCATTTAGTTGTAAGGACTGAGAGATAAAAAGACTTTTTTACTTTTCCTATTTGCACCTGTTTCTAACCGGAGATGACTTGATGTCATTCTCTGTCTCTCCGGCTATTAACAGCTTTTGCATCTCCATGCTGCTTCTGGTTTCTCTCTTTCATCAACCCTTCCCTCCATGATGATTATTCTCAGATAAATCGCTCACTTTTCTCACTCTTGGATTAGACTTACGTTTTTTTCAGCACTTTTAAATTACATGTTCTTAAAATTTTACATGTGCTTTGTTTTGATGCATCAATCATTAACCTGTGCATATTTCATATACTTCTTTCAGTGCTGCTGTTTTTATTCCAATATACTCAGATGCTTTCATAAGAAACTTTTTAGGAACTGCTGCTGTTTGTATTGAAGTAACCTCCTGGTTATTAGTGGATAGAGAGGGAAGTTGGAGATGACTAAAGTCTATTTGTTGAAACACAGGTACTATATTTGATACTCTTTCATGTTATCGTATTACCCTTTAAACAACAATCATGAGGTTATTCTATTTTATTTCACTTCATTGGCTACACAGCTTGTGGGATCTTAGTTCCCCAACCAGGGATTGAACCTGGGGCCTCAGCAGTGAAAGCACAGTGTCCTAACCACTGGACCACCTGTGAATTCCCCATGATATTATTCTTATACTTGATAAAACTGCTCCTCAAAAAGAATAAGTCACTTTAAAAATCTCATAACTAATAAGTGGTAGGGTAGAGAAAATTTTAAACCAGGGTTATTTGACTCCAAATATGTGATTTTTCCATCCAACCATATTCAGATCCTGGCTGTGTCTAAATAAACTATATTTCTTTCCATTATTTTTTGTAGTCACTTTAGGAATTAAAATATGTGCTCCTACACCATCTTTTATGCTGTAGTGGTCATATATATTGCATCTACATAAGTCATAAAACCTAGAAAACAATAATATATTTGCTGTTTTAAAAAGATATCTTTACAATAAAAGACAAAAAAGATCATTTTAAAAAAGTAAACATTAATTTACTGTTTCCAATAGTCTATTTGTTCCTGTAGTTACATCTGGTGTTATTTCACCTGGTTTCATCTGGTGTTATCTTTCAGCTTGAACTCACTGTCATTTCTTATAATGCAGGTCCACAAGCAACACATTCTTTGCTTTTGCTTATCTGTAAGTGTATTTATTTTGCCATAATTTTTGAAATATAATTTCCTGAATACAGAATTATAAGTTGTCATCTTTGTTTTAGAACTTTAAAGATGTCATTCTATTGTCTTCTTGACTACCTTGTTACTGATAAGAAATCACCATTTTTTTATCTTGTTTCCTAAATGTATCATTTATTGTCCACAGGCTGCATTTAAGATTTTTCCTTGGGAGTTCACTGGTTAGGGTTCCAGGCTTTCACTGCCATGGCCGGGGTTCAATCCCTGGTTGGGGAACTGAGATCCCACAAGCCGTATGGCCAAAAAAAAAAATTTTTTTTTCCTTATGTTCAATTTTGAATGGTTTGACTATAATGTATGCCCATGTGTATTGCGTTTGTATTAACATGTTTAGGGGTTCACTGAGTTTCTTAATTCACCACATTTGGGATATATTTGGCATTATTTCTTTGAATATTTTTGCTGCTACATTTTATTTAGCTTCCCTTACTAGGGCTCGAATTGCACATATATCTATATCAAGCCATTAGCTATTTTTTATAGATCATCAAGTTTCTCTTTTTTAAAACATATTTTTCTCTGTATTCTTTACGTTGGATAAGTTCCATTTATCTTTTTCCAAGATCACCAGATTTTTTTCTCTCAACTCTTAATTTGTTGTTAAGACAATGCAGTAAAGTTTTATTTTAGATATTTTACTTTCCATTTCTAGAATTTTCCTTTAATTCTGCTCAGTTATCTTCATTCATTATTAGCATACTTCCTTTTAACTGCTTGAACATAATTACAATATTCATGTCTATTAAACACCACATCTGGGTCATATCAGGATTGGTTTCTATTGACAAATTTTTTTGAACAATTCCCTGTTTTGATATTTTTTATTACAGACTAGATGTTGGGGATGATATATTGTACAGATTCTGGATTTTGTTCCTTACCCTGAAGAGTACTTTTTTATTGCTGTCCTTGCGAGCAGAGAACTTAGCTGGACTGAAACTATAAAACATGTTTCCTGTCAGGTGATCAGGAGCTTAACTTTCTGTTCAGTTCTTCTCTTCTTCCATCTGTTGCTTTTAACAGAGCTGTTCAGAATGTCCTCAGGGATCAGCCAAAAGTTTGGTAGAGTTTAAGTGCAGAATTTAGAGCATGGCTCTTGTGGTTCCTTGCCTTCTATGTCATTTCCTTTAACTTTCAGGTGCTCTGGCAGTCTTGAATTCTGTCCTCTTATCCTTCAGAAAAATAATGTTACAGGGGAATTCCCTGGTGGTCCAGTGATGAAGAATCCATCTTCCAATGCAGAGGAAGCAGGTTCGATCCCTGGTCAGGGAACTAAGACCCCACATGCTGCCGGGCAACTAAGCCCGCGAGCCACAACTGCTTGCGCGCCTCAACTAGAGGGCCTGCGTGCCACAAACTACAGAGCCCACTCGCCCTGGAGCCCTCGCGCCACAACTAGAGAGAGAAAACCCGCACGCCACAACTAGAGAGAGGACAGTGTGCCAGAACGAAAGATCTCACATGCCGCAATTAAGCCAAAAAAACCGACAAAAAAACAGAATAGTTAAAAAAAAAAAAAAAAGTGATAGGTTTCTGCTTTGGTTTACTTATCTTACTCCATACAATGTGGAGAAAGGCTTCAGGCAAAAACAGAACAAAAACCCATATAAACATAAATTTTACTGTTCCATTCTTTCAGGGTTCAACTCCTCTCTAATTTCAACCACTCTACCTTAGCTTCAAATAGCTGTATTTCATATTTTCTCCAGAGTAATGAATGTTATCTGCGTGAAGGTTGATTTGGTACAGGCTACTCTGTCATAGTTGAAAGAATCCTCACACCACATTTATTTACTTACTTGAGATATATTTTTTTAGTAAAGTGTTATTTTTTCCTGGTGAAATTTTGCCAACTCATTATTCAAGGCCCTTTTATCTGTACTTTACATATAATCTTTTTAAAGGAATTATGACACTGTATTTACTCTTTCAGTCTTTTCCACCCACCATGACTTTGTTAATGACAAGGATATTTTTACCCATCCATTTTAGTATGTAGTGCAATGCAGACTTATATCATATATTAAAAAATACTACATTTATCCCCCAAGAGGTATGAGTTACCAATTCAATTATTTTTAATAGACTTTATTTTTAGGACAGTTTTAGATTTACAGAAAAAAAATAATGAGCTGATAATAAAGAGAGTTTTCAAATACCCACACCTAGTTTTCTCTATTATTAACAGCTTACATTAGTATGGTATATTAGTGACAAATAATGAATCGTTACTATTAACTAAAGTCCATAATTTATTCAGATTTTATTAGTCTTTTTCTGATGTCCATTTTGCTGTTCCATAACCATCCAGGACATAGTCATTCAAGACACCACATTACATTTAATTGTTAATTGTCCTCTTCTTAACTATTGTGCTCACTTTTCCAGGTCTTTATACATTTTCATATAGACTTTAGAACCAGTTTGTTGAGTTCTACAAAACACCTTTTGGAATTTTGATTTGGATTGTATTGAATCTGTAAATCAAGTTGGTAAGGACTGATATACATCAATTTGATTTCCAATCCATAAACATGGTATATCTCTCTATTTATTTAAATCTTTGGTTTCTTCATCAGAGGTTTTTTCATATACATATACTTTATATATTTTCATAACTTTATACATAAGTATTTCATTCTTAGGAGCTGCTATTAAAAGTGGTATTTTTTTTCATTTCAAATTTCAATTTTTCATTGCTGCTATATAGTAAGGCATTTGACTTCTGTATATTAACATTGTATGCAATGAACTTCCTATAAACACTTATTCATTTCAGGAGTTTAGGTCAACTCTTTTGTATTTTCTACATAGAAAATTATGTCATCCAGTTTCTCAGCACTAAGTATGATGTTATCTGTAGGTTTTTATAGATTTTTAAAATCAAATTATGGAAAGTCTTGTATTCTTAGTTTACAAAGAGGTTTTTATTAAAGATCTTCTATAGATCTATTAGAAGAGATTTTTATTAATGATAGCTATAGATCTATCTTTATTTATTTACTTTTAAAATTTGTATTGGAGTATAATTGATTTACAATGTTGTGTTAGTTTCAGGTATACAGCAAAGGGAATCAGAAATACACATACATATATCCACTCTTTTAGATTCTTTCCCCGTATAGGCCATTACAGAGTATTGAGTTCCCTGTGCTATACAGTAGGTCCTTATTAGTTATCTATTTTATATATAGTAGTGTGTATATATCAGTCCCAATCTTCCAATTTATTCCTCTCCCACTTGGCCCCTGGTAACCATAAGTTTGTTTTCTACCTCTGTAACTCTATTTCTGTTTTGTAGAAAAGTTCATATGTACCTTTTTTTAGATTCCACATGTAAGTGATATCATATGATATTTGTCTGTCTCTGTCTGACTTACTTCACTCATGCATCTGTGGTCACCTAATGTATGACAAAGGAGGCTATAATATACAATGGAAGAAAGACAGTCTCTTCAATAAGTGGTGCTGGGAAAACTGGACAGCTACAAGTAAATGAATGAAATTAGAATACTCCCTAGCACCATACACAAAAATAAACTCAAAATGTATTTAAGACATAAATGTCTTAAAAAAATAAACTCAAAATGTATTTAAGACATAAATGTGAGACCAGACATTATAAAACTCCTAGAGGAAAACATAGGAAGAACTCTCTTTGACATAAATTGCGGCAAGATCTTTTTTGATCTACCTCCTAGAGTAATGAAAATTAAAAAAAAAATAAACAAATGAGACCTAATTAAACTTAAAAGCTTTTGCACAGCAAAGAAAACCATAAACAAAATGAAAAGACAGCCCTCAGATTGGGAGAAAATATTTGCAAACGAAGCAACTAACAATCTCCAAATATACAAACAGCTCATTCAGCTCAATATCAAAAAAAAAATCAATAAATGGGCAGAAGATCTAAATAGACATTTCTTGAAAGAAGACATACAGATGGCTAAAAAGTACATGAAAAGATGTTCAACATCATTAATTATTAGAGAACTGTAAATCAAAACTACAATGAGATATCACCTCACCCTGGTCAGAATGACCATCATCAAAAAATCTACAAACAATAAATGCTGGAGAGGATGTGGAGAAAAGGGAACTCTCCTACATTGTTGGTGGGAATGTAAACTGGTACAGCCACTATGGAAAACAGTATGTAGGTTCCTTATAAAACTAAAAATAGAGCTACCATATTATCCAGCAATCCCACTACTGGGCATATACACTGAGAAAACCATAATCCAAAAAGACTCATGTACCACAGTGTTCATTGCAGCACTATTTACAATAACTAGGACATGGAAGCAACCTAAGTGTCCATCAACAGATGAATGGATAAAGAAGATGTGGCACATATATACAATGGAATATTACTCAGCTGTAAAAAGAAACAAAACAGAGTTATTTGTAGTGAGGTGGATGGACCTAGAGACTGTCATACAGAGTGAAGTAAGTCAGAAAGAGAAAAACAAATACTTTATGCTAACACATATATATGGAAACTAAAAAAAAAAAAAAATGGTTCTGAAGAACCTAGGGGCAGGACAGGAATAAAGACGCAGACATAGAAATGGACTTGAGGACACGGAGGGGGAAGGGTAAGCTGGGACAAAGTGAGACAGTGGCATGGATATATATACACTACCAAACGTAAAATAGATAGCTAGTGGGAAGCAGCCACATAGCACAGGGAGATCAGCTCGGTGCTTTGTGTCTACCTAGAGGGGTGGGATAGGGAGGGTGGGAAGGAGACACAAGAGGGAGGAGATATGGTGATATATGTATATGTATAGCTGATTCACTTTGTCAGATAGCTGAAACTAACACACCATTGTAAAACAATTATACTTCAATAAAGATGTTAGAAAATAAAATAAAATGACAGAAAAAAAATCAATGGTGTTAAAAAACAGGAATAAAATAGAGAAAATACATGTGTCCAAAATCTCTAATAATGTGGGTATTGCACAGTTTTGTGCTTCAAATGACATGTTAGCTAAAGTGCTTGAATCCAAAGCTTCAGGTACAGCTTGGTTATGTTTATTTGGTGCAAAATGTTAGTTATCCCCCTTTCTTCAGCATCAGCTTGGAAGTAGATATTTTTTCCTACACTACTCCCCATTCCAGGAATCAAAGAGTCATAAAAATATATAATATTAGAAAGCATCTTGAGCAGTGAATATCAAAATTTAAGATTCACATGAATCATCTTTAGATCATTAGTTCTGGGGTAGAGTATGAGATTCTTTATTGTTAGGAATCTTCATGTTAGTGCCAAAGTTAGTCCTTTGAGGCATAAGTCGTAGTCAACATTTCTCACTTTACATCAGAGGAAATAAAGTTTCATAGCTTTGGCTTCAATTTGCTCCAAATAGTGATTTTCAAAATAGACTATTCAAAGATATAAAAATCTGAAGCAATAATATTAACTTATGTGCAACTTTGGTTCTATTTCCCAAAGTTGGTGTGGTAGAGGGAACCATCTTAACCAGATTATTTGTTATATTTGTTTCCTAGGTTTGCTTAGGAGATACCCAAATTCGATTTAAGTAATTTTTGTTTTTGAACTTAGTATAAAACTTTTGTATTAGACAAATATTCAGTCAAAATTGAAAATAGCACTTATCTAAGAAGTCTGAGAACTTGTGGTATAAAGTCATTATATAGAGTCATGATGCTCCATATAATCTCTCATTAGCCTAATGCTGTTTCCCATGTTAATCAATTTTATTTGACTAAGAGAAAGATGACAGAGGGGAAGCATATGTAGGGGCTGAAATATTCAGTGTTCATTGCAAATTCAGCAGGTAAGGTTATAGCAGTTCTGGATAAAGAAAGTTGATACAATGTATTCTACTGAGAATATTGTGTCAATAAAGGGTTATGTAAATGTTCAAGAGGAAACACAGCTTGAGGAATCCTCAAATCATCTGAATTACAACACATGCTTCATACACCAAAGAGCAGATGTAAAAGAGTAATCTACTTGCCTCTAATTTATCATTATATTTTTCGTCAAAGTTTCCATAACAGTGGAAAAATTAGATTATATTCTGTGTTTATTGACATATGAGATAATGTAAGTATAATGAAAGAACCAAATGGAGCTGTTTCTGGTTTATTGCTCATAAAATTCACATCAAATGGTCATCAACAACTGATGCGCAGATGTAGATGTTCTTTGTTTACTAAATCTCTTCAGAGGTAATAGTGGCTTTATTTATGAAGTTATTGCTTCCACTCTTCTTTATACCTATTTAAGGATTTTATGTTCTTGAATATTGGGAACTGAATATAATAGTGGCTTTCTGGATATTGCTTCAAAACCTGAAAACTCTCTAATTTCCCTGAGCTCAAAATAATTTATAATCCATAGTACCTCCTTCAATAGTTGAAAAGACCAAAAGGATGCTATGCTATGGCTGACATGAATTTTAGTATATGTATGAATATATATTGTATGTATTTTAGTATATCTACATATATAAACATGTACATATACGTGTGTGAGTGTGTGTATGTGCAGCAGTGACTTACAAAGAATAAAGGTAGATTTTATATGGTAATAATAGAATTCACTTAGACATATATTCTAAAATTTTTCATTCTGATGCTTTTCAATAACTGTTTATCTGTAAGTCTTTTTGTTTGTTCTGTTTCACTGGAATATTTGATTTCCCATATTTTATCATGGACAGGTCTTTACTACAGGTATAAGATATGTGTGTGTGCATGATATATATGAATGTATATTTATATAAATATTCATACATGAGGAACTATATATATATATATATATATTTTGTGTGTGTGTGTGTGTGTGTGTGGTACATGGGCCTCTCACTGCTGTGGCTTCTCCCATTGCGGAGCACAGGCTCCGGATGCGCAGGCTCAGCGGCCATGGCTCACGGGCCCAGCCTCTCCACAGCATGTGTGATCTTCCCGGACCAGGGCACGAATCCGTGTCCCCTGCATCGGCAGGCGGACTCTCAACCACTGCATCACCAGGGAAGCCCAAACATTGCATTTCTGATTCAGAAAAGCTAATACTCTCAATGAGTTGCTCCAGGTTATGTCCATGAACAAAATCTTGTTTAAATGACAATATGTCAGAATTCCAGGATCCTACACTGGTCCATTTTATAGTCTCTATAATTCATTACAAGTTAGTGAGGATTAAATAATATCAAATGTTTATATAACACTGACTAATTTGCATGTGCTGCTTGAACTGCCTTACATACTTACACTCATTCAATCCTCACCTCAACCCTAAGTACGTCCTACTACCGTCCTCATTTAACAGATGAGAAAACATACACACACCAGGATTAGTATCTTGTCCCAGGAAAGGACTGAGATTGAATTCCATATAATCTGTCTCTCACCAAGTGCAATAATAGCTGTAAATTTCATTTACGTATTTGACACCAAGAACTTTCCAACAAATACTATTTTTCCTCTGCCCTTGTTCTCAATTTCTTTCTTCCTTTTCATACTTAAAATATTTATTTTTCTTATTTAAAGTAGGCAAAGAGAACAGAAAGAAAAGTCGTCAGTAGCACACTTTAATATGCACATTATATAGCCTCAGTCTTAATATTAAGATTATCAATGGTAAAATCACAAATTTCATTTCATATTCTCTATGACACTGCAAAAAGGACTTTAATACTTTAAACTATGTTTTGGCTCTTTCTCTACATTATTCCAGCCCATTTTTAGTTACTCCAATTTTGCAGTTAAACTTTTTAAAATTAACCAAATACTTGATAGAATGGCCAAAAAATTCCCATTGACTATGTTGTTCTTAAATGTTTTGTCATGCCTTTTGACAGCATAAATATTTTAGACCTAAAAATAGTCTAATTTTTTTTCACATGTTTAAATAAGAACTAAGCTGAGGGTTTAAAGAAACTATAGAGTTATACTGAACATCCAAGTATGAACTTTGGTCATTCTTGTACTCTTATGACAAAGAAGAAATTGAACATCCTATATACAAAATTTAATTATACTTGTCTACTTATTATGCTTATCTACTTACTACACCTCATAATTATCAGATAATGCATAATAGAGTAAAATGGCAATTTAATAGTTGCAGAATGGTTGTCGGCTACAGTATACAAAGTGAAATGTCTTTTATAAAGCTGCAGGGTCTTCTTAAATAAATAGATCTGTTAACCTAATAAAATGTCTGCAAAATAAAATTATTTACTTGACAGATTTCTGATGTGATTTGCTAAATTGACCTGACCCATTTGAAATCATGGGGATTGAAGCTTTGTAAGAGTTAATGATATGAATGATGATCTGGGATATTTAAAAGTTTTTCTTTTTCAGTACAGACTCTCCAGTATAAATCTTTGTGGAGATGGTTTATGCTTTGAAGCAAGAACAACTGTTTTATTCTCAAAATCTCATTCAAAGAATGAAAACTTTATGACTTATATTACAAATGGTCACATATTCATAAATTAGCCAGGTTAAATGCTTGGATAAGAAATTCTTGATTGAACAGACAGCTTTGGATCAGAAATGGAAGAGAAAATGATTTTCAGTCCTTATGCTTTTATTTTTAAAAGAGTCAGTGTTCTGAACATTTGAGGTATCTCTTAGCAGATGTGAATTTTGGAATTTCCTTATCACCACATCCTGAGAATGATACATATCTGTTGTTACTAAAAAGTATATAAGGACAATATTGCTACTATTTCCTAAAGTAAATCATAATGAATGGAAAATGCTCTTTGATTATCATTTATCATTAGATAGAAAATGAATAAATGCTTCATTATATCTTCCAGAACTTTTAGGAGACTAACAAAAAAGAATTCATACCAAGAACCAAGAATTCTGTGGTTAATTTGTTTCCCATCATGGAGTCACAACATTGAGCCATTTGCTGTGCTTATTATAGCTTTCAAAATTCTTACTGGAATATTTTTCTGCCATTTCCAGCTATTAGACTTAGTTTTCCAAGGAAAGAAATAAAGCATTTATTTAGCAAAGTTGAGCAACTGTTAAATAATTATCATTAGCCTCTACATTTTTTCCTGATTTTAAAACATTATATAGGAAAAAAAATCCTTTCTCTTACCTTGAATCAGAATACCCAGAGGTGGGTATTTCTGGATGCACATAGGAGATCAAACACACACATTTATTTCTATTTCCTTAATAAACTCTGATAACATGATAAGAAGAGAGATAAAATGATATAATCCAAAAGGACAAAGAGGATAGGAGAGGAGGGAAGAGCAGACAAAGAATGTCCAAAACTTTGGAATATGGAAAATTGATGAATGGTCAAAGGAAAAGGTTAACATCTCGTCTGATCCTTTCCTTTGGCCTCTGGGTTGCCTGAGGACTGGATGCTGTTATATATTTAATTGTGCCCACAAATTCATTCCAATTCATTCCTATGTTGAAGTCCTAAACCCCGGTACCTCAGAGTGAGACTGTATTTGGAGACAGGCTCTTTAAAGAGACAATTAATGTTAAATAAGTTCATAAGAGTGGGCCACCACTCTTACGTGGGTCAGAAAGCTGTTAGAGAAAGTGCTTCATCAAAATGAAAAAGTAAGTTCATAAGAGTGGGACACCAGTCATTCAATATGACTGGTGTCCTTATAAGAAGAGATTATGACACAGAGACACACAGAGTGAAGGCCATGTGAAAATACAGGAAGAAGGAAATGGCCATCTACAGGCCAAGGAGAAAGGCTTCAGAATGTAAGCAACCCTGCTCACTTCTAGCCTTCAGAACTGTAAGGACATAAATATTTTTAATTCATCCAGTCTGTAGCATTTTGTTATGGCAGCCCTAAGAAATTAATAGAGATTTTTAAATTAATAACATAGATTCAAGGAATATATAGGAGTATATCAGATCTAAGAAAAATGCGAGTACTCCTGAATTTGCTGTGTACTGAATCAAGCCTCTGTACTTAGTTGTAGAGATTAACTGGCTACCCTCTAATTGATTAGTAACTCTAATTAATGAATAACTTATACCATTGTAAAGCAATTATACCCCAATAAAGATGTTAAAAAAAATGAGTAACTTATAAATAATGAGCTTCAGCAGCATTAGAGAAAGAATGCAAGTGTCCATAAAACTAGCAATATAGAAACGATGAAGGGACCCCAGAGTTGGTGGCTTCCTGGGGCTGAGGTGATTCATACCCACTCAGCATCATCTCTCATAACCATACTTGGCAGTCATGGAACCTTGGCTATGCTACTTTACATACAATGATTCCTCTTCTTTATTCTTTCCTAAAGCTAAATAAACTTTGTCCTTGGTGAAGGCTACTGTGTCTAGTGAGTTTGAGTGACAATCTAAACCTAAGATCTCTGAGCATAGTGGGAATTGCAACTGCTGGACAACTGAGAATACCCAAAGGGAAAATAATGAGAAAAGAACTTGCCCCACAGAGTAAAGGAGAGGCTCAGGATTTGGTGCTAGTTGTACCATAAAAGAAACAGAAAGGATGGCAAGTTGTGAGGCTGAAAACTGGAGGATGATAGAAATCTACTTTGAGGACAGTAGACCCGTGAGCCCTTCTCCAACCCACAATCCAGGCATCTTACTCTCACCTTCTCTCCTTATCCCTCCCTCTCCCTCAATCTTTGATCAAAATTCTATCTTCTAAGGAAATTAAACCAGTAATAACAACTCAGGGACAACAGATACCATGGAAATCAAAGGTGAGTTAGATGGCTAAAAATAAGGAATTAAATGAAAATCTGCTTACAAATGGTAAAACCTGCAGTCCTTATTTCCACCTGATCTTAGAACTCATGCAGCCATATATGGTTTCCTTTTTTCTGTATGTTATTCTGCACAGAAACTGGTCATAGAGATATTTATATTTGGAGGTTATTATTAAGATTATTCCAATAAAACCTACTAGTTGACAGTTTCTCCCCATGCCCATTTCTTCCCATGCTGTAACCTCCTCTGTGCTCTTGGTAAGAAAGCTGTTAGAGAAAGTGCTTCATCAAAATGAAAAAGTAAACTAAGAGAGAGGAAGAAACCTAGAAGGAAATAGGAGATTTAGCACAGGAGAACAGGAAGGAGAAGCCCTATGTAAAAATCTCTGCAATGGGCCAAGAGAACAACTATTTCAGATTGTAGCAACCAAGAAGAAATGTCATGGAGTGGAAAGTGGGGGAAGAATAGAACTGATAGATTATTTGATTCATTTGATCACGTACAAAATAACAGTGAAAGTTGTTTAAGAGCTCTAAGTATGAGTTTAGAAATAGTGATAGAAACAAACAAACAAAAACAAATGAAAAAATGCTGCAATTATCAACTCCGGGGGAAAAATTAAGAAATGGAAGTATAATCACAAATATACTACGTTTTTTGGTTGTAGGTAAATTTAATATTATGTTATTATAAACACTTAATATCAATTTAACCAAAGCTGCAGCTTAACTATAATAGCAGATGAGAGAGAATAAGAAGGAGGAGTTTAAGGTAATTAAAATAAGGTACATCATAATATGTAATAGATAATATCTAAATTTGGTGAGTCAGGAAATAGCAATGGGCTGGATTGTCTATTGTCAGTTTAACAGGTATTATGGGCAAGTCCTTCTAAGGTCTTCTCTAAGAAGTAGAAGCAGGGAACTGCCTTTTCCAGATTCCCTTTCTCTATTTTCTTCATCCAAAGAATAGTGCTTTCATAATACTTTAAAGGTAAAGGAGAAGGACAGGGTTTTATTTTCAGGTGTCAGTTGAAGATAGACACTGGATCCATGTGAGATTTCAAGAAACCTCTAGTTGAGCTTTTTGAAAATCATCTTCACTGGTGTTGATAAAGAAGGTACTTGGATGAAAATGGTCCAGAGATTCTTGAAATTTATAGTGGCTTTGGGTGAGCATGTAAGACCCATTTGTTTACATGCTTAAGCTAAGATCTTCATTGGCTGTTTTCTAGACGTTTTTTCCCCTGTCTTTCCAACAGTCATGTAAACAGCTAATTGTTTGTATTAATACAATTGAAAAATATAGATTGCCTTCTGTTTTTCTAACTAAATTTGTCCTTAAATAAGCAGTAAAAATGTGTATTTGAAATAAAGAGAGCAATATGAGAAGAAACAGCTAGAATGTTAAATCTTGGAGAATAGAAGGGAGGAGTAAGATTGAATTTTAATATCCATATTTATCAGTATTATCCTAAGTGCACACACAAGGCTTCCAGGGAAGAGAAGACAATATTTACACACAGCAAATAAGCATGTTGTTTCCCAGTGCCTCAATTTCTTAACCCTGGCGTGAAGCAATGAGATCCAGATGTTATCCTTCGTGTACTGGTTTGTATTGTAGGTAAAGAACCTAGAAAAAAATAACCTGAGTGCTTTGATCCTTGGGAAGGATGTTTTTACTTTAATCCTTTGAAATGTATATACATCTCTCCAGGGGAAAGGTGAGACCATTGTTTCCACCTTTACAGGGTCTTCATATGATGCTTTCATAGTCCCAGGTCTTAGCTCCCCAACCTCTCAGATAAATTTCTCTGGAATTATCTCACTATCTAAATGTCATAAATTATCTTCCTAAATTTGCCCATGTAAAATTTACTCACAAAGCTTTAATTGTGCAGAAATACAAAAATATTTTCTCTGCCACCCCACAGGCAATTATTGTGTTTTAGAAGAATTATGGATCACATGAATATTTAAATTATGTGCATAAGTTACTATAATTAGTATCTGTATTATTATTCACTGTTTTTTTCTTTTAAGAATATATGATCTTGGACCTAGGTAAGACTTTGTTGGTGGTTAAGTATTAACTGCCACAGCAAGAGCAGAACTGCAGTGGCAAGAGCCATACAGATCATTACCTGATTATTATATAATATTTGCATACAGAAACAAGATGTCTTTAAGGTTCACATATTTTGTTGAGGGATCCACATGCCTCTTGTGTGAGATAATTAAATTATCATGACACCAAAGACTACCTATGAAGCCTACATCCAAGTTTTAGTCTTCAAAAGGCTATTAGTTGTATAATTTGCTTTTTTATATCAATATTTTTCATTTTTAGAAGGAAATACTTTAATTAAGTACACTAGTGATATCCGCCCCCAACCCCACCCCAGAAACTTAGGTATTAACACAGCTATTTTGTACTGAAGCTGATAGATTCTGCTTCAGCTATTAGAGGAAAAGCCAACAACCTCAACAAATTAAAACTGAAGCATCAGCAGTACACAGGCCCTAGAACTCATGGGGTTATTTGCATACAGCTTATGTTGTAATTCCCAGAAATGCGTTTGATTTTTTTGCACTCTTTAATGGTAGTATATTTTACTCCCACTAATAGCAAAAGTAATTGCTTTGAACATAACAAAAGTAATTGTGTGAGAAGTTCAGCATGACTTTATTGTAGCACCTCTGTAGTCTCTGCATTTGCTTTTGCATATCTAAATGTGAAAAACAGATATATTCCTAGTACTTGAAAAATGAGATTTTGGTAAGGGTACCACGACATACTCCAGTAGAACATGTGTTTTTGTTTCCTATTCTTTTCAGTTTGAAATACTTTGAGAATGTACTTTATAGCCACCTGATAATTTGTGCCTTTTTAGAAGAATGGTCTGGAAGGTCAATACTTATGTTTTTAAAAAACAAATGATCAGTTTCTCCAGGAATACTGATAAATTCAGAACCTGTCTCGTTTCCAGCATTTGTATCCCTGTTTTCCTCATACCTTTGTTATTTGCCTTCCACTTTTAGCTTCATCTACATTTCAGTCCCTAAAATGAACCTTATCTAATCGAGAGAAAGTTGATTAGGTTGAACACAATACTCCAAAATTCAGTAATAAGCCAATCATCGCAAATGCCTGTGTGACTTTATGAATTCCTCTTGATGGGAACTCCCTTTCACAATGCCTCTTGGGTAGCTCCAACTTTAAGATTCAGATCCTAACACTCCCTCTAGGAGCCATTCTTCTATTTATCCTCAGACTTATTTAGTTGCTTATCAACCCCTCCTCTCTGTCCACTTATCTTAACGGGTTAATCACACTACGTTACAGCAGTTTGCATATCTGAAAAGTAGGTGATGGAGTATTTGACAACAAAGGGGGTAATATTCTTCACATCTCCTTCTAACACCTAAGAAAATACAGACACAAGTACGACTTAAATGACGTTTGCTAAATGAGTGAACGAATAATTGATAAAATACTTTGAAGTATTTTAGTAAGTGACGGTAGAGGGTTCTAGTAGCTTGAGTGTTGCCTGAACTTTGGGAAGTCCTCATCAATTTATTCAAGTTGGAACACCTCTAAGGGCATGGTAAAACTTGTGAGAAGTTGTTTAAAGATCACCTCACTATGTTGATTCTAGTGTAGTGCTGCTTTAGTTGATCA
The DNA here is from genome assembly GCF_003676395.1 of Aethalodelphis obliquidens. Classification (NCBI taxonomy): domain Eukaryota; kingdom Metazoa; phylum Chordata; class Mammalia; order Artiodactyla; family Delphinidae; genus Aethalodelphis; species Aethalodelphis obliquidens. The sequence goes on from NW_020837945.1 coordinate 19,506,150, forward strand.
ACATTTTATAGATATATCCCCATTAAACTTCAGCACCCAGTTAAAATTTTACTTCTTCATTCTCTCTTTATAGTAGAAATCTATACAACTGGTGCAACTCTACTTAAAGTGAAGGTTTAAAGGGGTAGACAAAATAAGTAAACTAATCTTAAAGTTTTCAAATCAAAGGGATAGCTGCCTCTCTTTTGGTGGCTTGAACTATTTATTTTTAAGAACTGCAGTATTTCTTCATTTTTACATCGTATTTTATTTAGTACATAACTAGATCCAGTTGATAGTTATTTTTTGTCAAAAAACAAATTGATAACTGCTGAGTTTTATAGTTTCACTTACTGATTAAATCAATTTATTATGAAGTTTGCCAAAATAATCAAGCACTCATTTCAGACAGTTGCTATTTTAATAATGAATGTAATTAAAATAGCATCAGTTATTAATTAACTAAACTTATCCAGGTAGCTTTATACTTAATCCTAAGGCAATAAAGGTGAGAAAAAATTATTATCAGATCTTTCCAATTTCATCATCTGAAATATTTTGTCTACTCTGTGTAGTTCTGGCAGGCATACTCCTGAACTACTGTAGCAAAAAAATTCTTATTCTTGAAAAAAAGTAATCTAATAATCTAAAGTATTTCTAATAATCATTTTTATTGCTATATGTTTTCAAATTTTACCTTTAGTTATTTCTTACTCTTATATGCTTATGAAATAGATTCATAGATTTTTCTCCTGACAACACCTGGTGGTAAATAAGTAAAAATGTGTTAATATAAATATATTTCAGCAATTTCATATTTTTCAAGTTAAAAGTACACCCGTAATTGGATACACAGATTGGTACAATAGCTGTCTATAAATTAATTTTGTCTAGGTTTCAATGTTTTTATTAATCAAGAATATGTATAGTATACTTTAGGATATAAATGAAAGGCTCTGAGGATTTTTCAGCATTCTTACTATTTGCAACCTGTTCTTACTCCCAGGATAATCATAAATATATTGTCATGAATTTATTCTATATTACATCTCAGAAAATGATTCTACTCTCTTCTGTTCTCATAATTCTGGCTAACATACTGCTACCAAACCAAACTTGGATATGCTCACCCAATGCACAGCAAAGACAATCTACTGACAGTGGGTTGTTTCTACAGCATTTTTTACAAGGCACTCAATGTGAAACCAAGTAAGGAGAACAGGCAGTAGCTCATGCTCGATGCCCTGATGGCTTTTAGGAAAGGGTTTTTAAAGACAAAGTGAGGGAGAGATTCACAGTGTGTGTGATCGACTCGTGCACAATTCTCTGAGTGGTTGATGGTGAGATAATAGGGTGAGGTTTCGGGAATCTCAGTCATCAACCTCTGATTGCAACTGGTCTGGGTTCTATGTGCTAGTGGTCAGCATGAAGTTAACTTCTTCCTCATGGTGGTTTTAGTAACTGCAAAACAACTCCAAGACATGGCTCAGGACATTATCTATGGTCCTGGAGGAGGAACGAAAGGTCCTTGACTTTGTTTTATGACTGAACTATTATTATTTTTCTTGCTTGACTGTTTTTCTTTGTTTCTGCACTCACTTCTCAGGTTAAATTTGCTCTTTGGAACTCAGGAAAGGCCTAGGAGGCTAAAGCTTTTCTACAAACAAGAGTTAAGAGAAATAGGAAGGTCTGTCTCCCGGAAACCCCTGCAGGGTCCTGCTCAGTTTCAGAAGTATATTGGACAAAGCTCTTTAGTATTATCTTCATACCAGATATAAACTTGCTTTTAGCTTAAAACAGTAATTCTGGAAAAACTTCAAATGCATAGTGAAGAATGGCTGTGGTTGATGCCCTATGTGCCTGAAACACAATCCTAACAAAATTTTAAAGACGTGAGAAGAACAGAATCAAACTCGTGAAGCTTCTTTGAGCACCTCCAAATGAATTTTAAACAATTGCTCTAGCAACGGATTATACATATATTTTGGTTATTATATGTCTGTAGTCAAAATGGATAAAAACCTCAACTTTTCCAGGGACAAAAAAAGAAAAATAAAAAGTTGCCTGAGTATTTCAATACTCTCTAAAATAGTGGCACTCACTTAACCAGAAGTAAGGAGCTTGGTAAATTGTTATATTTAATTCAAAAACTCCAGTACCCACAACACTATCAATCTTCAGATAAGTTAGAAAGGACAAATGAAATTTTCAAACTTAAGCCAAATTTCAGAAACTCTTGAACTCTTGAATATCAGCCCCCAGTCCCAGAGGCTGTCTTAATACAGACTAATATGTGATCATATTATGAAAATCTCCCAGGAACTTCTGTGGATATCCTGTGAAACAACTTCATAACTTACAACCTGGAAGAGACATTCAAGAAAGTCTACCCTGAGCCTGGTGTAGATCTCAGGGTGTTGATCCTTGGATTTATATCTCTCAATTAAATAGACAGGTAAGTCATCTTAAAATTACTGAGACTGTCTTAGCAAGATACCTCAAACTGAGGATTTTGTAGGAATCTTCCAGAAGCAGATGATCACAGAAGGAGACAGCTTTAGCATAATACTATCTAATCAAGCAGGTGATGGACAGCTTGAGGTAGACTACATCTGCCCAAGTTTCATAGAATGAGGTAAACATAGCTACAGATTGTTATGTTTTAACAATACACTTTATCTTCTTAGATTTTTCCCTCCATTTGATTGTTTAATATTTGTGAGTGTTTTACAGACGCATAATACCTCTTGACAATAACAAGGTCCCTATTCTTTTTATTTAATTTCAAAATGATCACCACAATAAGTCCAGTTAACATCCATCACCATACATAGTTGCAAATTCTATTTTCTTGTGATGAGAACTTTCAATGCTAACTCTCCTAGCCCCTTTCAAATATGCAGTACAGTATTATTAACTATCGTCAACATGCTGTATATCACATCCTGGTGACATTCATTTTATAGCTGGAAGTTTATACCTTTTGACCCCTTCACCCATTACCCACCCCCACTGCTTCAGGCAACTACAAATCTGCTCTGTATTCCTATTCTTAATACTGTTTTTTCCATTCCTAGTCACTCCTTGATATGAGTCCCATACCTGAACGTAATTTACTCATGCTTTGGCTAAAATATGTAATGAAAGACTGTTGGGTTTGCACTCTTTCATTTTGATGCTGTACAGTTTTCTGTTGACACCAGTTCCTCATAATAAATCTGTTTATCTTCCAAGTGGTTTTTTAGATGGCAGCACTACAACAGGATAGAACAGAAGAAATCTAAAGCCTGTTATCATGACATATCTAGGGCAGGAGTTTTGTTTCTGCACTGAAACAACCCACAAAGGCAATTCGTGTTTGTTAGGTTTTTAACCAAACTTTTACAAAATTAGAGCTTGGCAAAGAACTAAGGAACTGATGGTGTATATTCTAAAACTGTTTCGCAAAAAAGAACCCCATTTATGTTCAATCTCAAACTCTTATTTTAGAACTTCCTGGTGACCTTGCTACTACAAAATCTATCTCCTTATTTTAGACCATTCTCAATGAGAGATGCCTAAACATTACAAAGTTATTGGACATCCCCAAGTTATATTTTTGGCTGAAAATAGAGCATGGTAAAATAGGAGTCTTACTCCATTTTTTGATACTTGAATGGTGACATCTTTTCAACCTTTTGCTCCACATTGGGGAAGCTGATTAGAAATCATGGGTGCTACCTCCTTTAGTGCTGGAAGAAAATTAAAACCATGAAAGTCCCTTCCCATGTGTGAGAACTTCATGTAAGTGCCATTTTAAAAATAATTAAATCATTAATTAATTAATTTTTGGCTGCGTTGAGTCTTCATTGCTGCATGCGGACTTTCTCTAGTTGCAGCGAATGGGGGCTACTCTTCGTTGCCGTGCGTGGCTTCTCTTGTTGCAGAACACGGACTCTAGGCGTGTGGGCTTTAGTAGTTGTGGCACGTGGGCTCAGTAGTTGTGTACCTCGTGGGTTCTAGAGAGCAGGCTCAGTAGTTTTGGCACACGGGCTTAGTTGCTCCGCAGCATGTGGGATCTTCCCAGATCCGGGCTTGAACACATGTCCCCTACATTGACAGATGGATTCTTAACCACTGCACCACCAGGGAAATCCCTATGTTACTTTCTAATGAACGAAGAAATGTTATCTTCTTTATTTTCTATGACTGATCTAAGAGCCTCAATTCCACTGGATATCAGGCAACTTAAAGCTTGAGTTAAAAAAAAAAAAAAAGTCTTTTTTTTTTCTATATGTATTCCAAGCTAGACTCTCTATCAAGGGCTGGTGTAAAAGTATTTTATGTGAAGAATCAGTTTTTCTAAGTCCTTCCCCATATCAATCCACCCCTCCACCCTTTATTTCTGTCTTTCAAGGTGGTAAATAGTTATATGAAGGATCATACTGAGTCCTTACAGAGTATGAAAGAAAGCATTCTTCTGAGCCATGGAGTCTTCTGGATTCCACTGGCTCAGGGGAATGGCTGGTTTCTCCGTAATAAAGAGTTTGGCTGGCCTTTGTCCCCAGTTCTTGGAAGTAGCTTCTAAATCCTTGGAAAGTCGCTATTGTAGAGTATCTTTTTTATGGTGGACTCTGGGGGTTTATGCTCATGAGTTGACTCATGGTGGGATTGTAGATAGTTTGTGCTAATGATAATGACTGTGGAGAGGGGTTCAGGCCATAAAGACCAACCATGTGATTAAGGGGTTCTGGCTTTGAGGTATCAGTTCAACTTCCAGGGGAAGGAGGGGGGCTGGAGATTGAGTTCAGTCACATGGGTATTGATCCAATCAGTCATGCCTACATAATGAAAGCCCAATAAAAATTTTGGACACCTAAACTCAGAAGAGCATCCCTCATTGGAAAAATGCTGTGCATATCATAACATATCCATGTTCTGAGTGGGTAATATATCCTGATTCTATAAGGAGAGGACACGGGAAGCTTTGAGTTTGAGATCCTTTGAGACCCTGACCTATGTGTCTTTCCTTTTACTCGTTCTGATTTGAATCCTCTCTGCTGTAACACTAAAATGATAAGTATAACACTTTCCTGAGCTCTGTGAATCATTGTAGCAATTATCAAACCTGAGGGAATTTTCAAATTTGTGGTCACTTGGTCAGAAATGAGGGTGGCCCTGGGAACTCTCAGGTTTGTGGCTGGTATCTGAAGTAAGGGTAATCTCGTAGAGGACTGTACACTTTACTGATGAATTTTTGCCTAATTCCAGGTAGGTAGTGTAGAAGACATTGCACTGGTATTTTCTGGGCTGGGAAATGGTGAACAATTCCTGTAATGATCTTTGGTGCTCTTTGCAGACCCGCCATCCCCTGTAGAGTGCCTGTGGTCCTTATCTAGAGGATTCAGCTAATCTGAGTCCCCTGAAAACCACAGGGACATGGGTGCACTGCCTGAGGTTCATATGCCCATCTGCCATAGCTTCTGGCATGCCACTATTCTCTGTCCTATTGAAAGTGGCTGCATGCACTGGAGGCTGGTACTACTTCTGAAATTTCCAGAGTGGATTTTGTGATGTACCACCTAGACTCCTCTTCAGGGCTAAAAGACTTAGTCCCTTAGTTTCTCATGAGGTTGCTAGCTAACTACTGTTAGATGACAGCCCTCGCTAGATAATGCCCCATACCAGAGTCAGCTGCTTTGCCCAAGATCACATACCCTTCCTAGAGATAGCCTGCATTCAATGATGATAGATGCAGGAGTATTAAACCCAGCCCTCTGACTAAAATGAAGGCAGTGCTGAAGGGTCCTCATAGCTTCAGAACTCCTCATAGGCTTGGCTAGGGCTCTGTTTGGGCTACATCATAATTTTTCTCTTTCTGTTCAATCCCACCACACTTGGTTTCTCCTCAGAGTTTCCATGCACTCTGTGATAAAATTCTTGCATGTTAATCTTCTCAGATTCTGCTTCCTGGGACCCCAAACTGCAATCATTGCTTCCAGGAATAGTCAGAGGAATAAGAGATAGAATCTAGGAACTTAGTCATCTGCTAACTCACACCTAAGATCCATTACTAGTGTTAGATGATCACAGAAGACTCTGGTCCAAGAGAGCAGTACTTTTGTTAAAACTTTCTTTCACAGTAAACTGGATTGGTCTATCAGTGGAGGAGGATGCACGAGCAAGGGCAATGTATTGCAACTTTGAGAGATATGGGATAAGTCGCAGCTGACATAAAAGACAGTGAATGCGAGCAGCTGTTGCTAAGTGTACTAGATATTAGAGAAAAGACAACCAAAGGGTAACAGTGATTAAACAGCAATTAAAAATTAAATGTGAGAGCTACCGGCTTCCTTGGTAGCACAGCAAGCCCTAATTGCAACCAGAGAGCAGTTAAAGCTGAGAACCAGGCAAAAGACTTTGTGATTAAAGTACCAGAGCTTCAAAGAAAGTGAAACAATGAACTAAGGCAATTGTCATATGTAAAGTCAAGGATCTGATTGAGAAATAAAATGACTTAGTTATATGATAGAGATATCGGGATTGACACACTAAAGAAATCTTACATTCACAGATTCCCCTAGCCCATCTATTCATATATTAGTAGCCCACTCCTCCCTATTAAGGGTTAGAATACTCCCTCTCCTATAGAGTATCTCTGTTGTAGGAACATGTGTATCTCATCCCCAGGATCTGTCATCGTTTTTCCTGGTTACTAGACCATTAGGATTATATCCCAATATAATTTGGTTTCAGGATGTGTTTGGTTGGATAAGGGATTAAAGGAACCCAAGGAGCTGCAGGAAATAGTATTCCTTTTCCTAGGGAGATAAATAAGGCTCATCCTTCAAAGAAGGTGATGAGAGAAAATGGAAGTGAATGGCACAAAGATATATCCAGAAAACATATTTTTAAATGAATGAATGATGCAGTTCCTGTTGACTCCTCTAAGAATATTCCATGTCCTATCAAGGCAGAAGTACTTCCTCTTGTGCATGCCAAGAATTTATATTTTTTAAATATATTCATATTTTTATTCATTTTTTATAGAGGTTATTCCATTGATGTTATTCTTCAGAGACCTGTCTCCTTTCTGGAGGAAATTCTAGAAAATAGCGAGTGTGCTTGATTCATCCCTGAATACATAGCAGATAGATAACACACTGTCTGGCTTTGAAGTGAAGCACTGAAACTTCTGTGATTGTTTGCAATTCTAAGACTACCACTCTGACTGAAGAAATATTGACTCATCTTTCAAGTCACCTCTTAAACTCACTTTTTCTTAATATGCCTAATATTTTTTAAATTAGTGAGTCAATAGATGAAATTAATTTTAAAAAAATTTCATTTGAAATGATGGAAACTTTTTCTTTCAAAAGTATCTGGTGGGTTAATTGGCCTGATGCAGCTGACATCTGGATATATTTGAATTGAGTTGTCATGATTATACTAAAATGATAATACTAAGTATAATTTTCTTTTCCAGACATTGGTCAGATAAATATTTTGAGGGGAGGCAATTCTTCCTTGCCCCACCAAAAATACATGATGTTTGAAAGAATGGGTAATCCTAATCAATTCCACTTTGCTTGCACTTAGCCATAATGATGGAATGTTGTCAAAATCCAACCCTAGAGACCAGAGTTATTACCTCCTACAAAACATATGTTCAAGCTGCCGATTTGTGGCTTAAGGTAAGCTCTCAAAAGATAGCTGATAGCAGTACCTCTACCTCGAATGAAGCCAACTAGCTTAAAGCTGCTTGAAGATATTTTATTGACATCTAAGTCAGGAAATGCAGCAGTGCAACCAAGTTCCAATTGCCCAGAAAGGTGGTGAAGCTTCAGGATGCTCAGCTCCAAGTGACAGATGAAAGTTCTTGGAAATTGTGCTCAAAGGGAATTATAACCAACTGGCTGCATGATGAAGAGAACATACAATGCTGTGGCAGGACATTCATGAGAAATATGGATTCAGCTGGCGCTGTTTACAGATCAGAAAAATGTATTTTTGTGCTAAATCCAATCTGTGATGTTCCAGTGAGAACGTGTGGCATCCAGTAATCCACTATCAAAGCTGATCTCCCAACTCTCAAAAAGAGCGATATGAAAGAAACAGCGATTTTCTCCGGTTTGTTTCGTTCTTCCCAATGTTATTTTTGGGGGATTAAGGATGACTGATGCTGAAACACAGAAACAACCAGTTTTGACCAAGTAATTCTTGAGACAGAGAAATGACAGCTGTATCTGGCTGTGCACCCGAACACTGGGAAAATACTGATGAAACTTTGAATTGAGTTTAGAAATGTTCATTTGGATAGATGGTGTATATATTTGAATTGTACAGGAAAGAGGAGGGCTATGTGAAATATGTAGGAAATGGCACATTTAGAAAGTCAAATTAGCATTTTTGTGACTATACTTCCTACTTGGAAATGAAATTAAAATAACTAGAAGCATACACTACAGTTTTGTTTATTAGAAGGTGTCTACGAATTTCTTTGCAAAAGGAAAGATGCTTAAAAATTTCACTGTTAATATGCTGTCACAGTGAGTTTAGTGCTGAAACTATGCTTTTGGCAGAGACACATTTACTACAGGAGTGTCAACACACAGGGCAACTAAATGCTAGCTTCATACCTGAGAAACATGAGAAGGGCCCAATTTTCTGTATTCTCAGGCCCTAGGAAAGTATCTGGAAAATGTAAGTATTCCTTAATTAATGTTTGCTGAATTGAATTATACACAAGTGAGGAAGGTCAAGAAGGTTACAGAATGAAAATTGTCCCGGAAAGGAAAAAAAAAAAAAAGAAGAAACATCAAAGTGTGGATGCCATTGTAAATCTCTCTACATATATTTTTAGAAGGATGTCTAGATTGGCCTGGGAGCTCCTCTCAGAGGAAGTTTCATTTGATTCTTGAGGAACTAGTGGGAATTTAGTTGACCAGATAGTTAAGGGCATTCCAAGAAGAAGGAACAGCATGAGGAAAGACATAGAGGAGTGAGAACATGTAATATTTTGGGAAATTCAAGTAGTAAGGATTGCTCAAGTGATATTTGTTTAGTTTTAAGTTTTTCTTATTTTTTGGCTGTACCGCTCAGCATGTGGGGTCTTAGTTCCCCCATCAGGGATTGAACCTGCGTCCCCTGCAGTGGAAATGCAGAATCTTAACAACTGGATGGCCAGGGAAGTCCCCATTGTAAATATTTTTCACTGAATCCTTGAATAAGCTTATTTATATATACATGTCCAGTTTTATTTCTAAAACTGAATGTATTCACTTTTATTTAAATAACCACTTGCAAAATAAGTTTTCTCAAACCAAAGGGCTACCCTTTGCCCTGTGGTGGGGTAAGTTCTTAGCAACAAACCCACTTTGTTGTGACCTCAATTCCATATTGATAGATCCCCTCAAAAATCCATCATGATATGACTTAAGAATTCTATTTAATATTATATTGTCCATAAATTGATACATTAGCTGGATGATTTAGTACCAAGAAAAAATGATCTCATTTGACCAGCTGGTATATTGTTTTTTAACAGATAATGACAATTAGGTAATTTATCATGTTTCCATTTTTATCTTGCTTGGATGCCCAGAACTAAATTTAATACTCAATTAATGTAACTACTTAGGCATATGTTGATATATTTTCTTTGATATGTTTTTATTTTCTCTTTCTATCATAATATTTACATAATAAAACTGAGTGAACCAGTGCATATATAATAAGTATGTAGGTAGGTAGCCAACTAGCAGACTAGATATTTGTCATTATAAAGATGTTAAATCAAACAACCTGAAAAAAAATATTTTCTTGATAAGACAAACACGACCTGAGGGCACTCGAGCTGAATGAAATGGAAGGAATAACCTTCAAATTAGGCACCAAACTCTGCTTGTCATTGCAAAACATCTTATTTTAAAACATTTATTAAAATTACCAGAATATTGGTCTCTTCTTCTGGTTTCAAAAGCAAGGATTAAATAAACATTTGTTCTAAGATAATTTTATGTCCTAGACATAGTAAGGATAATTAATATTAGCTGTTCCCCCCATTTTATCAAAATTAGAGTTTAAATACCATCTGAAATTATATTTTTCTTTTAACTCATTTCTACAATAATATGTAAATACTCAAATTTATTTGTATGAATGAATTTGCTTTTATAGTGTATATATAGTAAATTATGGTTATTATAGCATATAATATATAGTATACATAATGTTATATTTATATAAATATGTATTTATGTGGTATACAAAATACAAAGAGTATTGGATATTACTTTGTTTTTGAAGAATCAATAGCAACTTTAATTTTTTAGTCTACAAATCTATAATAATATTTTGTCAGATTTCTAAAACTGAAACTTGCTTGAGTGGCATTTGTGGAATTCTTTATCAACAGTAAAATCTTACACTACAAAAAAAGATAACAAATGCTTCTTTAAATAAGAAATTAGTGTAAACCACCATTATTGTTATGTTGAAGATTAGGATTAAATAAAGAAATTGAATGTGTACTATGTTGAAGATTTCTCTGTTTATGGAATTGATAAAGCTAGAGGTCTAAAGTTAAGCTTCTGTAACAGAAAGCATTTTACATAAATTCATATGATGTTATGCTATGGAGTCTTGTGCTAACCAAAATTTATAAAAGTTGTTACTCTGATATGTGATGTGAAAGGTTAAAAATTGAGGTATATAATATACATAGAGTACTAAAGAGGCAAAGAAGATTGAGTTACACTTTTGCTGAACAGGAGTTGTTTTTTGTGCTACTCTATCATGGGTAAAAATTCTGGGAAATCCAATCCCTAAGAGTCTATTACTGAGATCTCAGGACAATATGTGGAACAATAAAACATAGCCTTTGAGCTTTTATATTTGATGCAGGTAGCATTTTACAAGAGATTTCTTTGTTCAGATGCTGAGTTCCTCTTCACTAGAAATCAAATAATGTCCTCAGCACCACCCTTCTATGGCAATTCAGAGAAAAAGTAGTAGCGCATATGTTTTATATTCATACCACTTTTGGAGTCCCCTATTTAGTAAAGATAGCTTTGAATTACTTGTTCCCATTCATGAGATATTTTAAAAGTAGAACCACTTTCTAAAATCACTAAATACCAGTATCTCTTCTTAGTGACTTTAATTCATTCCTGAAGACTCTACCCCTAAGTGAAAAAACATTAAATACAATTTTTTTTCTTTAATTTGAATAGTAAAAAGCATGATATATACCAACTTCACCCAAAATATCCAATTTTCACAGATAGAAGTATATGTCAAAGAAAACAAGCTTATGTAAGTTATAAATAATTTGAAACTAAATAAATACAGTTTGTAAATAAAATAAAAAGTAGTAGAGTTTGATATTTTTATTCCAAATTTCTTTCTGTGCCAAGTTCTTTGCACATTTTTCAATCTTTTGAGGGCTTGTGGTTATTATGCATTGAAATCCATTTTAAAATAGAGCTTTACTACAGGAAAACATCTCCAGGGCAAAAATAAAGGGCTAGCACTGAAGCCTTGGAAAGCCATGGAAAAAACAAATACATACAATAGACCAAAGTCATAGCATATGCTGTCCCTTCATCTCTCCCATTTTATATAAGTACATAAAACGTAAAGTGTTTTGGACTCATCCAAACAACATATACAATTCAAGTTTGTTTCATAAAATATTCTCTGAATGAAAATCTTTGTGCTGAGTAAACTGATACATGTGCTTTTTCTTGAAATCATAATGTCAAACTATCACTACTACTACATAGTATTTCTTTGCTGAGGTTTAGAGTGAAAACTTATTAAACAAATAAAAAAGGAGACGTCATCAAACAATGCAAAAATTTTCTTTAGTTGATATGGCTAAAAGTCTGACTACTACAGACTTACATAAAAACTGTTCAGCCATAATATTAAGTAATAAACTTAATTTTAGACCACTTGAGTTTTTGATAGCTCTTAATTTTTAAATTGCTGTCTAATTAAATTGACACTTTATCTATCTTTGTTTATATTCATTTCATCCAAAATTAGTTTTTCAAGAGCGTCTTCATGTTCAGGATGTCTTCAGAAGCCTTGGAAATGCTGTTTCCCTTAAATAAAGTATTTTATGTTAAAATAAAATATACACAAAATTTAATAGTTGAGGCTTAAATTGAAGCTTTAACTTCATTCTTAGCTCTTCTTATTAATGGAATATATTAAACTACTGAGGCTAATGAAACCATCAGAGGAAGGATCTTGGGTGACTCTGGCACCTTTTTTCCCCTAGTAGTTTATATTCACCAGGGAAATGGTAATTTTTATTATTTAACTTGACACGAACAGAAGTCAAACTGACATTTCTTATGACGCTCTGCTATTGTTACTTCACTTTCATTAGTATCCCCCTCACCAGTAATGCTGAAGGGGGAAAGACTTACTTTTCTTTCCTTTGAAGGAAGAGAGAGGCTGAAGTTGTCAGAAATTCTGAGTTGGTCTGTGATCTCCTTATTTCTTTATTTTATCATGAATAAGGAAAAAATATGGAGGTTACATTGAGATATATATATTAACTTAAGTCAACCAATTGGCAGAAATCTTATGGAGAGTATTCTTTAAAACTTGAACTTCCTAATACAAATTTTCAGAACTTCAGGGTTTAAGTGTTTGTGGTAAGGAGGCAGGGGTCAAGAAGAGGATGCAATGGGTAAGCCAAAGAGGAATATGGTGAGTCCAGGATTATTGCTTCTTATAATGAAATATGTTATTTTAGCTATCTCAGCTGGTCTTCGATGCAGACTGTGCTATAACAATCAAAAGGTGCAAAAATTCCAACTTGAATCATAAGGAACACATTTTCCCCAGAGATTGTTCTCAGGCCAGCGGTCCCTATATTCAGAATATTTGTTTCTGGCTGTGTTAGTTTGTTAGGGCTGCCATAACAAAAATATCACACATTGGCTGACTTAAAAAACAGAAATTAATTTTCTTATAATTCTGGAGGCTAGAATTCAAGATCAAGGTGTCAGCAGGTTTGAGTTCTCCTGAGGCCTCTCTCCTTGGCTTAAAGATGGCTTTCTCCTTGCTGTGTCCTCACATGACCTTTTCTCTCTGAACAAGCTTTACTGGTATTTCTTCTTCAAGGACACCAATCATATTACATTACGACCCACACTAAAAGCCTCATTTTAACATAACTACCTCTTTAAATGTTCTAACACCAAATAAAGCCATATTCTGAGCTACTGGGAGTAAGTACTTCAACATATGAATTTGGGGAAGACACAATTCATTCCATAACAACTATTATATTTGAGTAAATATTGTCCAAAAAATAAATAATATAATATTCTTCCAAAGATATGAAAACCCATTTTGAAAACTAACCTATTTAATTCAGGAGCATCAAGCTCAAAAGTCTTTAAACTTGCACAAATATCATTAAAACATTTTTGTAGGCACCAAGTCAAATAGCAATGAGTTAACCAGATGTTCATATAGAAAAAAATAAATCTCATTTTTAACCCTTAATTCATTCTATAAACAAGATTTATTCCAAGCTGAATTATAAATCTAAGAATAGCTGCTAGAGCCATAGAGTTCATAAAAGAAAACAGAGGGGAATATATTTGTGACCATGGAGACTGGCAAATGTTTTTCAGACAGTATACAAAAGGGACTATTCATAAGGGAAAAAACTGGTAAATTAAACAAGATTAAAATTTATCATTTATGCTCATGAAAAACACTGCTAAAGAAATGAATCAGTAATTTACAGTTTACCTACTGTAGAATACATCTGATGTTGGATACACACATATAAGTGCATACACATGTACACACACATGTCACTACAAATTAATAATTCATAATCAATAACTATAAACCATATTAGTCTAAATCTGGAAACAAACCAAATGCCTATCAACAGGAGAACATGATAAACACTTTGTGGTAAACCCACATAATGTAATACTACTCAGCACTAAAGGGAATCCACTATTTATTTATTTATTTAAATTTAAAAATTTTTATTGGAGTATAGTTGATTTACAAGGTCGTGTTACTTTCTGCTGTACAACCGGTTATACTTATATCCACTCTTTCTTAGAGTCTTTTCCCATATAAGTCATTACAGAGTATTGTGTATATATATATATATATATATATATATACACACACACATGTATATATACATATATATATATATACATATATATATACATAAAATAGATAACTAATAAGGATCTACCGTACAACACAGGGAATCCACAATTTAGACATGCAAACCCATGGATATGTCTCACAGACACTCAAAGAGACACAAGGAAACTTTCTGCAGTGATAGAAATGTGCTAGATCTTATCAAATGCTTTGAACTAAACACTTAGAATCTGTGCATTTTCTTGAATAAATTGTTTTTTAAAGAAAAAATACACATATCCACAAAACTTTTTGGTAATGGTAAAAAGACTGAACATCTATTTATGACTATTAAATATTTTTGCATTTAAATTTCTGGAGGAGAAGGTCTCAACTAAATTATTTACCATTATGTGAGATATTCAATAACTAGGTACCCAAGAGGAGTTAATCTGGAAAGGTGGTAGGGAACAGGAAGTTTATAAGAAGGTAATTTTATTTAATTTTATTTTTCTGACAGGAAGAAAATTGGTTAGCTTATGGAAAAATATATGCAATACACACACTTTATGTGCAAATATTCTTAGAATTGTCTTAGAAGTAATCTGAACCCAATTTATTATGATTTTGCTCAAGTTTCAGCAGAGAAATATGTACACTTTTTATTCCTGTGCTATAGGTTAGCCAATAAAAAATATAGCATCAATCCCTGTCATCTATAAAAATCTCTGATAACTTGTGAACATCATGCAATTTATACTTTAATCACTGCTATTGGTTGTAGAGAAGTGACTGTATTACATAGTCCTCTTGACACATGCAGAGGTTTTAAAAGAGGAAACTAAAATATAACCTCCATTTGGACCCAATTTTTTCCTCTGGGAAGCATATTCTCAGCAAGAAAGGGAGAAAGCCTCTTCCACAGTCCCCCTAAACTTGCAGAAGATTCCTAGGAAGATTTCTAGTTACGTGATTAAAGGTTTGAACATGATGTTGGGAAGAAAAATTATATCCTTTGGTGCAGTCTTCAGAGAGACTGCATCATCAGGTATTTGAACCAGTGTAAATGTTGTGTTTTTATTTCATATGGGACTTGTTTACAATTGAGTGATTCCAAGTGGACTTGTTCACAATTGAGTGATTCCATGCTGCCATTGAGAAACTTAGATTAAAACAAATGAGTGGGGCTTCCCTGGTGGCGTGATGGTTGGGGGTCTGCCTGCTGATGCAGGGGACGCGGGTTCGAGGCCCGGTCCGGGAGGATCCCACATGCCGCAGAGCCGCTGGGCCCGTGAGCCATGGCCGCTGGGCCTGCACATCCAGAGCCTGTGCTCTGCAGCGGGAGAGACCACTGCAATGGGAGGCCCGTGTACCGCAAAAACAAACAAACAACCAAACAAACAAATAACAAATGAGTGGATGAATACATTAAATACATCAAGTCATAGAATGGAGTATTTAGTAACCTTTACTCATCATGTTATTTTGTGAATACTAAATAACATGAAAAAATGTACATGATAAAATAAATAGAACAAATATTAAAAAACACACCAAAATCAGCACAGAAGGAACAACAAAAATAATAGATAACATCTATATAATGATAATCATTGACAGGTATAATTCTAAATAACATGATGTACATTTAACTCATTGAATACAACATTGTAAGTTCTAACATTTTCTTCATTTTACTTATGAGCTATCTGAGGCCCAAAGTAGTTAGATTGCTTTTCTGATGCCATGCTGATAAAAGAACCAGTTCTGGGACTCAAACCCAAATTGTAGGGCTTCAGAGTCTGTCCTCTATACAGCATAATTCTGTGAGCATAAGATTCTGATAGAAATACACATTGATAGAATGGAGGTGAGAGTGTGCAGAAATTCATTTATGATTGCCTCTATTTTCCCAGTAAATAAAAAGCAAGGCCAATAGTTTATAATAAGGAAGGGGAAAAGAAAGTTGGGATGACGATAAAAAGAGGGGGCATTATGATTTTGTCATTTAATATTGAGTGAATTACCAATGGGAATTTAATAGTTTGTCATATAGCACTAAGGGCCAGATTGAAGTTATGGGTCATGAATTTAAAGTGAGATGAATCAACATGGTTGCAGCAGTCAGCTCTCCAGAGAAAAAGAATCAATAGTATATATGAAAATGTATATGTATATCTATCTACCTATAGTATCTATACCTAATAGTATCCATTATTTGTATAGATTATCTATTATATATTCTTATACATATCTATTATATATTCTTATATCTATAAACCCCTAGTGTGTGTGTGTATCTATACATATGGGAGAGAGAGAGAGTGAATATTTTTCTCTTATTCAGTCTTTTTGTTCTATTTAGGCCTTCAATTGATTGGATGGTGCACATAAGGAGGGCAATCTGCTTTCCCCAGTCTATCCATTCAAATGTAAATCTCATTGAGAAATACCCTCACAGACATATCCAGAGGAATATTTATCCAAATGTATGGGAACCTCATGACCCATTCAAGTTGACACATAAAATTAACCAACACAATGGTTGTATAATTTTCTCCAGCCACACACAGCTTCAAAAGTGCAAGTGTAAAACAGAGAATTTGATTTATTTTGAACTGAGGTTTTACCAAGTGATTAAGACAGAGGAAGGTCCAAGGAAGTAGAGAGTAAAATGCAAGAGTGAATGATAATAAACCATGCTATTTAGATTGTGTAATAAAAAATAGTTTGGGGTAGTGAGAAGGTATAGGATTGTAAATTTGAACTATTTAATGAGATGGAGGAGTTGTTGAGATCAGAGACTAGAGGCAATGAGCTAGAAAGAGCAGAATTAGTGGTTGGAAATTGGAAAGCTTGAAATTGAAGTCATGAAGGGAGTACAGTGGTAGTTATGATAAAAAAAAGTTGAAGGAACATGCACAACGTTTGGTAGAGAGAGAGTGGAGGATAACCCAGATCGCTGCCTTAGTTATAAAGGAGGGTATAAGGTAAAGACAAGACTTGTGCACATATACAACTATTTTAAAAATTAGAATGTGGTCAGTGCCATAAGATATGCATTAAGAGAAAACTAGGTGAGATCTGAAAAGAAAGAAATCACTCTTGGCTAGTCAACCAAGAAGGAAGTGGGATTTCAATTCCACTCTGGAGGATGAGAAATATTCATAAATGCGGCCAAGGAGGAGAGAGGACATTCTAGGTAGAGGAGATGCTGGCGTTTGTGAGCTGCCGTTGGAGGACTTTTAAATAGCAGGATAGGGAATTTGGATTGATTTGATAGGCAATAGAGGATTACCAGAGGTCTTTGATGAAAGACATCTTATTACCTATCATCTAAAAAGAAAGATGAACCACCAATATTGGGAAGGGTGAATTAAATGAGTGTTTGGTGAAAGACTAGTTATCATATTAATGCAATTATAGCCTAGATAAATATAAAGGATTATATATTTAACCATAGTAGGAAGAAAGTGTATAGATTATTGGTATAGATTATCATAAAGCCTCAATAACACACAGTCTGTTTATTTTTGTAATTCAGTTGGCTGGCCAGGTCACTCTTCAGTTCTCTCTGATCTTGGCTGGGATCACTTACGTGTTTCATGACCATCTGTCTGATACTGATCTGGGATGTCCTTCCCTTGAAATGACTAGGGCAACTTGACTGAGCTTCATAAACCTCTCATCCGCTAGCAAGCTCATCTTGGCATTTCTCACGCCAGTTGCAGAGGGACAAGAGCAAAATGAAAAAGCACAAGCACTTTTTTTTTTAACATCTTTATTAAAGTATAATTGCTTTACAATGTTGTGTCAGTTTCTGCTTTATAAAAAAGTGAATCAGCTATACATATATCTATATCTATATCTATATCTATATCTATATCTATATCTATATCTATATATATATATATATCTCCCCATATCTCCTCCCTCTTGTGTCTCCCTCCCTCCCACCCTCCCTATCCCATCCCTCTAGGTGGTAAAAAAGCACCCAGTTGATCTCCCTGTGCTATGCGGCTGCTTCCCACTAGCTATCTGTTTTACGTTTGATAGCATATATATGTCCATGCAACTCTCTCACTTAGTCTCTTAGTCCCAGCTTACCCTTAGCCCTACCCGTATCCTCAAGTCCATTCTCTAGTAGGTCTGCCTCTTTATCCCATCTTGCCCCTAAGTTCTTCTGTTTTCTTTTTTTAGATTCCATATATATATATATATATATATATATATATATATATATATTAGCATATGATATTTGTTTTTCTCTTTCTGACTTACTTCACTCTGTATGACAGTCTCTATGTCCATCCACCTCACTACAAATAATTCAGATTCGTTCTTTTATGGCTGAGTAATATTCCATTGTATATATGTGCCACATCTTCTTTATCCATTCATCAGTTGATGGACACTTAGGTTGCTTCCATGTCCTGGCTATTGTAAATAGAGTTGCAAAGAACATTGTGGTACATGACTCTTTTTAAATTATGGTTTTCTCAGGGTATATGCCTAGTAGTGGGATCACTGGGTCGTATGGTAGTTCTATTTTTAGTTTTTAAAGGAACTTCCATACTATTCTCCATAGTGGCTGTATCAATTTACATTCTCACTAACAGTGCAAGAGAGTTCCCTTTTCTCAACACCCTCTCCAGAATTTATTGTTTGTAGATCTTTTGATGATGGTCATTCTGACCGGTGTGAGATGATATCTCACAGTAGTTTTGACTTGCATTTCTCTAATGATTAATGATGTTGAGCATTCTTTCATGTGTTTGTTGGCAATCTGTATATATTCTTTGGAGAAATGTCTGTTTAGGTTTTCAGCCCATCTTTGGATTGGGTTGTTTGTTTTTTTGATATTCAGCTGCATGAGTTGCTTGTATGTTTTGGAGATTAATCCTTTGTTAGTTGCTTCATTTGCAAATATTTTCTCTCATTCTGAGTGTTCTCTTTTGGTCTTGTTTATGGTTTCCTTTGCTGTGCAAAAGCTTTTAAGTTTCACTAGGCCCCATTCATTTATTTTTGTTTTTATTTCCATTTCTCTAGGAGGTGGGTCAAAAAGGATCTTGCTGTGATTTATGTCATAGAGTGTTTGGCCTATGTTTTCCTCTAAGAGTTTGATGGTGTCTGGCCTTAAATTTAGGTCTTTAATCCATTTCAGTTTATTTTTGTGTATGGTGTTAGGGAATGTTCTAATTTCATTCTTTTACATGTAGCTGTCCAGTTTTCACAGCACCACTTATTGAAGAGACTTTCTTTTCTCCATTGTATATTCTTGCCTCCTTTATCAAAGATAAGGTGACCATATGTGCGTGGGTTTATCTCTGGGCTTTCTATCCTGTTGCATTGATCCATATTTCTGTTTTCGTGCCAAAACAATACTGTGTTGATTAGCTTTGTAGTATAGTCTGAAGACAGGGAGCCTGATTCCTCCAGCTCCGTTTTTTGTTCTCAAGATGGCTTTGGCTATTCAGGGTCTTTTGTGTTTTCATAAAAATTGTGAAATTTTTTGTTCCAGTTCTGTGAAAAATGCCAGTGGTAGTTTGACAGGGATTGCATTGAATATGTAGATTGTTTTGGTAGTAGAGTCATTTTCACAATGTTGATTCTTCCAATCCAAGAACATGGTATATCTCTCCATCTATTTGTATCATCTTTAATTTCTTTCTTCAGTGTCTTATACTTTTCTGTATGCAGGGCTTTTGTCTCCTAAGGTAGGTTTATTCCTAGATATTTTATCGTTTTGTTGCAGTGGTAAATGGGAGTGTTTTCTTGATTTCACGTTCAGATTTTTCATCATTAGTGTATAGGAATGCCAGAGATTTCTCTGCATTAATTTTGTATCCTGCTACTTTATCAAATTCATTGATTACCTCTAGTAGTTATCTGGTAGCATCTTTAGGATTCTCTATGTATAGTACCATGTCATCTGCAAACAGTGACAGCTTTTCTTCTTCTTTTCCAATTTGGATTCCTTTTATCTCCTTTTCTTCTCTGATTGCTGTGGCTAAAACTTCCAAAACTATGTTGAATAAGAGTGGTGAGGGTGGGCAAGCTTGTCTTGTTCCTGATCTTAGTGGAAATGCTGTCAGTTTTTTACCATTGAGGATGATGTTGGCTGTGGGTTTGTCATATATGGCCTTTATTATGTTGAGGAAAGTTCCTTCTATGCCTACATTCTGCAGGATTTTTGTCATAAATGGGTGTTGAATTTTGTCAAAAGCTTTCTCTTCATTTATTGAGATGATCATATGTTTTTTCTCTTTCAATTTGTTAATATGGTATATCATGCTGATTGATTTGCATATATTGAAGAATCCTTGCATTCCTGGAATGACCCCCACTTGATCATGCTGTACTATCCTTTTAATGTGCTGTTGGATTCTGTTTGCTAGTATTGTGTTGAGGATTTTTGCATGTATATTCATCAGTGATATTGGCCTGTAGCTTTCTTTCTTTGTGACATCTCTCTGGTTTTGGTATCAGGGTGATGGTGGCTTCATAGAATGAGTTTGGGAGTGTTCCTCCCTCTGCTATATTTTGGAAGAATTTGAGAAGGATATGTGCTAGCTCTTCTCTAAATGTTTGATAGAATTCACCTGTGACCAGCCCATCTGGTCCTGGGCTTTTGTTTGTTGGAAGATTTTTAATCACAGTTTCAAATTCAGTGCTTGTGATTGGTCTGTTCATATTTTCTATTACTTCCTGGTTCAGTCTCGGCAGGTTGTGCATTTCTAAGTGTTTGTCCATTTCTTCCAGGTTGTCCATTTTATTGGCATATAGTTGCTTGTAGTAATCTCTCATGATCCTTTGTATTTCTGCAGGGTCAGTTGTTACTTCTCCTTTTTCATTTCTAATTCTATTGATTTGAGTCTTCTCCCTTTTTTTGTTGATGAGTCTGGCTAATGGTTTATCAATTTTGTTTATCTTCTCAAAGAACCAGCTTTTAGTCTTATTGATCTTTGCTATTGTTTCCTTCATTTCTTTTTCATTTATTTCTGATCTGATCATTATGATTTCTTTCCTTCTGCTAACTTTGGTTATTTTTTGTTCTTCTTTCTCTAATTGCTTTACCTGTAAGGTTAGGTTGTTTATTTGAGATGTTTCTTGTTTCTTAAGGTAGGCTTGTATAGCTATAAACTTCCCTCTTAGAACTGCTTTTACTGCATCCCATACGTTTTGGGTCATTGTGTTTTCATTGTCATTCGTTTCTAGGTATTTTTTGCTTTCCTCTTTGATTTTTTTCAGTGATCTCTTGGTTATTAAGTAATGTGTTGCTTAGCCTCCATGTGTTTGTATTTCTTACAGATTTTTTCCTGTAATTGATATCTAGTCTCATAGCATTGTGGTCGGAAAAGATACTTGATACAATATCAATTTTCTTAAAATTACCAAGGCTTGATTTGTGACCCAAGATATGATCTCTCCTGGAGAATGTTCCATGAGCACTTGAGAAGAATGTGTATTGTGTTGTTTTTGGATGGAATGTTCTATAAATATCAATTAAGTCCATTGTGTTTAATGTATCATTTAAAGCTTGTGTTTCCTTATTTATTTTCATTTTGGATGATCTGTCCATTGGTGAAAGTGGGGTGTTAAAGTCCCCTACTATGATTGTGTTACTGTCAATTTCCCCTTTATGGCTGTTAGAATTTGCTTTATGTATCGAGGTGCTCCTATGTTGGATGTATAAATATTTTCAATTGTTATATCTTCTTCTTGGATTGATCCCTTGATTATTATGTAGTGTCCTTCTTTGTCTCTTCTAATAGTCTTTATTTTAAAGTCCATTTTGTCTGATATGAGAATTGCTACTCCAGATTTCTTTTGAGTTCTGTTTGCATGGAATATCTTTTTCCATCTCCTCACTTTCAGTCTGTATGTGTACCTAGGTCTGAAGTGGGTCTCTTGTAGACAGCATATATACAGGTCTTGTTTTTGTATCCATTCAATCAGTCTATGTCTTTTGGTTGGAGCATTTACATTTAAGGTAATTATCGATATGTATGTTCCTATGACCATTTTCTTAATTGTTTTAGGTTTATTATTGTAGGTCTTTGCCTTCTCTTGTGCTTACAGCTTAGAGAAGTTCCTTTAGCATTTGTTGTAAAGCTAGTTTGGTGGTGCTGAATTCTCTTAGCTTTTTCTTGTCTGTAAAGCTTTTAATTTCTCTGTCAAATCTGAATGAGATCCTTGCTGGGTAGAATAATCTTGGCTGTAGGTTTTTCTCTTTCATCACTTTAAATTTATCCTGACGCTCCCTTCTGGCTTGCATAGTTTCTGCTGAAAGATCAGCTGTTAAAATTATGGGGATTCCCTTGTGTGTTACTTGTTGTTTTTCCCCTGCTGATTTTAAAATGTGCTCCTTGTATTTAATTTTTGATAGTTTGATTAATATGTGCTTTGGAGTGTTTCTCCTTGGATTTATCCTGTAAGGGACTCTCTGTCCTTCCTGGACTTGATTAACTATTTCTTTTCCCATATTAAGGAAGTTTTCAACTATAATCTCTTCAGATATTCTCTCAGTCCGTTTCTTTTTCTCTTCTTCTGGGATCCCTATAATTCGAATGTTTGTGTGTTTAATTTGTCCCAGAAGTTTCTGAGACTGTCCCCTATTCTTTTCATTCTTCTTTCTTTATTCTGCTCTGCAGTAGTTATTTCCACTATTTTGTCTTCCAGGTCACTTATCTGTTCTTCTGCCTCAGTTATTCTGCTCTTGATTCCTTCTAGAGAATTTTTAATTTCATTTATTGTGTCGTTCATCTCTGCTTGTTTGCTTTTTAGTTCTTCTAGGTCCTTGTTAAATGTTTCTTGTATTTTCTCCATTCTATTTCCAAGATTTTGGATCATCTTTACTATCATTATTCTGAATTCATTTTCAGGTAGACTGCCTATTTCCTCTTCTTTTGTTAGGTCTGATGGGTTTTTGCTTTGCTCCTTCATCTGCTGTGTGTTTCTCTGTCTTCTCATTTTGCTTATCTTACTGTGTTTGGGGTCTCCTTTTTGCAGGCTGCAGGTTCGTAGTTTCTGTTGTTTTTGGTGTCTGTCCCCAGTGGCTAAAGCTAGTTCAGTGGGTTGTGCAATCTTCCTGGTGGAGGGTACTAGTGCCTGTGTTCTGGTGGATGAGGCTGGATCTTGTCTTTCTGGTGGGCAGTTCCATGTCTGGTGGTGTGTTTTGCGTTGTTTGTGGCCTTATTATGATTTTAGGCAGCCTCTGTGCTAATGGATGGGGTTTGTTCCTGTCTTTCTCGTTGTTTGGCATAGGGGGTCCAGCCCTGCAGCTTGCTTGTCATTGAATGGAGGTGGGTCTTGGCTTTGAGATGGAGGTCTCTGGGAGATTTTTGCTGTTTGATGTTACATGTAGCTGGGAGGTCTCTTGTGGACCAGTGTCCTGGACTTAGTTCTCCCACATCAGTGGCACAGCCCTGATTCATGGCTGCAGCACCAAGAGCCTGTCCTCCACACGGTGATTCTGGAGTTCAGCAAGAATCCAGCCAGGGTTCTAGAACATTGCTGTGGTAGTGCTAGGGTGCCACGTGAGGACCAATGGGAAGGAGGAGAATCAGTGAAGGCAGAAGAGGCTGAGGCAGGAGTGGGGGCCAGCACAAGAACGGTTTACAAGTTTCTATTTAAGTCAGAGCTACTCATCTGTCACTGAGCAAAGCAAATATGATGACCCAGCAAGATAGGGTACCAAAAAAACCAGAAGAGAGAAAAAAAAAGTGATACAGAGAAGGGTGAAGGATTTAGGCCATTTTTGCAATATATTTACTACAGAATAGAAAGGAGAGGACATGTTACACAATATTTTGAATGTGTGAGAGTGTATGTATATGTGTGTATTTAAGCAGTAACTGCTTAATCAATACAGATAGGTACACTTATTCCATTGTGGTGATATAATTTCCAAGGGAAAGTATGTAAAGAAACAGATAGAGAGAGTGCAAGGGATAGAAAGAGATGCATAGAGCATCTTACATAAAGAAATTTGAAGTATGTCTATGAATTTTCTACAAATAAGAAGGTGGATTTGTCAATGAGTTGCAAGACCCCATCCATGTTTCTTTTAGATTTATATCTGAAATGAGAAACTGAAATCCAAGCAGAAAATATACTCCTATAATAGGCTTCAACTGTTCGAAGAAAGAGCTTGTTTTCTGGAACCACATAATGAGTTTGTACTCTATGTTAATTATCACATCTGGCCCTCAGGCATCTCATCTGTTAAATGTGGATATCTACTTGACAGCTGTAATTTCGAGGGTTGAATGAAATATCTGGCAAAAAGACAGATGTGCAGTTAGTACTCAATAAATACATCCATATCTCTCCTCCCCAATCTTCTTCTTCTAACTCTCCTTTCCCCCAATAATTTGTGCATTTGTATGTGTAATGAATGTTTATTTTCTTAATAGAGCAGTGACTAAAAGAGCTCACTTTGCTATAATAGTATAATTAAGTAAAAAACTACATTCTTGAATATTTACTTCTTTATTCCAGAAAAAGATCAGTGACAGGACATCAAGATTCTTATGCAATCTCTGCTGATACATTTTGAAGTGCTATGTAAATGTTAAAATCCTGGTCACAGGTTTCCTGTGACTACTTGCCTACTGATGACATCTGTGGATTCTGAGTTTTCATATTTTGTATCATGAATTTTAAGACTCTGTACAAGTTAATTTTGAAGCTACTAAACTGGATGAAATAAAAATAAGATTGTGATTAAAGATTTTGATTTTGATTAAAAGTGACAAAAAAAGGAACTTACAAACCAAAAGCTGCTATCTTGAAATATACTAATAAAAGTGCATTAGTTATCTGACAATTTCAACTCTACAGATTTAAATAAAGACATTTCTAAAAACAAAGTGCTCCTTTTGTATGAATGGGTAGAACAAAAATTACTTTGGATTTTTCCATGCCTAAATTAATAAATTTGTCAATGTATTTGGCATGTCTTAGTGTACTCAATGATTTAATTTCATTTAATATCATTTAATCTGATATTTAATTTCACCCTTATTTTATAGCGAAATACTTATACACAATAAGTGTATGATGATACTAAGTAATCAATCCTCAGATGAGTCGATGGAAGAGTCATTGACCATTATTATTAACAGATGTTTATAAAATACTACTCTATTCTAGGCCTATTATAATATAAAAAATGGAAAAATTCTTTTTCAATAAGATGCTGGACTAATTTCTTGGTGGAGGAAGATAACACCTGTGATGATCGATTTCAGGAACATTGAAACACATAATTTTATATTTCAAAATAACTTCTATTCTCTAGAAATTCTCAAAAAAAATTACATAGTGGAAAAAGAAGAGTTTTCAAAAATTATTTTAGGTACAAGTAATTCTAGCAGAAATTATTATTGCTGACTATACAGGTTACCTGCAGTTGGGGTTATTTGGTGGCTTTATTTGAAGGTGACTAAAAGAGAACACAATTCAAGGCAAATAGTTGTCTAGAAATAGGTTTTAATAAATGGAAAAAGAAGAGTACTAGGGGCTTCTCAGCACCAAATAGATCACCAAAGATAAATGTAGCCTTTGGAGTTTTGCTCAGAGCTGGCTCCATGTCAGGGGTACCTGCACTGAAACACCTAAAGGCAGACATGTAGATGAAGGAGACAGCTCGCCACCAGTAACATTTGAAAAGTAGAGAAAAAGCTCTGCTACACAATATCCTGCTTCAATATTTTCTAGGTGCCTGAATTTAATAGCTACCATCTTAGTAATTTAAGGTGATTATCATTATGACATTACTCCAGAAGAGAAGTTCTAGAAGAGAATCAAAGTGTCCTGTGTTTGAGATCTGGCTTTGGCATCTCTTTATACCACTGGGATGATGTAGAAGCAGGTGTGAGGAAGTTAGAATTCCAGCAATAAGGTAATATATAGAGAAATGAAGATGGGCACACCAGTGAGTACATGGTTTCAAGGAAACAGGAAAACTGATGAAAACTGAAAGGGAAGAAAAGGAATTCAAAGGGCATTGAAATGCCATGTAAATAAATAAATGTTGCCTTTCCTCCTCTTCCATCCCCCCTCCCTCCAGCCAATTATAAGGTTATATGAGCTTAAAAGAATCAAAGTTAATAAAGTGTAGAGAATGATAAATGTTTATTAATTTCTAAGATACTTAAAGTTTATAAATGCTTAAATTCGAGTCTTTCCAAAAAAAAAAAACTTCCTTTCTTTTTTACCTAATATATGTAATAAATGTTAAAAGAAATTTTTTTTGAAGGAAGCTAGATTGCAGAACAGAGGGATAGGGGGAGGAGAGAGACATTGAAAGGTCATCTTTATCACCAAGGAGGAAGGCCGGGCAATTGATTCATTACTTTAGTGACTATTTTGGTAACTCAAAATATGATTTTATTGATACACAAATAGATGATTGGGAAACACTTGGTTATAGCTGTATTCATAATATCTCAGAAAATGCATATTAGGCATTCTAATGCTCCTCCCTTGTATGTGCTATCAAATTGAGGTTATAGGAAACAAGTAAAAAGAATATAATGTGTAGGTTCATGTGGGAAGTGAGAATCCTGCCAAAATCCACTCTTAAATTTCTACCAACAGGGCTCATGATTCCTGGAGAGACGAGGGGTGATCTTGTTAAGTCAAATGCCAATCTTAGGTCCTTTCTGATCTCTTGGCTTCCAGGAGATACTGGTATCTACACTGTTGGCTTTCTGGTCTTTCAGGTGCTCAAATGAATGCTGTGTGTTTGAGCCCTAGGAGTTTTGTGCTGTGCTCTCTCAATTCCTTTAAGATAAGCTTCTGGCCCAAGTAACACACTGTTCCTTCCCCTTAGTGTTACATTCATTTTCCTTCCTCTCTCCATCTGACTATAAGGAAGCCTGTTTTTGTTCACAAAAATTAGCCCATACTTCCTCCTTAGTGAACTGACTTCTTAGCTTCACTATGGCTTACATTCCACAATAAATCTATTAATCTCTGCAGAATCAGGGGAAAAGAGCTCTCTTCAGGCAGCCAACTCTTGTGTCTACAGATTAAAAGTGAAGGTGCAATTCCTTGAGGTCCAGTGAATGGACCTCATTTTTGAATGAGTGAAAAGTGAAAAGTCACAGGTATAAAGTTAAAAAACTAGTTATGTTTCTTATCCATATCAGTTTTTCACCTAACTTTATCTTAGGGTGTGCATTTTTGAAATGAAGAGTGACAAAACAAATCTTGTCTTTTGCAAACAATGAAGCAAAACAAAAGCAGTACACCAGAGGTTTACTTTCTGATATCTCTCTTACCTTTGACCTTATGCACTTCAGTATCATCAATGTCGCTGTCTTTGCTATTTTGTCTAGGTTAAGCTTTATGAAATGCTTGTGGACAATAAAATAAAGATGGATAAGTACATTTAGAGTCTTGAATAAAGTTGGCCAACATCTCCTTCTTTGTAATTTATAAGAATTCTCACAAATGGTCTTCTACTATATTTTTCTCTTACTTAGAACAACTTTGTAGCATTCACTTGAATTTTTCAATCATAATGAAGATGTGAATTCAAACCCTGAGTACTAGAAACATTTTGGGGGTTTCTCATGAACAGATAAATTAGGGGGAAAGTAGGTCAAAACAAAGCTAAAGAGAAATTCAGTGCCATGTGTTTGAGTCCATGCTAACACAGATTGTATCGTCAGACTTCCAAGATAGCAATCTCCATATATCAGGTGCTTTATTGAATTTGCAGCTTCAACTAGACCCACTTAATATGTCTTTATAAATTAGTGAGATGGTTTTATTGGAAGACAGTTCTTTCTTGATCTCTCATATTTCTATGGGTCTCATTTGTTTTCAGGACTCTTATATAAATAAATAGCCTTGAAAAGGAAGAGATGTTTCCCTCCCTGGAGCAGATTTAAATTCCAGAGTAATAAAGGTAATGTCTCTCTCTCTGGAGAGGAGGTTGGGCCAGTTTTCCATAAGTACCTGTATAAGATTAGAGGTTTATTAATATCAGTGTCTTTCTCCTGTGATTCATCCCAGTGTGCAGGCAGGAAACACCTGACTCTCATGATGTTGCCCTGTGAGAATTAGGCTTAGAAAACTGCGGCAAGACGTTACTCTGGCCCTTGCTATAGCTGTGTATAATCAACTGCTTTTGCCCTGACCCAGAAACCTCATGTCTTTTCGTATCTATGAAACTGTAATGGGCTAACTTGTTAGCTTGCTGTAAGGTAAGATCTGAAGCACTGTACCTGAGGTGACAACTTTAGGAAATGCCTTAACAATTTCCTTGACTGGATTATATTTTGTCATTGTTTATAGAGAGATTTGTTCTTTTATATCAAGAAAACTTATCTAATTTCATGACTAATAAACACTCACAGTAGAAAATTAGAGGGATTCTAAAATAGGAAAAAAGACATTAACACCACCCATAATTGTGCCGTTTTGAGAAAATCATTAATAATATTTTCCATATATTCTTCGGTCTTCCCCATCTTGTGGGTACACACAAACACACACACACATTCACACATAGAAATGTAATTTTATAATTTGGGACCATATTGTATACATTGTTATATTTTGTGCTCTAATTCTAGAACTCCATATTATGGGTTTCTTACTCATAATTGCTTATATGATACACTATCATTATTGGGTTATAAAAGATACCACTTGGGTGTTACTTTATTTTTCTTATTATCACCTTTGTTTCTCAGCCTATCTTCCCATTCCCAAAATTACATTTTAAGATAACACTTACAGGATACTAGCCTATCCTGCACAATCTACCAATAGCTTTATATGTATTATTGTTGAAATAATATCAAGAACTCTAAGAAAATTTCATTAGTTATTTTTTCCATTTTACCAGCTGTTCATATCTTCCGTAGAGAGACCTTTCTTACCCTAATATCAAACTTTTATTTTATACTCTTAAATATTGACATTTAACACAAATCCATCTAGTGAGGAAGTGAGCTACTACTTCTAATAATTATGATATTTAACATATTTATTGGACATTTATTATGGTCAAGTGCTTTTCTAGGCAGTATGTATAGATGATATCATTAAAATCTCTCAGTCTCTTCAACTGGCACTGGTAGTATTATTATCCTCATTTTAAAGATAAATTAACTGAATAAGAACAAGTTTTAAAAAATCTTCCAAAAGTCACTAAGCAAGTATTTTGTAAAGTTAGAATTCACATTGTGCAGAGTCTGACTCCAGAACCCTCTCTGAACAATGGTAATGTTCTGTCCTCCAGAGTTAACCAAGAGTCCTATCACTATTTCTTGAAGCCACCAGATTACGTGGCTGATAAACAACAGATATTTATTTCTCACAGTCTGGATGCTGGAAGTCCAAGGTCAAGGTGCAGGCAGATTTGGTGTCTGGTGAGGGCCCACTTCCTAGTTCACAGAGGGCTGCCCTCCTGCTGTGTCCTCACATGGCAGAAGGGGCAAAGAATCTCTCTCAGGTCTCTTTTATACGGGCATTCATTCCATTTATGAGTGCTCCACTCATGAACAAATCACTTCCCCAAAACCATACTTCCTAATACCATCACCTTGGGTGTTTGGGAGGATATAAACATTCAATCTACAGCATCCCAGTCCACAAAGAAGGAGAGGTACAAATTCCATCCACAGGGGATAACAGAATGTCCTCTAAGACCATCCTTGTCATGAAATAATTACAGGAAATCATGAAAAACACTTCTTCAGTTTACTTGTTTGCAGAGTGTTATCTTTAATTAGGACAAATGGTCAGCACACTCTTCTCCCCTTCTCTCTTTATGATCGTTAAGCACAGAGGTTTATCTTGCCAACACAACCCTGGCACATAGGCATGACTGAAGCGACAGTCTTCTTAACTCTGCATCCAGCATTTGTTCCACCGCAAGCCTCCCTAAATTTAGATCAGGATCCTGCTTTAGAATTTGGAAAGAATATTTCATTCCTGTCATTATCCTAGAGCCACAACTTTCCCCCTTTCTAAATATAATTTAAAGCTCTTTTAGTGTTAACTTGTTTATGTAGGACTTTCTGAGATTGTTTATCTTTATAGCAGCCTGCAGTGTGAGGCTGAGAGGTTCAGAAAAAAATACTTAATTTTTTATAGATGAAAAATTAGAAAGTTGTATACAAATTTTGATTACAGATTATTTTTAATAACCATTCACTAATTTTCATGCTGATCACTGTAAGAACTATGTCTGTCACTGAAATAATGACTTACATTTTCAGGTTTCAATACGGGGAAAAAATAACATTTCAAGCATCAGTCCTATACATACTTTTGATTTTTCATAAGCATTTTGCAGAGTGTGACCTAAAATTATATTTAGGTACTTTCATATGAAGAAGGGCTTTGCTAACTAATTCATTAAATTTTAGCTAGAAACCCCCCTAATTTTCTTTCCCACTCTCCAGGATGTGTACATTCTGTATGAAATGACATACAAAATGTGCCTTCAAACAGAACTATCATTTTTCTGTTGTTGGGTTACTACAATGGGGTTATTGCAACCACTTCATTCCCTACTGCACCAGGGAGAGTCATAGAAGAATTTTTGGACTCTGGCCTGATATCACACACAGTCACAATCACTAGTACTTTACGCATTGTGTCTATTTGACTCTACCCTTGCCAGACAGTGAGCAAAATTAGTATTTAAGTTTTGATCACATAGCAAATGAGTTGTTATTCGTATTGCTTAATACTGACAATAGTTAAGAGTCAGATTTTGAAGATTAAGTCAAGAGTAATGTTTTCCTTTAAAAGTTTGAAGATAGATTATCTGTATTTTTTCTTCTTTATAATTCATGTTAACTTTAAGACTTGAATTGCTTATGGGAAAATAGAGAATTAGTCATTTAGTTAAGTATACTGTTGAGGCTATATTTTTTCTTTCCAAAGGATATAATTTTTGAAAATTACTACTTCCAAGAGAATTCAGTTGCGAACTATTATAGATGATTTTTTCTTAAGAATCAGTTTGGAGCTTCCCTGGTGGCGCAGTGGTTGAGAGTCCGCCTGCCGATGCAGGGGACACGGGTTCGTGCCCCGGTCCGGGAAGATCCCACATGCCATGGAGCGACTGGGCCCAAGAGCCATGGCCACTGAGCCTGCACGTCCGGAGCCTGTGCTCCGCAACGGAAGAGGCCACAAGAGTGACAGGCCCGCGTACCACAAAAAAAAAAAAGAATCAGTTTGAAACATCATATACATTTTTAATCTATACTGTTTTCTATATGATTTCCTTGCTGGAAAATAAAAATTTTACTATCATGTTTGGAAGTGACTATAACATCTGCATTTCTAGTTCTCAAAGGGGTTAATAATAAAAGTTATAACTTATTTAAAAAAAACTAAATGTGTTCCAAAGTCTTCTATCTTTTAATTCTCCCAATAAACTTATTGGGGTAAGTAAGCCTAAAATGATGTGTTCTTTGTATAGGCGAAGACAGTGGCTCAGAGATGATGAGTGACAATTAAAGCCCCACAGGCTTGGTTTGGACCTAACTCTTATGGCTTTAAAACCAATGAGTTTTAAAATTATTTCTTTAATATTTTCTTTATTAAACTATATTTGGTTTACAGTATTATATTAGCTTCTGGTGTACAACATAGTCATTCAATATTTTTACATATTATACTCCATTTATATTTATTACAAAATAATGGCTATATTTCCCTGTGCTGTACAATATATTTTAAAATTTATTTCACATACAAGTCTTCAACTACCTTTCTATAGACATTAACTACAGCTGCTTCTGGGTTTTTAATATATTCTCTAATCCAGACAAGCAATATATCACGCTTCACTTAACTTTTGTACCTTCTTTCAATGATTTTCTTCTTCCACATCACCCCTTTGGAAACAACCAGGGCACATCTGCCAAAATTCAGAGAGAAAACTGGTCATGGTGGGAGCAGAATACAATAAAACCTTCTTGACCCTGAATGTCATAAAGTCTCTCAGACTCAATAAATCTAAACTGAATAATCCCATAGCCTTCTCCATTTCAGAGATAAGACTACAATTCATTGAGTTGCTCAAATCAAGAACCTCGGAGAGAGGAGATGGAGTGTTTGACTAGAGGAAACAGTGGAGAATTTTGGAATGCTGGACATATTCTGTATGGTATCTTAGTAATGGACACAAGGCATTATGCATTTGTTCAAAAACCATAGAACTTCACACCAGAAAGATTAAATCTAATATAAGAAAATTAAAAATATAATCAGCCAGAATGTCGGAGGATACTCGGGAGGAATGCAGACTGTGACAAAATAATTAAGTGTATTGCAAATGAATGACACATCTTCATTGAGGTGGTGAGGGGTAAAGGGGCTGACCTAAGTAACTCTGGAAAATGATATTTTGACTGGAAACTGTAAGATTAAAGACAAAAGGAATTTCATATGAACACTCTAGTATGGTTGGTAAAATTGTTTCTCACAGAGGTACAGGTTAGTAATTCTGAAACAGTTGTGCATAAATTCCAGAACTGAGCAAGCAAATATATGGATGAGAGATGGGGGATGCCAGGTTTGTCACTGTTGGAAAGAGGTATTACAGATTAGCAGGGGGAAGAAGCTAAAATAAACCATGTAGTACTGGATTAGAGTCAGAGATACCAGCATCAATTCAGGTTTAGCTTAATATAGCTACAGATGGGAAGGTAAATAAATAATTATAGATAAGTATTTATACATGGGTTAGTATATATACATATGTTTTCTAGCTTTGTTCTCTGAGAGAAACTACAAGCATGACATCCCTGTAGTAATGAACATACTCAGTTTATAGATTTTGGTTCCTAATTCCATTCTCCAGTGAAATGAAATACGGCCCCATGGAGAAATGACTGATTCTAGAGATGGGGCACTAATATACAAGGTGAACCTGGCACATATTTTAGAGACAAAAAGTAAGGATGTTCTCAAGCAAGAAAAATATTGGTCTTGTCATATGGACACAGGAGCCAAGATAAAATATCACCTAATGGCCAAAACTGAATAATATGAGCAACAAAATAAAGTGGTAGTGGATTATACTCCAAAGTATAAAATAAATATGCATGAGATAAACTCATGAGAATAATATTTATCTCTGTGATAGTTCTCTCAAGAAACTCATAACCTCAATCTAACCATGGGAAAGTCATCAGACAAACCCAAATTAAAGGACATGCTTCTAAATATCTGGCCAGGGCTATTCAAAACAGTTAAAGTCATCAAAAATAAAAACAAAAATGTAGAAAATTATTATACACCTGATGAAGCTAAGGAGATGACAATTAAATATAATGTGGTATTCTAGCATGGAATCCTGGGACAGAAAATGAATTTTAGGGAAAAAATAGTAAAATTAAAATATAGTGTAGTATTTAATTACTAGTAATGTAGAAATGCTGATTGTTTTTTGGTTGTGGTGAACATACCTTAAGAGGGTAAGATGTTAGCTATAGAGGAAACTGGGTGAGGTGTACATTAAAATCTCAGTACAACTTGTGTAATTCCTCTATAAATCTAAAACTCTTCTAAATTTTTACAAAGATTATGTAAATAAATTTAAAATAAACACTTGAGAGTCATCCTTGGAAGTTCTTTCTTTCCCTTCTCCCAAATAATATGTCAGTGAAATTTATTGGTTTCAGCTTCAATTTATACAAAAATGTGTTCACTTCACTTCATCTCTATTTATACCCTAGTCAAAGACACTGTCAGTTTTGTCTGGTCTGTTCCAATAGCTTCTTAACTGGTTTCCTTGTTCCTGTTTCTTAACAACCCATTCTCTACATCATATCAGGGTTTTTTAAAAAATATATATATTTTTTGTATCACTCACAATGTATCTATATATTCTATTGTTACAAAACCAAACTTGGGTCCGCTTACCTGCATGCAGTAAAGCCAATCTACTGACACTGTGTTGCGGTGAAGGAAAGTGAAGCATTTATTGCAGGGTGCCAAGCAAGGAGTCCAGGTAGCTAGTGCTGAAAGGCATGAACTCCCTGAAGGCTTTCAGAGAAAGGTTGCTAATGACGGGGGTGTTGTGGATGTGTGATCAGCTCGTGGACATATAATTGGGAGTCAGCATCATCAACCTTCTGGTTCCAACCAGTCTTGGGTCTGAGTGCTTTTAGGCAGCATACAGTTAACTTCTTCTTCCTGGTAGGGGTTTCAGTATCTGCAAAACAGCTCGAAGGACATGGCTCAGAATATTATCTATAGTCCTTGAAGAGGAAAAGTCCTTGACTTTGTTTAATGGCTAAACTATTATTATTTTGTCTTGCTTGACTGTTTTCCTTTCTTTCTGCATTTTCTGACTTCTCTGATTAAATTTATTCTTTGGAACTTGGGGAAGGCCTAGAAGGATAAAGTTTTCAACAGACAAGAGGCAAGTGAAGGACATGGGGCAGAGGAGGGAATCTGTCTTGGGAAGGCCCCATAGGGTCCTGCTCAGTTACATTATTGCCATTAGAGTAAGATACAAATTCTTTATTGTATTATTTTAGGTAATGCTGTTGTAACAGACAAACCTGAAATTTTCAGTGGCTAAACACAGTAGTTTTTAAAATTTTTTTGTCCACATAAAGTCCAAGTCAACTTTCTTGAGAAACACATGACTTTCCTTCAGAGTGAATTAGAAAAAGCTCATTTTGTGGCTCAGTCTGTTTCAACAAGTGACTTCTAAATTAAGCCTGGGGAAAGCACATGGATAATTATGTGAGAGAATTTTATGGATTAAGCTTGGAAGTGGCATGAAATATTTATGGCCATGTTGTAATGGTTATATTCAGTTACATGACTCTAACTCGTTACAAAGGAGGCTGGGAAATGTAGCCCAACTGTGGATCAAAGCAGTAGAGGAACAGGGTGAAATGATCAGTCATAAAGGTAACAGTTTCTCCCTAACTTTCATCAGCCTCCACTGTCCCACATGAATGGGACACTAGGGACCAAGTCCCTTATGCTATAACCACACTTGAATTCCTTCTTTCATTCAGTATTCTAATTTCAACCTCCTTAGATATTTAAATTGGCTATTTTCTGCAACTACAATATTTTTGGATTATTTTTAAAATTTATGCATCAGATTTAATTAATCTTCCCAGGGAGACCTTATCCAACACTGAATTCAAACTAACCCCTAATTCTTCTCTGTTTTAGCAAAGCCTTTTATGTATTTCCAACCCCATCACATTCATCTTATCAAATTTTTAAAACTCATTTATTATTTGCCTGCCTGCTTCCCTGCCAAGCTCCATGGGAGCAGGACCTGACTTTCTTGTTCATTGCTCTGCCATCAGTGCCAGCAGAAAGCCTTAAAATGAAAATCTTTGAATGAATGTTCAGAAAGAATTGGTCTTCACTTCACTGAAAGGACTAGAAGAGAACACTAATTCTTCTTTGTGGAAGGAATGAAGGAAAGGAAGCACAAGAAATGATAAAAGAGCATTCAAAAATTTGCATAAAGACTGAAAGTTCAACTGCCAACAGAATATAGAGTTTCAGATTCCTTGTGTAGGCTCCTGTTAAATCATAAAGCTTCATTTCAGAATTGTGTAATACTTTCAATTAGTGGTCAATCATTTCCATATATAATGTGGTATAATTCCTCAAGAGACATCTACACAGTTCCCTCGAAGATTCACCAACTTTTCCTCAGCTACTTCTCTATACCTTTTATTTTTGCTAAACTGGAGGACTATGCATCTAAGTGAAGGAAGCAAACTTGAATTATAAATGTGAATTATGCTATTTGTAAGATTCATATGTTGTTTTACTATTTCCCCTTTTCCATTTTACCCCCTTCTCAACTGATTTCTTAGGTACATTTTTAGAATGAATTCTAATAAATAGAAAATTTTTGTTAGCTGAAATTTTTGAATGACATAATTTGAGTACTGCTTAGTGTTTTATTCACTAAAATAACATTTTCTAATGTTATGAGTAATTTGTTGTTATAATTTTTCAGAAAATGCTACTTATTCACATACCTACAAATCAAAACATATGTAGTCTCTACTCAGAAGATATATACACGTGAAGCTCCCCATCGTTATTCAGCAATTTGGCATTTCTTGGAAAGCTAAAATGAAATCTCTTGCAATAAGTTACAACAGATGAAATCAGTTTTAAGAAATACTTTATAAACAAGTCAAATCATGTTAGAACAGTGACCTTCAACTGTCTTTTCAAGGTATAGCTAGTAACTCCTTTTTTTTTAATATAGTGAAATTTCAATCTAATGAAATAACATGAATAGCCCCAATAATTTGCCTAGTCCCTTGCACTTCATGTAATTGAATTGTAAATCCATTCTAATGGGATTTACCCTTTGCATATCTTGAACCATCTCCTCCCTGGATTGGCTTCTTTTTCAGTTCATATATATCAGCAACAGGATTTTAGAGATGAGAAAGATTATGCAGCTCCTAGAGAGTGGGTACTGCATGTATGTAAATTTAACTCAATTTTATATCTCAAAAGCTCAGGCACTATTTCATTTCTAAATCTTCCAGTAGATTGGAAATAGGTAATGAAAATTTGTGTTAGAAAAGGGGAAAACATTTGTGCTTTAGCAAGAGTAAAATCTCGCAGGGTTTTGCAAAATATATACTTGACTATGGAAATGTAGAGAAGTAATAAAGTATATATTAAGAACCATTCTTCAGCATCAGTTAAGTTGCCACACAGAGGAATTCAGAAACTCCACTCTACCCATGCTAGGGAATATCTAGGTTCTTACTTTAAACCATAGAAGTGCAGCCAAAAGGAATGCCCACAGAAGCCATCTTTGGAAGGAAGCAAATCAGTGTTGTAGGTTGTTGTGAATAATGCCAGTGAGACCTTCATGAAGTGAATGCCTTAAGGAAATTGTGCAGGACACAGTGGTGTTTTATGAAATGATATCTCCTACAAAACAGACATGTGTTTAAATCATAGCTCCTGCCACCTCTTACTTGTGCCCTGAGACAAGTTACTTAATACTTCTGATTTCCAATTTTATCATGAGTAAAATTGGGATTAATAAAACCAATCTAAAGACACCATTCATATAAATCAAATGTGATAGTAAATGCACTGGACGAGCACATTATAACTATGATGGAGGTGATAATCTCCAAGATCACATGGAGTGGAATCTTCCTGGGAAATCTATAAATGTAGTTAACTTATCTACTTATATAAATATTGAATATCAATGTAGCTTCATTATGAAAGTCAACATATTTATAAGATACTTATTTTTGCTTTTTATGGAAATAAATTGGTTTTAACATTAGTTGTGTTAACTGTAGAATATTGCGATTGCATATCACTGTTATACTATTTATTTGAAAATTGTTAGCATTTATCTTTTATCGACCTTAATTTAGTTACATAAAGATGATATAAATATTAAATAGAGCCCTAATAAAACCCTAATATAAGGAATTCCCTGGCAGTCCAGTGGTTAGGACTCCAAGCTTCCACTGCCAGGGGCCTGGGTTCAATCCCTGGTCGAGGAACTAAGATCCTGCAAACCGTGAGGTTCGTCAAAAAACAAACAAACAAAAAAACCCCTAATATAAACTAATATAAGCCAAACTTAAGCCAACTTTCAGAAATTATTCTCTGTAGCCTATTGGTCTAGGGAGAATAAAAAAAATAAAGACACATCTCTGGATAAAAGCCACACTATGGGATATAGTATATTTGATTTTATCTACCTTTTAGATTATTTATATCCTTGATATACTACTGTACAGACAATAAAATGTTAGTGTCTGCCTTGTTAATTTCATCAGCCACTACAATGTTTGATTAGCTTGTTCAGGATGATCATTGGCTCAGTGAAATTAAAAGGAAACACCAAAAGGTTAAGCATTTTTCTTAATCAGATGCTGCTAGAATTTGAGGGCATGTCTCATCATTCATACATAAGAAAACCTACCAAATGCCATTGTCTTCTGGGGGGTATTACAGAGAGAGATGAGCAGTCTTCTGTTAAGACAGATGGCAGTTGGTCCACAGATGAGGGAGGGAAAGAGTAGAAGAAAAGGATCAAATGACTTGCCATTTGGGAAGAAAAGCATGGGTAGTTCCATAGTCAATATCTGAAAAAAATGTGCTTAGGAGGGATTTATTTTATATATTCATTACTCATTACAGTTTATATATTTACGTATTGGTTCATTAGTCTATCAATTCATTCAATGTTAATCTCACTAAAACAATTTTAAATATTTTTTCTCCTGTTTATTTGGGGCTGTAATGAGTGGTAAATTAGAGTACTTCCTGAGCGTTAAACACTACCTCAAAAACAAAAAAAAGAGACAAACAAATCTTGGAAGATAGGAAAAATTCAAATTCTGATGATATATAAAAAAATTAGTTAGTATGCCTTTGCTCTGCAGGCTGACCTGATTCCAAATGCTACCAATTAATCAGCAAATGAAGTGGTAAATAGATGTATTATTTTTGTTCTAACTTTGCTCTAACTTTGTAATTACTCACATGCAAAATGTGTGACTCTAGTCATAGTGGTATCTATTAAAATTCTAATCCAGCTAAGTTAATGTGTACATGAAGAAGGAAATGCTTGCAAAATTATTATAATTAAGTTGCTTTTAATGGCCACATTTTGAGAACACAAGGAAATGAGTAGTTAATTCCCTAGAGAGATAAATGAACATACTGTAAGGAGCAAAATGTACTTTAACATTTATAGCAATTTCTTACTTTTATCACCCTGACTTCTCTGATTGGAGTTAAATCCACCTTGAGATGACACATTCAACCTGATACAAATAATCACTACACCAAATTGGTGATGAAGGAACAAAGTATAACCGTTTTTCAAGAGAAATTTCAGTTCTACCTACTACATGCTTTAGGGAAAAAAAACACACTAGTATAGTCTGTCTTTTTGAAAGTTGCTTC
The DNA here is from genome assembly GCF_003676395.1 of Aethalodelphis obliquidens. Lineage (NCBI taxonomy): Eukaryota > Metazoa > Chordata > Mammalia > Artiodactyla > Delphinidae > Aethalodelphis > Aethalodelphis obliquidens. Next base: position 19,545,195 of record NW_020837945.1, read on the forward strand.
TCTCATTTTTATATTATAATAATTATATGTATATTGTTATTATAAGATATTTTTATCTTATATGCTCCAAGAAAGCACTAGAAAAAATGACCTTTTAAATGTTCAATTCTGTTTTAAAGATCTCTTAAAAAGAAATGTTAAATGAATAATGTTTAGAAGATGTTTATAAAAGAGAACAGTGAGAAGATGAGTTTTGGGATAGTTACATGTACCGATTTTTACTTTCCTTCATTGCCTTTTTATCCTCTCAATGTAGGATTGGAATTTGTTTTGTAACATGCTGCTGGTGTTGTCCTGGAGAAATAGCATTGTGGGGTTGGAAATACTAGATTCAGTTATGAAAAGCTGAAGTTTATAGACTATAAGTTAATAAAGATATTTCAGGGAAACCATCAGCATATCATTTGTTGCCAAAATTGGGGACAATGTTTCAATACAGGCAACATTTACTGCCTTCTTGTATTTTGCAGAACTCCTTCTCAATTTCCTTATTCCTTGTGCCTCTGGATGTCCAGTGCTTTATAGCAAAAATAGAAGTGCTTGACTGCCAAAATCAACCAAAATTTGCTCTATTCAATCAACACTTCCCATTTCCATTTTCTGATTCCATTAGTGTTAGTTTCATATTTTGGCATTTATTTTCAGCAATTCCAGATAAAGCATAGTCAATGGCATAGACTGCATTCTTCCTCCCTCTTTATCTCGATCTTTGGGATATTTCCTACCTGTGGGCCTGTTAGGATGTCAATCTCCATATCCTGTTTTCCCCTGCAACAGTATTGGAAAGAGATTCAGGCTCATCCGATATAGCTCTGCATCTCTACGGAAGAATGATTGCTTAACAAATAAGCATGAGGATCTAGCTGGACCAATTAAAATATTCCTTTGCATTTTTCCACTTGGAATCATGGAAAAAGCTATCTTCATTTTGGATCATTTGTTGGGGAAGATAGAATATGGGGATTTGGGGATGTCATCTTTCTTGGTTGTGAAAAAAAATCCTACCTGAAGCAGAGATGTATGAAGTTGACATGAAAAGAGAAGTAGAGATGACCTGAACTGAGCAACTGGGAGAGAGCCATGGCAGCATGTTTGAGTTCCTCTCTTGCCTGAAACATTATCCTTTCTGAACCTCTAGTAATGTGAATCGATAACATCCCTATGTATGAGCTGATTTGAGTTTCTGTCACGTACAGCAGAAAAAAGTTCTGTTAAGTTCATAAGAGGTAAATAAGCTTTACCTAAACCCAAACAGCTATACTGTTAATTAAAGTGGTAAAATTACTTGGAAGCAATTTCTGTTGCTAATAATAAGTGTAGAATATGTTTAATAATAATTTATGTCAAATTAATATGACTGACATAGAACTTTAGTTTTCAAAGAGGGAGATCTGCTCGGTGTTTTGTGACCACCTAGAGGGGTGGGATAGGGAGTGTGAGAGGGAGGGAGACCCAAGAGGGAAGAGATATGGGAACATATGTATATGTATAACTGATTCACTTTGTTATAAAGCAGAAACTAACACACCATTGTAAAGCAATTATACTCCAATAAAGATGTAAAAAAAAAAAAAAAGATTGCAGTCATTACCTCATTGGATTGTCACAATAATACTTTAAGTTAGATAGGTACTAGTGGTTTTATAGTTTAAACATATGGGAATTTAGTTAAATTAATTGCCCATAGTAACACAGATAATAAATAGTTGAGCTGAGATTAGAACTCAGGAATTTTGATGTTAATTTCAGGTTTTTTCCCCACATGATAAACATTTTGCTCTTTTGTGCTCTTTGTCTGTTCTGCTTTTCCTACCCTCTTCCACTCTCTCATTTCCTGGAGGCTCAGCACTGCAGCCACACTTCATCTTTCTACTAGCCTACACTCATCTCTTCCCAACCTCCTCACCCCAAACATTCACATGCTTATAAGTGGAGTCATAGTTCAGGCAGTGTGGATTGCCAGAGGGAATAGTGGAAATTCAGAACTATGAATCACAACTACACAGCTGAATAATGCTTCATGTACAATTTGCAAAGTCCTGGTTCTCTGATACCCCATAGACATGAAAAGGGAGGCTCTAAGTGGATATTCCTTATGCTAATCTCACTCTGCCCACTTGTGGAGGCCATGGCCCATGCTTAGCAATTTAGGCAATCTGAAATATAAATGACCTAAAAATGTGATTCTCAAGTGTTAGCCTGCCTCAGAATACCCTGGAGGGCTGGCTGAAGCACTCTCAGAGTTTCTGATTCTGTATGCCTGAAATGAAGCCTGGGAATTTGCATTTTGAACAAGTTCAAGGAGATGCTAATGCTCATGGTCCTAGGAACACACTCTGAGAACAATTTACCTGAAGAATAACCTCTTTTAAGTAGATAGAGGTAGTCAAAAATTTACTGGATTCCCAAAGAATCTAACTTGCCCTTCTTTCCTCCTACCTGTCCAGAACTCATGACCAAAGACACTGGACACTCCCTCTTGTTTGCAGGCCAGTGATAAGTGTATTTTTCAATGTCAGTCCTTGAGATGTGGGCTATATTTATGCAAAGGAGTCATGACAAGCATCACAAGGTAGTGGTTGAGAGTATGAGACTTAGAATGAGACCACCCTGAGTCTAAATCCTGTCTCTGACTCTCACAACCTGCATGATTTTAAACACATTAATCAAGTTCTTTCTTATGCTCCTTAAAGTAGGGGTGATGGTATCATCTACTGCTCTGTGCTGTGGTGAACATAAATAAGATAATTAATGTGACACACCTAACCCTGTGTCTAATACAGTCTGCATTGAATATATAACATTCACAATAATTTATTAAATTATTTAAAAGGCACGTAGGTAAAGTCAAAATATGACTATTGGCAGTATATGTTGGTACATCTAAACGAGCTTCCAAATGAGTTTTGAAGCGTAATGTGTTTATACTTTTTTTTTTTTTTTTTTTTTTTGTGGTACGCAGGCCTCTCACTGTTGTGGTCTCTCCCGTGGCGGAGCACAGGCTCTGGACGCGCAGGCTCAGTGGCCACGGCTCACGGGTCCAGCCGCTCCGCGGCATGTGGGATCTTCCTGGACCGGGGCACAAACCTGTGACCCCTGCATCGGCAGGTGGACTCTCAACCACTGCGCCACCAGGGGAGCCCTGTGTTTATAATTTGATGACTGTGTAGATAAATAATGTTTAAGCCATCTATAATATACAATCTATAATATTTTTCTCTTAGGCACAGCCATAAAATGTCAGGTACAAGCATATTTTGTTGTTGCTTACGCTGTTCTGAGTCTTTCTCCACAGAAACAAGACTTGTTGATGGTACCACACAACTGAGAATGCTAAAGACAGACAGAGCCATCAGTGACAACCTTTATTACACACAGGACAGTGATGTTCCCAAGGCTTGATCATCTTGTTTATATGCTCCCTTATTGGCCCTTTGTACATTTATTTGCATCTACCTGGAACACTATTTCTACTAACCCCTCTTGCTTAACTGATTCATATTCAATATTTTAGATTTCACTTTGGGTTTTATTCTAAGTGTGAATCAGAAAACATCTTATATATTTCCTAATAGAGCATCTACTATGATAAATTTTAATTCAATATTTTATTGTTTACATACATTATTAGATTCAAAGTTCCTTGAAAATAGAGACCATCTATAGTTAAGTTAGGTAATAAACATTTACTGAGTGCCTACTATGTATTAGGATAGGTGCTGGGGATTCAAAGTTGAATAAGACTCTATTTCCCAGTGATACCAAAAAGATCCATGAGTAGATGTAATAATGGGATGGGACCTAATTTTGAACTGGAATTAAGGAAAGGTCTTCCTTTCCTGTCATTTAAGTTGAACTTTAAAGATGATAAAGAATTACTCACATGGACAGTGTCGTGAAGAGCATTTAAGGCTAGTGTATATCTATGAAGAAACTAAGTTGGGAAAATGATTAATGAGTTCCAGAAAAGATAGAAGCAAATTTGACTGGACCATGGTGAACAAGGGTAATGTTAGATGCAAAGTGAACCCAGAGATGTGTTAGAGGCAAAACATAAGTTCTTAGAGGTGATGTTAAAGACTTTGAATGATGAGAGCAAAATCAGAGGGTATGGGATTTCCGGGTGGCGCAGTGGTTGAGAGTCTGCCTGCCAATGCAGGGGACACGGGTTCGTACCCCAGTCCAGGAAGATCCCACATGCCGCGGAGTGGCTGGGCTCGTGAGCCATGGCCGCTGAGCCTGTGAGTCTGGAGCCTGTGCTCCATAACGGGAGAGGCCACAACAGTGAGAGGACGCATACAGAAAAAAAAAAAAAAAAAAAAAAAAAAAAAAAAAAAAATCAGAGGGTATTGTCTCATAGAATGAGATATAGAAGAGTTTTTTTTTTCCCCCCAAGGAGTATTAACTGTGTCAAATGCTGTGGAAGATCAAGAAGGATGAGGACTAAAAGAGCTCCACTGAAATGAACATCACAGAGGACACTGGAATTTCATCAAAAGCAATTTTGGTGGTGTGGAATAAGTAGAAATCAACTTTGACTTGAGGAGTGATTATAAAATCAGAAAGAGGAAACATGAAAAATTCTGCCAAGAACCCTGATTTATCGCAGAAATGAGATGCTAACTCGATGGGGGTTGAGGGTTAAAAAGGCTGGTTTTTTTGTTTGTTTGGTTGGTTTTTTAGTGGGAAACATACACATACACATCTTGTGGGGACAAGATCGAGTAAGTGCCAACTCAATATTTTAATATGATTTAAGATATTAAAGTAAAACTTCTTGTTCAGTTAAATTGAAAATCTAGAGTTAGACATCCATTATAACTCAGAGCCATTCATTTTATAATTTTATTCTCTAGCCTTAAAGTTCAACAGTAAGCAGAGTTTTTTTCTATTTTTCACACCTAATACCTAGAGTCTAATCCATTACAAGTTATGTTAGAAAATTTAAATGTCAAGAAATATATTTTTTTCTGTATAAAATCTTGAGTTATATTCCTTTTTAAACTTTACAGATATCAACACTTCCCATACATGCAGAAATTACTTCTACTCTGATATCAGTGTTTCAAAGCCCTTTAATTACTAAAATATACATGTTATACATTTTAGTAACATAGTTTTTTTAAATCAAGGAACAAGCAAAAATAATAAATTTACAAATTATAAAACAATACAATTTTAAATTTAGTTCACATGGAAAATATCATTTAAAAAAGGAATATTATTCTTTTCATAAATTAAAAGGACTTGGTCTTAATTTTCAGCCTTGAGGACATGATCACTCAGAATGGAGGGGTGGGTTTCATAAATAAGACAAAGGCCTCCATGTGATGCTGATATTCCTTCAGGTGAAAAAAGCAATTTTTTCTCACTTTTTCCTTGGGTTTTCATCATGAGAAAGTCAATTTTCTAAACAAAATTGTGCATCTCAGTAGGAGGAGCTGAAGGTCAAGGTGTCACCAAAATTTGTAGCAAAAACGATGGGCTGTTTGTTTGATGGGGTGGTTACTGACTGGAATAAAGATGGAAGAAAAACTATGATTTTCATACCAAGACCAGCAAATTCACCAGCGTTGTATTTAGTAGAGAAAAACATCATCGTTTCTACCATCTCCCTCAACCTGTTTATCCCATCTGTCAGATTCTGTGTGATTCTTTTAGGAGGCAGGCGAGTTTCTGTGTGATTCTTTTTGGTGGCAGGTGAGTTTCCTTTCTCCCAGTAGAGTTTGACAGTGAGTTAATCAGCTTTAGGGGCTACTGAATACTGTCTAATGGGGCAGGATGACTGGTCCTATGTTCTCTCTTTCCTCTGCTTAAAATGTTATTGCAAATGTAAAGTGAACACCCCAGAAGCTTCATCAAGTCACACATCACAAGGCATCAAATGGATATTTTTGAACATACTTGACACCACGTAAACAGTACAAAATCAGGTTCTGTGACTTCAATAATGTCTTCACAGTGAGTGAGAAAAGCATCCCCATGGGAATTTTAAAAAATTACTGCTCAACCCTAAACAAATAACTCTATCAGGAGGGCAACCTAGTCTTCTGAGGAGGCTGCGATGCACTGTCACATACTCCTGCTGGTCCAATAACCTCTTTCAAGAGAAAGGATATCGGGACGAGAGGAAGATGCCAGAAGAGTAAGACACGGAGATCACCTTCCTCCCCACAGATACACCAGAAATACATCTACACGTGGAACAACTCCTACAGAACACCTACTGAACACTGGCAGAAGACCTCAGACCTCCCAAAAGGCAATAAACTCCCCACGTTTCTGGGTAGGGCAAAAGAAAAAAGAATAAACAGAGACAAAAGGATAGGGACGGGACCTGCACCAGTGGGAGGGAGCTGTGAAGGAGGAAGGTTTCCACACACTAGAAGCCCTTTCATGGGCGGAGCCTGCAGGTGGCGGAGGGGGAAGCTTCGGAGCCGCGGAGGAGAGCACAGCAACAGGGGTGCGGAGGGCAAAGCGGGGAGATTCTGGCACAGAGGATCGGTGCCGTCCAGCACTCACCAGCCGGAGAGGCTTGTCTGCTCGCTCGCTGGGGCTGGCGGGGCTGGGAGCTGAGGCTTGGGCTTCCGTCAGAGCGCAGGGAGAGCACTGGGGTTGGCGGTGTGAACACACCCTGCAGGGGGTTAGTGTAACATGGCTAGTCGGGAGGGAGTCCGGGAAAAGGTCTGGAGCTGCTGAAGAGGCAAGAGACTATCTCTTCCGTCTTTATTTCCTGGTGCACGAGGAGAGGGTATTAAGAGCGCTGCTTAAAGGAGCTCCAGAGATGGGCGCAAGCCGCGGCTAAAAGCGCGGACGCCAGAGAAGGGCAATAGACGCTAAGGCTGCTGCTACTGCCACCAAGAAGCCTGTGTGCAAGCACAGGTCACTGTCCACACCCCCCTTCCAGGGAGCCTGTGCAGCCCGCCACTACCAGGGTCCCGGGATCCAAGGACAACTTCCCCAGGAGAACGCACGGTGCGCCTCAACCTGGTGCAACATCACACAGGCCTCTGCCGCCCAGGCTCGCCCCACACTCCGTACCCCTCCTTCCCCGCAGCCTGAGTGAGCCAGAGTCCACGAATCAGCGGCTCCTTTAACCCCGTCCTGTATGAGCGAAGAACAGACGCCCTCCAGCGACTTACACGCAGAGGCGGGGCCAAATCCAAAGATGAGCCCCGGGAGCTGTGAGAACAAAGAAGAGAAAGGGAAATCTCCCCCAGCAGCCTCAGAAGCAGCGAATTAAAGCTCCACAATCAACTTGATGTACCCTGCATCTGTGGAATACATGTATAGACAACAAATCATCCCAAATTGAGGAGGTGGACTTTGAGAGCAAGATTTATGATTTTTTCCCTTTTCCTCTTTTTCTGAGTGTGTATGTGTATGCTTCTGTGTGAGATTTTGTCCGTATAGCTTTGCTTCCACCATTTGTCCTAGGGTTCTATCCGTCTGTTTTTTATTGTTTGTTTGTTTGCTTTCTTAAAACAAATTTTTTTCTTAATAATTATTTTTTATTTTAATAACTTTATTTTATTTTATCTTACATTATTTTATTTTACGTTATCTTCTTTCATTCCTTCTTTCCTTCCTTCCCTCCTCCCTCCCTCTCTCTGCCTCCTTTCTTTCTTTCTTCTTTCTTTCTTTCTTTCTTTCTTTCTTTCTTTCTTTCTTTCTTT
>NW_020837945.1:19552880-19689476 GCF_003676395.1 Aethalodelphis obliquidens
TCTTTCTTTCTTTCTTTCTTTCTTTCTTTCTTTCTTTCTTTCTTTCTACTTTTTCTCCCTTTTATTCTGAGCCGTGTGGATGAAATGCTCTTGGTGCTGCATCCAGGAGTCAGTGCTGTGGCTCTGAGGTGGGAGAACCAACTTCAGGATACTAGTCCACAAGAGACCTCCCAGCTCCACATAATATCAAACAGCGAAAATCTCCCAGTGATCTCCATCTCAACACCAGCACCCAACTTCACTCAACGACCAGCAAGCTACAGTGCTGGACACCCTATGCCAAACAACTAGCAAGACAGGAACACAATACCACCCATTAGCAGAGAGGCTGCCTAAAATCATAATAAGTCCACAGGCACCACAAAACACACCACCAGACATGGAACTGCCCACCAGAAAGACAAGTTCCAGCCTCATCCACCAGAACACAGGCACTAGTCCCCTCCACCACAAAGCCTACACAATCCACTGAACCAACTTTAGCCACTGGGGACAGACCAAAAACAACGGGAACTAATAACCTGCAGCCTGCAAAAAGGAGACCACAAACACAGTAAGATAAGCAAAATGAGAAGACAGAAAAACACACACCAGATGAAGGAGCAAGATAAAAACCTACCTGACCTAACAAATGAAGAGGAAATAGGCAGTCTATCTGAAAAAGAATTCAGAAAAATGATAATAAATATGATCCAAAATCTTGGAAATAGAATAGACAAAATGCAAGAAACATTTAACAAGGACCTAAAAGAACTAAAGATGAAACAAGCAAAAATGAACAACACAATAAATGAAATTAAAAATACTCTAGATGGAATCAATAGCAGAATAACTGAGGCAGAAGAACAGACAAGTGACCTGGAAGATAAAATAGTGGAAATAATTACTGCATAGCAGAATAAGGAAAAAAGAATGAAAATAACTGAGGATAGTCTCAGAGACCCCTTGGACAACATTTTTAAACGGACCGACATTCGAATTACAGGGTTTCCAGAAGAGGAAGAGAAAAAGAAAGGGACTGAGAAAATATTTGAAGAGATTATAGTTGAAAACTCCCCTAATATAGGAAAGGAAATAGTTAATCAAGTCCAGGAAGCACAGAGAGTCCCATACAGGATAAATCCAAGGAGTAAAATGCCAAGACAAATATTAATCAAACTGTCAAAACTTAAATACAAAGAAAGCATATTAAAAGCAGCAAGGGAAAAATAACACACAAGGGAATCCCCATAAGGTTAACAGCTGATCTTGAAGCAGAAACTCTGCAAGCCAGAAGGGACTGGCAGGACATATTTAAAGTGATGAAGGAGAAAAACCTGCAACCAAGATTACTCTACCCAGCAAGGATCTCATTCAGATTTGATGGAGAAATTAAAAGCTTTACAGACAAGCAAAAGCTGAGAGAGTTCAGCACCACCAAACGAGCTTTACAACAACTGCTAAAGGAACTTCTCTAGGCAAGAAACACAAGAGAAGGAAAAGACCTACAATAATGAACCCAAAACAATTAAGAGAATGGGAATAGAAACATACATATTGATAATTACCTTAAACGTAAATGGACTAAATGCTCCCACCAAAAGACACAGATTGGCTCAATGGATACAAAAACAAGACCCATATATATGCTGTCTAAAAGAGACCCACTGCAGACCTAGAGACACATACAGACTGAAAGTAAGGGAATGGAAAAAGATATTCCATGCAAATGGAAACCAAAAGAAAGCTGGAGTAGCAATTCTCATATCAGACCAAATAGAATTTAAAATAAAGACTATTAGAGAAGACAAAGAAGAACACTACATAATGAACAAGGGATTGATCCAAGAAGAAGGTGTAACAATTGTAAATATTTATGCACCCAACATAGGACCACCTCAATACATAAGGCAAATACTAACAGCCATAAAAGGGGAAATCGACAGTAACACAAACATAGTAGGAGACTTTAACACCCCACTTTCACCAATGGACAGATCATCTGAAATGAAAATAAATAGGGAAACACAAGCTTTAAATGATACATTAAACAAGATGGACTTAATTGATATTTATAGGACATTCTATCCAAAAACAATAGAATACACATTTTTCTCAAGTGCTCATGGAACATTCTTCAGGAGAGATCATATCTTGAGTCACAAATCAATCCTTGGTAAATTTAAGAAAATTGAAATTGTATCAAGTATCCTTTCTGACCACAACGCCGTGAGCCTAGATATTAATTATAGGAAAAGATCTGTAAAAAATACAAACACATGGAGGCTAAACAATGCACTACTTAATAACGAAGTGATCACTGAAGAAATCAAAGAGGAAATGAAAAAAATACCTAGAAACAAATGACAATGGAGACACGACAACCCAAAACCTATGGGATGCAGCAAAAGCAGTTGTAAGATGGAAGTTTATAGAAATACAATCCTACCTTAAGAAACAGAAAACATCTCGAATAAACAACCTAATCTTGCACCTAAAGCAATAGGAGAAAAAAGAACAAAAAACCCCAAAGGTAGCAGAAGGAAAGAAATCATAAAAATCAGACCAGAAATAAATGAAAAAAAAAATGAAGGAAACAATAGCAAAGATCAATAAAACTAAAAGTTGGTTCTTTGAGAAGATAAACATAATAGATAAACCACTAGCCAGACTCATCAAGAAAAAAAGGGAGAAGACTCAAATCAATAGAATTAGAAATGAAAAAGGAGAAGTAACAACTGACCCTGCAGAAATACAAAAGATCATGAGAGATTACTACAAGTGACTCTATGCCAATAAAATGGACAACCTGGAAGAAATGGACAAATTCTTAGAAATGCACAATCTGCCAAAACTGAATCAGGAAGAAATAGAAAATATGAACAGACCAATCACAAGCACTGAATTTGAAACTGTGATTAAAAATCTTCCAACAAACAAAAGCCCAGGACCAGATGGCTTCACAGATGAATTCTATCAAACATTCAGAGAAACGCTAACACCTATACTTCTTAAACTCTTCCAAAATATAGCAGAGGGAGGAGCATTCCCAAACTCATTTTATGAGGCCACCATCACCTTGATACCAAAACCAAACAAGGATGTCACAACGAAAGAAAACTACAGGCCCATATCACTGATGAACATAGATGTAAAAATCCTCAACAAAATACTAGCAAACAGAATCCAATAGCACATTAAACGGATCATACACCATGATCAAGTGGGGTTTATTCCAGGAATGCAAGGATTCTTCAATATATGCAAATCAAACAATGTCATAAACCATATTAACAAATTGAAGGAGAAAAAACATATGATCATCTCAATAGATGCATAGAAATCTTTCAACAAAATTCTACACCCATTTATGATAAAAACCCTGCAGAAGGCAGGCATAGAGGGAACTTTCCTCAACATAATAAACGCCATATATGACAAACCCACAGCCAACATCGTCCTCAATGGTGAAAAACTGAAAGCATTTCCACTAAGACCAGGAACAAGACAAGGTTGCCCACTCTCACCACTCTTATTCAACATAGTTTTGGAAGTTTTAGCCACAGCAATCAGAGAAGAAAAGGAAATAAAAGGAATCCAAATCGGAAAAGAAGAAGTAAAGCTGTCACTGTTTGCAGATGACATGATCCTATACATAGAGAACCCTAAAGATGCTACCAGAAAACTACTAGAGCTAATCAATGAATTTGGTAAAGTGGCAGGATACAAAATTAATGCACAGAAATCTCTGGCATTCCTATATACTAATGATGAAAAATCTGAAAGTGAAATCAAGAAAACACTCCCATTTACCATTGCAACAAAAGGAATAAAATATCTAGGAATAAACCTACCTAAGGAGACAAAAGACCTGTATGCAGAAAATTATAAGACACTGATGAAAGAAATTAAAGATGATACAAATAGACGGAGAGATATACCATGTTCTTGGATTGGAAGAACAAACATTGTGAAAATGACTCTACTACCCAAAGCAATCTACAGATTCAATGCAATCCCTATCAAATTACCACTGGCATTTTTCCCAGAACTAGAACAAAAAAATTCAGAATTTGTATGGAAACACAAAAGACCCTGAATAGCCAAAGCAATCTTGAAAAAGAAAAATGGAGCTGGAGGAATCAGGCTCCTTGACTTCAGACTATACTAAAAAGCTACAGTAATCAAGACAGTATGGTACTGGTACAAAAACAGAAATATAGATCAATGTAACAGGATAGAAAGCCCAGAGATAAACCCACGCACCTATGGTCACCTTATCTTTGATAAAGGAGGCAGAAATGTACAGTGGAGAAAGGACAGCCTCTTCAATAAGTGGTGCTGTGAAAACTGGACAGGTACATGTAAAAGTATGAGATTAGATCACTCCCTAACACCATACACAAAAATAGGCTCAAAATGGATTAAAGACCTAAATTTAATGCCAGAAACTATCAAACTCTTGGAGGAAAACATAGGCAGAACACTCTGTGATGTAAATCACAGCAAGATCCTTTTTGACCCACCTCCTAGAGAAATGGAAATAAAAACAAAAATAAACAAATGGGAACTAATGAAACTTCAAAGATTTTGCACAGCAAAGGATACCATAAACAAGACGAAAAGACAGCCCTCAGAATGGAAGAAAATATTTGCAAATGAAGCAACTGACAAAGCATTAATCTCCAAAATTTATAAGCAGCTCATGCAGCTCAATGACTAAAAAACGAACAACCCAATCCAAAAATGGGCAGAGGACCTAAATAGATATTTCTCCAAAGAAGATATACAGACTGCCAACAAACACATGAAAGAATGCTCAACATCATTAATCATTAGAGAAATGCAAATGAAAACTACAATGAGATATCATCTCACACCAGTCAGAATGGCCATCATCAAAAAATCTAGAAACAATAAATGCTGGATAGGGTTTGGAGAAAAAGGAACACTCTTGCACTGCTGGTGGGAATGTGAATTGGTACAGCCACTATGGAGAACAGTATGGAGGTTCCTTAAAAAACTACAAATAGGACTACCATATGACCCAGCAATCCCACTACTGGGCATATACCCTGAGAAAACCATAATTCAAAAAGACTCATGTACCAAAATGTATATTGCAGCTCTATTTTCAATAACCCAGAGATGGAAACAACCTAAGTGTCCATCATCGGATGAATGGATAAAGAAGATGTGGCACATATATACAATGGAATATTACTCAGCCATAAAAAGAAACGAAATTGAGCTATTTGCAATGAGGTGGATGGACCTAGAGTCTGTCATACAGTGTGAAGTAAGTCAGAAAGAGAAAGACAAATACCGTATGCTTACACATATATATGGAATTTAAAATTTAAAAAATGTCATGAAGAACCTAGGGGTAAGACAGGAATAAAGACACAGACCTACTAGAGAATGGACTTGAGGATATTGGGAGGGGGAAGGATAAGCTGTGACAAAGTGAGAGAGTGACATGGACATATATACACTAGGAAACGTAAAATAGATAGCTAGTGGGAAGCAGCCTCATAGCACAGGGAGATCAGCTCGGTGGTCTGTGACCACCTAGAGGGGTGGGATAGGGAGGGTGGGAGGGAGGGAAACGCAAGAGGGAAGAGTTATGGGAACATATGTATATGTATAACTGATTCACTTTGTTATAAAGCAGAAACTAACACACCATTGTAAAGCAATTATACTCCAATAAAGATGTAAAAAAAAAAAATAGGGTATCATGGAGACTTGCAGTTAATTAAAGCTATTTAAGGTAGTAGATAGTTTTTCTCTTCTAAGATACTGGAAATTTCCTTTTTAGAACTATTTAAATAAGTTAATCATTGCCTCAGATTCCACTGGGCACTTCATGCTTGCTTTGCAGGTCTTCTCTGTTGAATGTCTCTTTCTAACAGCCTCAGGCAAAGCTCAAGGCAGCCTTAAAGGGGATTCTGCCTAATTTATAAAATCCTCCTTGTTCCCAGGAAACCACTGTTTAATTTCAGTCAGTCCCCACGGGGAGTGGGACATATTTGCACAAAAAGCATGATAGGAGGATGAACACTTTTATTGGTTTCACATAATCATATCTCTTTTTTTAAAATTATCTCCTCTTAGGTGACTATCCCAGGCTAAAGCCACCCATATCCCTCTTTCCTTCTAAAAAGACTTTAAATAATAAAGCTACTCAAGTACTCATCACCCGTGACATAAAAATGTGCTGGTAGGTAGGGAAAAACATCCAAGTTTTATTTTTATTTCAACAGGATACTAATATCCTCAGACCTTTCCATTTTCTTCTTATTTTTTTTTCCCTTTCTAGTTTAAGTATTGCAGGATAAATCCGAAAGTATAAATACATACTCAAAACTATTCCATTTATAAAAGTGTATTTTTCAATGGGAAAATAAAAGCCAAAGTCATTGATTTAATTTGACAGTCAGTTTCTCACCTAAAAGTGTATTTTTGTACTTACCTTTAACTCCCTGGAAGTGAGAAGCCAGAGATTAGGTATAGAATTGAGGAAGTTATCAAATAAGCTACACCAGCAAGATCAGGAAAAAAAAAAAAAGAAAGAAATGTGTAGAAAGTGCTGAGCACAAGCCTATCAGAGTGTAAAAGGAAATAGCAATACCGAATCTATGCATATTCTGTCTTCTAGACTTTTCCATCTGGATTAGAGCTAGAACTTTAGACTCACAATGTGCAAATTCTTACTCATGTTACATTCTTTCCCTCTTCCTCTCAATCCTGCAATCTGACTTGCCCTTTATACGGTGTTTCTTTCCTACTTTCCTAAATCAACAGCCCCATTATCTGCTTAGCCATCTCAGTTAGAAATTACAGAGGTTGTCTCCATCACTTCTCTGGCCCACATCTTGGAGTATCATTCATAACCATCACACTACTTTATCAGGTCAAGTATATCCATCTCTTCCACGCTACTGGCTCTGTCCGATTTTCTATTTAGATGCTCATAAACTCTTCACTGTGCTATATAACATAGCTTCTGGCCACCAGCATCTTTTTTATCTGCTACTGCCATGAGGATTATTTTCTAAGACTGAAGCTGTACACAGTCAAGCTGCTGAGTTAACAAACTGTTTCCTGGATTCTATAGCATAAAACTTTAATACACTTTCTCATAGTCATAAAAAAAAAGATTCAAATCCCTATAAAACTGACAACTTTTAATTCTCATTTCTAAAATTCACATTCCTTTGAATCTTACAATGCTGCATCCATCTTTATGTGTCATTATTTGTGAACTGCTTTCACTACTCTAATTGCTCTTTGCTAATATCAGCTATATCCCTGTCTCCTAAATGGGATTTGTTCCAGTAAAAATTAGAAAAAAAAAAAAAGTGATTTCCTTTCTCATTTGGTGGGGGAAATCTCTTATATATTTGCCAATTTTTTTTAAAAAAATTAAAGAAACCCCCAAATATGAAGTAGTATACATAACATTAATTCTTTCCCCCAAATAGGAAAATATCCTCCCTGTCAGTAATATGTTTGCACCATGGCACTAAATCTTTTCTAGCAACATCTTTATGAGTGAACAATTAGATTTTTAAAGATACCACACTACCTTTTTTTTTTTTTTTTTTTTTTTTTTGCCGTACGCGGGCCTCTCACTGTTGCCGCCTCTCCCGTTGCGGATCACAGGCTCCAGACGTGCAGGCTCAGTGGCCGTGGCTCACGGGCCCAGCCGCTCCGCAGCGTGTGGGATCTTCACGAACCAGGGCACGAACCCATGTCCTCTGCATCAGCAGGCAGACTCTCAACCACTGCGCCACCAGGGAAAGCCCCACACTACCTTTCAATCTCACATTTTAAAGCCAAACACTCCCTAAGATTTTGCTCTTTAAAGAATTCTTAACAATGTTCCAAACATAATAACAGTTCTCCCTTGTAGTCTACTTAAATTGTATACATACATTTAAATATTAATTTTAAGATTCTATTAAAGACGACTTGTGAATCTTTCATGAATTTTTGAAAATTTTATTTAAAGAAACATCATAGCCTTGAAGAGCCATGACTCTGCTTTTGACACTCAAGTTCTTCTTCTTTTTTTTTTTAATCTTGAGATAAATGATTTATTCTACAAATGATGATTGGTGTGAAGTAGATGTGAGGATTCTCTTATATAATTGGAGACTCTCCCCACTCCCACCTCCAAGCGTATATCTCTCACTGGCTGGGAATCTCTAAATTAGAGCAATTAAATCTTAGCGATAGACCTCAAATGAATGAGCTTCCTTTCCCTAAATGCAGAAATAAGTTCAAAAGAAAAGAGACTACTGAAGTTGGAGAGAAATGCAAGGCACAGGCGAGTGGAGGGTCAATGATTTAATGATTTCTGGGGTCCTGCCCACCTCCACCTGAAGGCTTTACAGTACAAACACCTGAAAGGTTTTTTTTTAATTGTATCTTTTAAAAAACATAATTGAGTTATAATTGACATATAACATTATATTAGTTTCAGATGTCCAACATAATCAATATTTGCATACCCTGTGATCACCACAATAAGTCTACCATTTGTTTGTTTGTTTGTTTTATTTTGTTTTATTTTTATTTATTTATTTTTTTTGTAGTACGCGGACCTCTCACTGTTGTGGCCTCTCCCGTTGCGGAGCCCAGGCTCCAGACGCGCAGGCTCAGCGGCCATGGCTCACGGGCACAGCCGCTCCGCCGCATGTGGGATCTTCCCGGACCGGGGCACGAACCTGTGTCCCCTGCATCGGCAGGCGGACTCTCAACCACTGCACCACCAGGGAAGCCCTAGTTACCATTTGTAACCATAAAAAGTTACAATTTTTTTTTTTTGTTGTGTGAGAACTTTTAAGATTTGCTCTCTTAGCAACTTTCAAATATGTACTACAATGTCATTGACTGTAGTCACCATGCTGTGCATTACATCCCCATTATGTTATTTATTTTACAACTGGAAATTTGTACTTCCCGATCCCCTTTACTCATTTTTTCCCACTCCCCTATTCCCCTCCCCTCTGGCAACCACCAGTCTGTCTGTTCTTTGGATCTATGAGTTTTGTTTTGTGTTGTTATTTTGTTTTTTAGATTCTACATATAAGTGAAATCATATGGTATTTATCTTTCTCTGTCTAACTTATTTCACTTAGAATAATATCCTCAAGGTCCATCCATGGCAAGGTTTCATTCTTTTTTATGACTGAGTAGAATCCCATTGTGTACATATACTATTAGACTGTTTTTGTATCCTGGCTCTTGTAAATAATGCTGCAGTGAACATGAGGATGCATATATCCTTTTGAATCAGTGTTTTTTTTTTCCCCCCCTTTGGATAAATACCCAGAAGTGGAATTGTTGGATCATATGCTAATTTTATTTTTTAAGTTTTTGAGGAATCTTAATTTTGTTTTCCATAGTGGCTGCAGCAATTTGCATTCCCACCAGTCCACGAGGGTCCATTTTTCTCCACATCCTTGCCAACATGTGTTATTTCTTGTCTTTTTGATAACAGCCTTTCTGACAGGTGTGAGGTCTGACACTCTTTACTAGAAGGCTTTCTCCACCACCTCTCCCTACCCTTTGCTGAACATCACATTCTTAAGTATTCTAAGGAGCTGATGGTGACACCTTCTCAATAGGTTTTGATGGTTGCTGCTGCTGCTATTGTTCAACTTTCTTCACTTAGTTTCAACTATTTTATTTTGAAGTGATTATTCTTAGTTCTTACAAGTATTCCCTTTATCATTTGGGCTATATTTCTCTAGTTTACCAAACTCTCCTGAAGTATTTTGCTAAATCCAGTGATCATTTCTCCTTGACTAAAACTCCAAAGTATTAAGTTTATCAGTTGATGCGCATGTAATTGCCAAGGTCTTTTCCCTGCCATCCTAATTCCAGCCTTCCTGGCTTCTGAACACTTTTGTTCATTGTCATAGGAACCGTGTCTCTCATATTCCATTTGTGTTACTTTTGTACTTGAAATATTCCCTGACCTGAGACAGGTCAATCTTCTACTGTCTACTCCAAACCTGACCGACTGTTTAAGATACAAACCAAGTTTTATCTCCTTTGAACTCTTTCAAGGACTCCAGAGACATCTTTATTTTTTTATTTGCATAAATAGAAATTTAATACTCTATGCTATAATGTTCCAATTATATAAATAGGTAGGGGCTGAATTGCGTCTCCACACAATTAATATCCCACTACCTCAGGATGTGGCTGTATTTGAAATAGAACCTCAAAAGAGATA
Source organism: Aethalodelphis obliquidens (assembly GCF_003676395.1). Taxonomy (NCBI): domain Eukaryota; kingdom Metazoa; phylum Chordata; class Mammalia; order Artiodactyla; family Delphinidae; genus Aethalodelphis; species Aethalodelphis obliquidens. The sequence goes on from NW_020837945.1 coordinate 19,563,112, forward strand.
ACTAAGGTTAAATGAGATCATATGAGAGGACCTTAATCCAATCTGACTGATAACTACAAAAAGAGGAGATTTGGACACACAAAGAGACACGAGGGGCATGTGTGTAGAGAGGTCCAGAAAAAGGGTGGTTATATGAAAGCCAAGAAGATTCCTCAGGAGAAACCAGCATTTCTGGCACCTTGGTTTTGGACTTTCAACCTCCAGAATTGTGAGAAAATAAATTTGTGTTGTTTAAGTCACCCAGACTGGCAGCCTTCATAAATTAATACATACACAAATACAAACTTAGCTGTAAAAATACATGAGATAATAATTCAATTTTATATATATCAAATTAATTGGATATAAGTATTCTATGATAAATCAGAAAAAAAAGGCAGGTGAATGTGAAACCTGGTTATTATTATGTTTTCTGTGAGCCACTGGGTTGCTTCTACCAACATTTGTATCAAGACTATGTAATTGAAATAAATTCTGAATTCATTACTTTAAAACCCTGGTCAGTGCAGGGACTAATGGAAACTGTAAGCTATTGATTTCTGCAGAATGATTGCAAGTGTTCTTAGATTAGTAATGTTTATTGAAGAAAAAGAATAAAGAAAAAGTTTATTGAAAAGGAAAATTAATACATTTCCCTCAAATCATTTTAAGGTACACAAAGAATATAAAAGTCAGTCTAATATACATGGTCTTGAATCTCAAACATGCCACATTTACTTTGTAAGAAAGTGGGAAAGTAGCTTGACCTCTGGACTATAATGGACAGGAGTATCTCTTTATTTATTAATAAAGAAACATTTTAATATTTCACAGGCTGTTGATAGGATTACATGTATATATCATCACCTAATAGAGTTTTTAGCATATGCAAGCAATCATCATCTCATTTAGAAAACTGTAAATAAATGGATTGAGATGAGTCACTGGTTGTTGGCCTGAGAAAGACTGCAAGGCAGCTTGAAGGTGAGGGAACTTTGTCCTTAAATACCTAGTCAAAGTGAGATAAATAAAAAATGTGAAGATACATAAGAAAGGTTCAAAACTATGTATACTTATGATCCACCATATCTCTTATCTCTCTTTTGACACATTTGTCTATTCAGCTGTTTCTTATTAGGTATTAGCGATACTTCTTTTGTTCTTATGTTATTACCTTGAACTTTTCGCAGACTTCAGTGAGGAAGAATACTTTAGAAGTTTAAAAAAATCCATAACACTACAAGTGATAGAGTCAACATTTAAATGGGCTGTATGTGTTTGAGGGTGAATATATTTTGTAGGAAGAGGAAAAGTCATCAGGGTTAAGTAGAAATAAAATGAGTTTAGTTAATTAGAAAACTTAGGAGAAATTATGTCAGCTATTGATATAATGAAGAGAAAGAGATGTACCAAAGAGGAGAGAGAAAAGGAAAAGAGAAAGAGGGAGAGGTTGCAGTAGAGAGAGAGAGAGAGGAAAATACAAGCAGAATTATGGAAAATTTTCATTCTCATTCTTTTGACCACCAGAAGGAGAAAAGTTAAGAACACAAGGGAAATTAACATAACAAAGCTATAGAGCCACCAAAGACTGGAGCTGTGCCAATAGTGCTCCCAGTTTCTCTAGTGGTGGGGCCCTCACCTTAAGGTGATTATGGTAAACAAGAAAAATAAATGTAAATAGAATAAGCCGTAGGCAGAGGGCATGCCAAAGTGACTTAATGAGCTGCCATTTGGAGAAAGTCCTGAGGAGTGTGTCTGGACAGGCCAGTGCCATGAACAAGATGAGCTCATGAGAGAGAAAACTTGACTTATATATAGAGAGGTTGCTGTGTGTTTGAAAGCCGAATGTTTCTCTCCGTGGCTCACACTCAAGTTGGTTAAATTATCAATCATGTTGTTGCATGTTCCCTTGGTTTCTTCCGTCTCCCAGCACCATGGCCTGGGAGTAATGATCAATTACTAAATGGTAGAATTTCCTTCTCCTGGGCATCTGGGCTAGGGAGTTTGGAGCGCTGGTGGCAGTGCAGCCCTCATAGCTCACCTTGATCCCCTTGTCCTCACTCTTGCCCAGAAGACTAGTGCTTACCTATATACAACCAGAGAGGCAACGGAGTTGATATTCCCATAATGATTTGCATTAGGTATACTGAGGGAATGACTTCATTTGAAAGAAAAATAATTATAGAGAGAATGATAGTTTTTTTAACATGGAAAATGAACATTCAGGTCAGTGTAATCACTTTGTATGTCAACATGTCATATCTATGGTGTTGCATAATGACTGTCCTGCAAACAGAAATAATGAAATACTTACATCAATGAATCTCTAGAAATAGATATGCCAATCCAGGCAGGTAAGTTTCTTGTGTTAACTGACAAATTAATATGGGATCCTAGGCTTTCTAAAATGTGTATAATATTATAAAATCAAAATATGATGCCTCTGGCTAACATGGAATAGAATGAGATATTACGAGACACTAGTAGCAGGTTAAGGGTCTTCACACGGAATACTCAGATATGGATGGAAAATTCTTTTGAAATCTGGTAACCTTTCTACCCTTAGATACCCAGCCTTCTTGGAGACATATTATATTGTCTTATTAATTCTGTAAAAGCCCAAGTCCAACCACCTCTATCCAGCATTGAACACTCTACAACATCACATAAAATTTAAACTAAAATAAGTTGAGATGTTTGGGGATTTGGAGAATCTTTGGAACAACTCGATAGGATGAAAATTAGCCCAATATACAATAAGAAAACTCACTTTACATTATTTTAGTAAAAGGCTGAAAAAAGCAGATGAACACCAAGAAATAGATTGGAATTATTTGCCCAAAATCAAGCAACTGTTTTCCCTGGTGCAAAGTGAAAAAATTTCCAGTTACACATCATATTTTACCTGCACATGGTGGCTGTCCCTGCTTTGCTTCTGAGTATGCAAAATGATTGTAGGGGGCAGCATCCTCACAAAGCCAGTTTTCAGACATGGATTCAAGATACATTTCATTCATGCCCTTGATTTGCCACTGTCTGGAGCTCCCTGACTAAGAGAACTTCAGCAACATTAGTTACTTCCCCTTGGGGTTCCCACCATCTCTTCATATTCCTTAAAAGACAATTGTATTGTGTGCAGTTCATATGATTAACTTCACAAATATTTCTGAAAGTGACTATTACTTATAAAGCTTAAACCTAGTCTAGATTCATGAAAGTAAAACATTGTGAGAATAACTATTTAAATGAACTAATATAAGCCTTAATAAAAATGTAACTGAGTTTTTTCTTGTTTCTTTTTGTTTTGTTTTGTTTTGTTTTGTTTTTCTTTTGTGGCTAGTAAGTATGGTGCGACTAAAAACATTTTCCAAAATAGCATAGATTTGCAAACAAAACATATTTTCTTGGGTGAATGTTCAACCCTATAAGATTTTCACATTTATGTAAGTTGTTCCATCTGTTCCAGTTTCGATTACTGTGCTTCACATGCAGAGAGAGGAATACTTTTTTTCTGATATTTCATCTTAAGGGCTTTGCATATCATTTCATTTCATTTCATTTTTCCTTTTCTTTTTAGACAAAAGGCACTTGCCAAGGTCAAGGCATGTTTCTCTAAAGGTGGATATTGAGGGGAATGTGTAAACAAATGGTAGAGGAAATAAGATAATTGCTTATTTTATTCCCTTGACTAAGTTAATCCCAAATCATTACAACCACTTGCCCCCTGTTTCTATCATTGCCACTTGTCTCCCTCCTGCCTTCTTCCTCTTCTTTCCATTGTTTGAATGGATATTCATAAGCTTCAGAAAATTAATCACATGGAACTGTTTTTAACGTGAATCTGCCCTGAGAAGACTTTCAAACAATTAGCCTCTTTGCATGTGTTCAAAGATGTAATACATATTGCCGAGACTGTAAAGTCTCCAGATTCCTTGCTTCCTGTCATTGAGCTAGATTAACCTAGTCTTTCAAGATTTTATTTCAATTGCTGTTGAGAACATAGACAGAAGATGGCACTGTTTACTCATTATTAAAAAGGCCAGCAACCACTTTAAAGAAAAAAACAATGCTTCCCTGCTAGGAAAACATATAGTATTATTAGAAATCAGACTACTTATATAATGAACATAATTTTTGAACATTACAATAAGAAATATACATTTAAAATTAGACAAGGTAAACTAAACCGTGGAAAACAGTCTTACTGTGCACTGAATTTTCAGAAATAGCTCATTTCAAATGGAATGCAATTGTAGTCACATGCACTGTAAGGATTGACCAGGGACCTGGGTTCGAGTCCCAACTCTACCATTACAAACCATAAGACCTTGGACAAGTTGCTTAAGACAACCCTCTCTCTGAGTCTAAACATTCTTACTGTAAAATGGGGGTAATAACACCTATTCTGTAGGGTTGTTTTGTGGATTGAATGAGTACACAGTAAAAGTACATTAACAATGCTAGACTGTAAGTCTTTGGTTATCTTGTTAATAAGACATCTATCATCTTCAAATAGCGAAATGCTTAACTTAGAAAAGCAGTGTAGAAACTGATTAAATGACTGAAAAGAAAACCCATAACTTAAATGAATTTTGTGTTGGCTTACAGATGATTCCTATTTAAATAAGAAGCAGAGCAAGTGTAAAAAATAATTAATTAGTTACTAATCTTTAACTCTAGAGCACTTGACAATATCAATATTTTCTTTTTCTCACAGAAATGTGTTTATTCCCAATTAAATGATTGAAAATATTTCATTAATAATCAGGGAAAATCTTATTCAAGTTTTCTGAAGCACTAAGAGAATAACCTATTCTATCTAGATAGAAATAAAAGTATTGTTCTTTATGTTTTACTCTATTTACTATAGTAATTGTAGATATTTCTTCATACCTACCTTTCCTTTGAGAAATTTAAATGGTAAGGTAACACGTGATAGAAATTTAAATGGTAAGGTAACACGTGATAGAATATTTTGCCCCATTGCTTCCTTGAAATTTAAAGGCATATTATTATTAGTGTTTATACTAAAGATGAACATTTTAAATTGACATGCATAAAGGCTTACTCTATCTTGTAATATTTAATTATGCAATAATATTAACTTTAAGCATCAAAAGTGTAAATGGTTGTCTAGACAATTTTTAATATTTAAATATTCATTTTCGTGACTCTCAAGTGATAGAGCTAGTCACAAATATGTATTTCCTCTTCTTGGGCACACAGCCAGCCATTTCCTGGTTTCTAAAGTTAGATGTGGTCATGTGACTGAGTTCCAGCCAATGGAATGTGCGTAGAAGAGATGGTGCCAGTTTCATGCCAGTGCTTCTAGGAAGAAGGTATGCTTCCAACCACAAAGGAGCTATTTTTCCTTTTATTGCTTAGATGCAGATGACAAAGGGCCCTAAGGGATAGCAAAGCCATGAAAGGGAAAGAATCTGGGTCCCTAAACTCCACCTAAAAGAATTCATCCATGGGCAAGTAACTATTATGTAAGTGGAAAATAGACTTCTCTTTGTTCTAGCAATTAGCATTGCCCAAAGGAACACTCCCATTAAAAAAAAAAAAAAAAAAAAGGAGCTATCAACCACACTGTAGTATGTAATGTACTACCACTCTTTAAACTTTCTCAGTTGAAATAGGGACACCAAGTAATAAGCACCTTTTGATGCGAGGGAGGTCGATTTGCTCATTCAGTTCATTGAAATTCTGTATAGTGGATGTTCACTTTTCATTAATCTATTTTTTTTAATTGATTAATATATTTTTGGCTTCATTGGGTCTTTATTGCTGCACGTGGACTTTCTCTAGTTGCGGCGAGCGGGGGCTACTCTTCGTTGTGGTGCACAGGCTTCTCATTGCATTGGCTTCTGTTGTTGTGGAGCACGGGCTCTGGGCACACAGGCTTCAGTAGTGTGGCACACGGGCTCAGTAGGTGTGGCTCACAGGCTCTAGAGCACAGGCTCAGTAGTTGTGGTGCACAAGCTTAGTTGCTCTGCAGCATGTGGGATCCTCCCGGGCCAGGGCTCACACCCATGTCCTCTGCATTGGCAGGCGGAATCTTAACCACTGTGCCACCAGGGAAGTCCCTATTTTATTTTTTTTTAACTAAAAATACCAAACAATGGCTCATCAATTGTTAGCTTCAGAGTACATCTGCACAGATATCTCCTCCTCATGTTTCTGCTCAATTTGCTCCACTAGACAGTATAATGCCAGAAAAGTATTTAAAACTAAAATTACTAGCAGCCTTATACCTTCCAAGGGATGGGGATGAGTGGCATAATAGTTATTTCCCATTTTATTACTCTTTTCCCAGAGTCTAAAGTGCAACAAAGGAAGTTAGTGCAGCTATTTCTTTACTGTAGAAGAAAAGGACCTGGAAGATGGCCCATCGTAGAACTACTCAATAATCAGTCTCTGGTGGTACAGAAATCACTGGAGGCCTTGAGGCAAGCAGAGAATGGAAAGTTAAATTTTCCCGATGATAATGTAATGGTTGGATGGATGGTGAGAGAAGAGGTACAGTCTTAAGAAAAGGGGCTGGCAATTTTGAGTAAAGCTTGATGCAGCCCAGTGCTTTTGGTGTAGTTTACAGTGAGGTCACGTGCTGGCTGGTTCTTTTCCATTCTCTGCTTTTCTCCTGCTCTATGCTGCAGATTCATGTAGGGTCTCTCTTGCTGGTTTCCATTTGGACTTGGCCAGTGAGAAGTGAGGCAGGAGACACATGGGCCCCAGGCTGAGCAGCTGGAGTTTTTCCCCTGTGGACAGATTCTCCAAGATGAAGATAACAGGAGAGGGTGAGCCCTGCCCAGATAAAAGATAGAGACCACATATTTCTCATTCTCAGGGTCAAGGAGAACTTCCCGACTATGCATGTGCACAAAAGTTCCTTGCAGGTCAAAAAGGGAGTAATGTCAACCTACCCATAGGCCTCTTTGCTAGAACCCATCTTGGCTAAGAGATGTGCACGCACACATGGGAGGATACTGAGATAAACCAAATATGGACTCAGAACCAGGCAGAGAAAGATGATTGGCCAAAGGAAACCTGGAAGAAATGCCCCATATAAGTGATTTAAAATAACAGTACCCAACGTTTTTGGCACCGGGGACCGGGTTTATGGAAGACAACTTTTCCATGGACGGGGGGTGGGGGGATGGGGAAGCGGGGGGATGTTTCAGGCAGTACTGCGAGCAATGGGGAGCGGCAGATGAAGCTTCACTCGCTCGCCGGCCGCTCGCCTTCTGCTGTGCGGCCCGGTTCCTAACGGGCCGAGGGCCGATACCGGGCCACGGCCCGCAGAGGGGACCCCTGATTTAAACTACCACGAGGGTGCGACTCTCTCTCTGAGTCCTCCCATGTGTCTATCCACACGTACTCTTTTTCCTGCTAATAAACACTTGTCACACTGCTTTCCGTCTTTGTGGGAATTCATTTCTGCAAAGCCGAAGGGCCAGGGGTCTTGTTACTGGCCACTGGTCTAGTGGCTAGGATTCAGTGCCCTCACTGCCACGGCCTGACTTCAATCTCTAGCGGGGAATCAAAATCGTGCTTCAAGCTGCTGCAGGCCAAGGCCACCGGAGATCAGGAAGCACTTCCTGAAAAGTGTGTGATAGAAGGAGAGAGGGAGCAAGGTGCTTCTCCTCCATCCCTCTTCTGAATAGGATTCTGGAAGGCCCTGATGTCACTGACAGTACCTAGATCTGACCACTGCCTCTTTCCCTGGCCCCTTCAGGCCTAGGGTGGCAATGACATTCCTTTTTTTTCCAGTCCCCGACTGTTGCTGTCTCCATTTTTCATTCTCAAACCTCTAAATAGTCTCCTTATTAAAGTCTTTTCAGTTAAACACTTCTGAGGGGTTCTTCTTCCCGCATTCTGTTTAGTAGTGTGTTGTTGGTGGTGGTATGTTATAGGAAAGGTACTGAGCCCATGCTTAGTCTGGTCCTTATAGTAATTTAAGTCTTTGAAAGCAAACTTGACATTGAAGTTATACTGGTTCACTGACATAAGACTTTAATGATCTTCTGTACCCAGAGAGTACAAAGAGATCATTTGTATACCTTCAGTGTTGCTTAGAAATATGTAAACATTGTGAATACAGTGCCATAGGCATTTACTCCAAGGGTTCCTCTATTGAAAGTATTCAAATAAATAAACCCCAAACCAATCTGTTTTTATCCAAGCCTCACTCTCCAGCAGCTGCTGAGCTTTTGGGTTGGGGGAAGATCTATGACTTCCAGATTTTAGTGGTATGTGTGCACGAGAGGAATATGTGAATTCTTTAGCAGAAAGAAGAGAAGAAAATAATCACAGGATTGAAAACAAAATAAGATCAACAATTCATTAAGAAGAGGATTCTTACGGCTCTAAATGAATGTATGTACTTAAGCTGCTTGGGACTGTTGAGAAATCTTGGGAGAATACCGTATGCCTCACAAAAAGTGGGTTTATTAATAGAGCCAATTTAAAAGATGAATTTCAAGTAACAGTAACCCCAGCTAATAACTGGTTAACACAAGTTTAAACTATAAGCTGCACAGGTTTATGGGTTTGATTTTTTTTCTTGAAGAATGTGTATGTTCCTTTGACTTATGTTTATAACTTTTTATTTTAGACTGGTTTTAGATTTACAGAAAAGTTTTGAAGATAGTACAGAATTCCCATATACCTCATGCCCAGTTTCCCCTTTTGTTAATGTCTTAGGTTACATTTCAACTAATGAACTGGTATTGATACACTATTATTAACTAAAGTACATGCTTTATTCTGATTACCTTAGTTTTTACTGAATGTCTTTTTCTGTTCCAGGATTCTATCCAGGACACCACATGACATTTAGCTGTCAGGTCTCTTTAGGCTCCTCTTGGCTATAAAAGTTCCTCAGACTTTCTTTGTTTCTGACAACCTTGACAGTTTTAAGGAGATTTTTGGGAGGGGGAACACAGGGGTTGAAGTACCTTTTTCATTACATCCTATTAAGTGTGTATACTATCAACATAACTTGTTACTAATGATGTCAATGCCCTATTTTTTGATGCATATATTCTAGGGTACTAGACTGAAAACCCTCTGAAGATGGAGGCTGTCTTGTTCTTTATTATGTATAAACTACATGCTGTAACTGCTAAAAATGACTAGTTTATGAATTTCCCAACCTTTTAACATGTGAGACATAAAGACCATGCAGAACCAGGCAGCGTTATTTTCCTCCCCCATAGGTTTGACAAAATTATGTAAAGCTGGCTACAAAATGTCATAATAAAAGTGGATGCATGCTGCATGAAACTGGGAAATCATATTTTTAGTGATGTCAAATGTCTTCTCATCTTATTGTTATACTATATTGCTCTTTGAAATTCTTTGTTTAAAATTCTTTTAAAAAGTCAGAAAAACATGTGACCCTAGATGTTTGACAACCCTGTTCCTCAGCCCCACTACTCTTAATACCGAGAATCCAGAATCTTTTTTTCATCAATTCCTTTGGGGAAGAGTCTACATTAACCTTCACAGATTTGGGGGTGGGGATGAGCACTGTTCTGGGATTGCCTAGAAGTTCATCAATGAAGAAGAATGCTGTGTCTTTTGAGTGTCTTTTGCTTACTGCAATGGCTGCAGGTGTGGGAAATGTCCTAACTAGCATTATCTGTGTTCCAAGGCTTAGAAACTTGTCATAGAAACCTCTGGGAGTCCAGTAAGGGCCTTCTCCTTTGCAGGTACAGACACATTTCTTGTACCTAGACTATCTTTTTCTGTCTTAGGTTCTTTTGCTTTTCCTGAAGCTCAGTTTGCACCTGCAGAATATTCCTAGAATATGCAGAGAGAAAAGGAGGCAGCCTAAGGAAAATGTAGAAGTGTTGATTCTTTTCTTCATATGTTTTTCTTTTTTTACTCTAGTTTAGACAGCTTCACTGAGTTCATAACTTGGTGGTAAGCAGATTCACATTTTTACTTTCCATGATGACTCTTCCCAATCAATCTTCAGGAACTCTCTTCTTGTATAATTTTTCAGATCATATCAGGATCTTCTAAGTAACATGGAAGGATAAGTTTCCAGCTTACAAAATAATGCCAATGTACATATTACATTTGCTTTTTCTAAAAATACAAATAGCATAGGTTTTCTCCCAGCATATGCAAACTAACAATTAAACAAGACACTCATATTTGCAATTTGTTTTAGGAATATCTTTTTATTTATATTTTCATGTTTCAAGTATAAAAGATATGATATAATTTTGCTTCTTTTGCATTTATTATATTCATTCTACTTCTATTAAAGTTGTTTATTAATAACTCTCAGACTCTGTTTTCTTCTTGAAAAGAATATCCATTTCAGAAGCTTGTGATTATGTATCTTAATTCTATTTGGTCAAGTAAAATGATGTAAAATTATCTCTTGTATGTTAAAGAGAATTGCTGATTCTTATTCAATAGGTTGACATCAGGTGGGGAGATGGAAAGACATTGTACTACTTGATTGACATAAGCAAATCTTATATACTATAACTTGAACATATAGTCCTCTTGCCCTTCATCAATTTGCCAGACATCATTTGGGGCCATATCAGCTTTATTTGCTATGAACAGTTATATTTATTAATGCAACTATTATTTATTTAGCACTCACTATGAGGTAAGCATTGTGTTAGACATTGGGTATCTAAGACATACAAAACAGATGAGGTTTCTGCATTCAAGAAGTTTATAGTCTAGTAAGAGAAAAGGTAGTTTATTTAATTAATTATTTTTTAAGGTTTTTAAAAGTAAATTTATTTTTTCCTCTTACATACAGTCCATACAAGCTGTGATTTCTGTAAGATTCTATTAATTAAAAGTTTATTTAATATACAAGATAGATAAACAACAAGGACCTATTGTATAGCAAAGGAACTATATTCAATATCTTTCTTTTTTAACTTTTTATTTTATATTGTATTATAGACGATTAACAATGTTGTGATAGTTTCAAGTGCACAGCAAAGCGACTCAGCCATACATATACATGTATCCATTCTCCCTCAGATTCTCCTCCCATCCAGGTTGCCACATAACATTGAGCAGAGTTCCCTGTGCTATACAGTAGGTCCTTGTTGGTTATCCTTTTTAAATATAGCAGTGTGTACATGTCAGTCCCAAACTCCCTAACTATCCCTTCCCTCCACCCTTCTCTCTGGTACCATAAGTTCGTTCTCTAAGTCTGTGAGTCAGTTTTTGTTTTGTAAATACGTTCATTTGTATCATTTCTTTTTAGATTCCTCATATAAGCGATATCATATGATATTTCTCTTTCTCTGACTTACTTCACTCAGTATGACAGTCTTTAAGTCCATCCATGTTGCTGCAAATGACATTATTTTTCTTTTTTATGGCTAATAGTTCATTGTATATATGTACCACATCTTCTGTATCCATTCCTCCATTGATGGACATTTAGGTTGTTTCCATGTCTTGGCTATTGTAGACAGTGCTGCAGTGAACATTGGGGTGCATGGATCCTTTCAGATCATGTTTTTCTCAGGGTATATGCCCAGGAGTAGGATTACAGGATCATATGGTAGCTCTATTTTTAGTTTTTTAAGGAACCTCCATACTGTTCTCCATAGTGGCTGTACCAATTTACATTCCCATCAACAGTGTAGGAGGGTTCCCTTCTCTCCACACCCTCTCCAGCATTTATTGTTTGTGGATTTTTTGATGATAGCCATTTTGACTGATGTGAGGTGATATCTAATTGTAGTTTTGATTTGCCTTTCTCTCATCATTAACGATGTTGAACATCTTTTCATGTGCCTCTTGGTCATCCATATGTCTTCCTTGGAAAAATGTATATTAAGTCTTCTGCCCATTTTTTGATTGGGTTGTTTGTTTTGATTATATTAAGCTGCATAAACTGTTTGTAGATTTTGGATGCTAATCCCTTGTCGGTCACCTCATTTGCAAATATTTTCTCCCAATCTGTGGGTTGTCTTTTTGTTTTGTTTATGGTTTCCTTTGCTGTGCAAAAGCTTTTGAGTTTAATTAGGTCCCATTTGTTTACTTTTGTTTTTATTTCCATTATTCTGGGAGACGGATAGAAAAAGATATTGCCACAATTTATGTCAGAGAGGGTTCTGCCTATGTTTTCCTCTAGGAGTTTTATAGTGTCTGGTCTCACATTTAGGTCTTTAATACATTTTGAGCTTATTTTTGTGTATGGTGTTAAAGAATGATCTAATTTCACTTTTTTACATGCAGCTGTCCAGTTTTCCCAGCACTATTTGTTGAAGAGGCTGTCTTTCCACCATCATATAGTTTTGTAGAGAAGGTACTTTAAAATGGTTACAAACCAAAGATAAATATACAACTCTGGAAAATGCTATAAAGCTGAGGTATACTATATACTTTTAAAATAGTTTTATTTGACATATAGTAAACGTGAAATTTACACTTTGGGAGTGTACAATTTAGTGCTTTTTTGTTCGTTTGGTTGTTTTTTTAGTATATTCAGAAGATTGTGCAACTGTCACCATTATCTAATTCCAGAACATTTTTATCACCCCTTAAAGAACTCTGTCAATATCCATTACCAGTCATTCTCTATCCCCTTTCCCCTCTCCTGTAATCTGCTTTGTTTTAATGGGTTTGTTTATGCTAGACATATCATGTAAATGGAGTCATATAATATGGAGCCATTGTGTCTGACTTCTTTCATTCAGCATAATGTTTTCAAGGTTTGTCCATGTTGTAGCATGAATATATCAATACTTTATTTTTTTATGAATCTAAATAATATTTCATTAATCTAAATAATATTCCATTGTATGGACATACCACTTTTTGTTTACCCCTTTCACTAGGTGATGGACATTTGCATTATTTCCATTTTTTGGCTCTTATAACTAATGCTGCTGTGAACATTTGTGTACAAATTTTTGTTTGAACATATGTTTTTGATTTTGGGGAGTATATAACTAGGAGTAGGATAGTTGGATCACATGGTACCCCTATACGTAATTTTTTGAGGAACTACCAAACCTTTTCCCAAGTTACTATACCATTTTACATATCCATTAGCAATGTACAATGGTTCCAATTTCTTTATATTCTTTCAAACAGTTACTATTGGCGATGTTTTTTTTTATTATAGCCCATCCTAGTAGGTATGAAGTGTTAACTCATTGTTTTGATTTGTATTTTCTTAATGATTAATGATGTTAATATCATTTCATGTACTTATTGGTCATTTGTATACTTTTTTAGAGAAACATCTATTCAGATGATTTTCCTGTTTTTAATTGGGTTATTTATCATTAAATAGTGTTTTTATATGTTCTTTTTTTGAGTTATTTTCTTAGTTGTTGCTCTGGGACATGCAGTTAACATCTTATAACAATCTAGTTATAAAGTTATTCAGTCCTGTAGTCCACATTTAAGAGTTTAGTCTCTATTCTAAGGGTACAGGGAGATCACCAGAGGGTTTTAGGTAGAAGGGTGGTCAGTATGGACTTAGGGAGATAAGTTAGTGAGGAGAAAGAAAGATGATAGCTGTTAGGCTGAATATGGAAGGGAGTGAAAATAAAAAAAAAAAAAAAACTGGATAGATTAGAGAGATATTTAGGAAATAAAATTAACTGGGCCATTGGTGGATTGAAGGCAAAGTTTGAGGAAGAAATTCACAAAAGAACTTGGCTTTCCTGTCCTTTCTTCACCTCATGGTCTGTTCTCTTGGCTAAAGTGTCTGATAACTACTACCAGCATTTCATCTTGGATGAATGCACAACGTGTGAAGTAAAATTGCCATGAAGTATAGTCACTGTCAGTACAAGTACAGTGGTCTCTCTCACTACCACTTGACAAAATGTAAGAAACTTCTTAGAGGCAGAAGAATTGACAGAATCTCTGGTTACCAAGAGAATAGAGACAGGAGAAGAGACATGGGAGAATGGTTAGTGCTGAAACAAAAACAAAAACACTTGTCTTTCTCCTCCTCTTAGGATTTTGTGGATATCAAAGCACAAAACTAATCTATTCTTAAAAAACAGCTATCTTGGGCTTCCCTGGTGGCGCAGTGGTTGAGAGTCCACCTGCCGATGCAGGGGACACGGGTTCGTGTCCCGGTCTGGGAAGATCCCAGATGCCACGGAGCGGTTGGGCCCGTGAGCCATGGCCACTGAGCCTGCGCGTCCGGAGCCTGTGCTCAGCAACGGGAGAGGCCACAACAGTGAGAGGCCCGCGTAACGCAAAAAAAAACAAAAACAAAAACAAACAAAATAAAAACAGCTATCTTTTTTCTTGCAATCACTTTTTGACATCTCAGGTTTGATTTGTCTAATAGTTCAAAATATTTTCACTAAGATTCTCACCTATTCTGACATATTCACAAGTTATCTGTTTATTTGCATCTCTAATCCTGTCCCTGAGCTTTACAATAGCACAGCTATTGCTGCCGTTCTACTTCCAATAACCTCTCATGGGTAACATTAATAGTCCATTCCCAAATAGCCCACTTATTGCTTTAAAAGTTTTTCAATGATTCAGTACATTAGTAGCAAGTTGGAAATTATGGCAATATCAGAAATCATGAACATCCAAATGAATTGTTTAATCAGGGTAGAAAGTATCTTATACAGGTAGAGGACCACAAATACCATAGAGTAATGCATGTTATTTAAATATTGAAATGGTACCAGGATGTATTAATCATATAAAAATGCAACATAGCATTATTTCACAAATATAAAAAAAAGACATAAATCTTTTATGTAGAAATTCCACATCTAGTATTATATTATAAAGATCAACAGTTACTTTCACTAAAAGAGTATTTGGAATATGATTTCAGCATTTTCTGACAAAGTCATGAATTATAAACATGCTATTTCAATAGGAAATAGTTAAAATTATGATAAAAAATCATGAAAAAGGATGAGATCATTCTGTGTGTACTTATATGGAAACATCTTCACGAAATATTTTTAAGAGGAAAAGCAAGGTGTAAAACAGTCTGTAAAATGTATTATTATGTGGAAATAAGAGCATGTACATGATTATACATCCAAAGACTATCTCTGAAAAGAGCCATAGGCAACTGGTAATAATAGTTAACCTAGGAATGGGAACTGATAGGCTGAGAAGTTTGGAAACGGGAAGTATTGTGTGTGCTTCTTTGGCCCATACTTTCTTGTATTTTTTAATGCTGTATTGTGCATATCTTTACAACATGTTCTATCTATCTAGCTAGCTATTTTTTGTACACACATATACATCAAAATAAATACACAGTGTATTTGTCAGAGTTCTCCAGGGAAACAGAACCAAATATCTATATATATATAGAGAGAGAGATATACATCTCTATTTTTATCTTTATCTCTCTCTCTGTATATATTCCTGCCTGGCTAGAAAATCAGGGAGAGTTTCTATGTTGCAATCTTGAAGACAATTCCTTTTTCTTCAGGAAACCTCAGTCTTTACTCTTAAGGCTTTCAACTGATTGGATGAAGCTCACTATGGAGAATGATATGCTTTACTTAGTCTGCAGATTTAAATGTAAATTGCAGTAAATATTACCTTCAAAGCAGTGTCTAGACTGGTATTTGATTAACAACTGGGCACCATAGCCTGGCCAAGTGGACACAAAATTAACTATCACACATACACTGAGAATTTGGGGTTTAGAAATGAAGAGCATTTCTACAAATTGGACAAAGGAGAAACAAGTCAATGAAAATCTTCACGATCTACAGATAATTTTCCCCTAAAAATACCATCTATTCAAGTAGGATATAAAGAAATAGGGATAAGATCAGCAAATAAACAGACTTTCTGTTAAACACATGCCTTTAGATAGAAATTCTCTAGTTAAGATAACATACAGTTGACCCTCTGTATCCACAAGCTTGGTGTCTGCAGATTCAATCAACCATGGATCAAAATTACCTAAAAACACATTCCAGAAAGTTCCGGAAAGCAAAACTTAATTTTGTCACGCACTGGCTGGCAACTATTTATGTAGCATTTACATTGTATTAGATATTGTATGTAATCTAGAGATAATTTAAAGTATACTGGAGAATATACATAAATTACATGTAAATAGACACCATTTTATGTAAGGAAACTGAGCTCTGTGGATTTTGGTATCTGTGGAAGTTCTGGGAACAAATCCCCTGCAGATACCAAGGGACAATTATAACCTTTCCTTCCCTGGTATCATTGTATCTAGAAATGGGTGATGTCCCAGTAAGGATAGTAGGAGAAAATGGAGATCCATAATTGAAGGAAAAAAAAAAAAACTAAAGGGTTTATAGAAATGCATCAGATCAATGTGTTGTACTGTACACTTTAAACTTACACAATGTTATTTGTCAAATATAGCTCAATAAAGCTGGGATAAAATAAAATAAAATGAAACAAAAACAAAATAAAACAAAAAACTACAGTGTTTGAAGCATTCCTGTTAGTGAGACTCCCCTACCTCATAGTAGTCAGCAGAGGTTTTATGTATCACAGGCAGTTGGGTTGGTCATGAGATAAAAGGAACAAGAACACAAGAATGTGATGTAGGATGCAAGGTAAGTGATCCAGTCTCACTTTTCAGAAGTATTTAGCCTAAGAATAAGCAAGTCTGCAGTTTGGAAGTTTGCAAGGAAAATGGACAGTTTAAACAACTCCAAAAGAGTATATTCCACAGCTTGGGGATTTAGGAAACAAAGAAAGAAACTTTGGACTAGGGGCTTGCAATTCTTGGAGTAGGATTTTCTAAAAGACTAACTTTCAGTGAAAGACCTAATAATATTCCATATATTTAAATGTTATTACATTTGTGGAAGAGAGCTATGCAGTCTGTGTAGCTATAAAGATAAACTGGAGATCAAGGTGTTGCTAATGGACAAAGACTCAGGTTCAATTTTAAGTAGACTTTTAGAACACTGTGCTCTCCATAGCAGCAATGGGAAACCATGGGAGGTGATGAATATTTTAGCATTATGCATAGTTTAGCAGAAAAAAGATGGCCAGGGAAGTAAATATAGTCATCATGGCTAAATTTGATGTGGCTAGGCTGGATAACTTTAAGGTTTTATGATTCTAAAATTTATAGTCTCTGAAACTAAAATATATTTTGTCTTAAATAAACCAGCATAGCTACGCTCATGAATATCTAAAGGCAGAAATTAACATACACTTCAGCATCTCTCACTATTTCAAACTTTTGATATCACTTTTAAAGTAGTGTGCAAAAAATGTTCATAAAGTGCAAAGTTTCAGACAAGAGTTTTATTTTTAGTATTCTTGTTCTATGGCCTGATTGTTAAGTCAAATTGTAGTCACTTAAGATTTTACAAAAAGTTGTTTCCCTTCTTTTAGGACACTGTAGGCAAGCATGAAGACTGAATTACGTGATAAAATTTTGGAAGATGGAAACTAAACACATTACTCTTACAAAGAAGGTGAAATAAGGAGTTTCATACGGTTTCCAGGTGTTTGGATTTCATTGGCCTATACAATGATTTTTGTACTTCAGAGACAGAGGACCAGCCAAGGGTAGTCAATGGGGTTTTTTGACTAAGTCTATATTAAAGAAAAAACAAGAGAAAATAAACTCTAATAGTTCTACCATTTCCTGGAAGAAAGAACTTTTAATACATAAAATATAATTCAGTCTCTAAGTTTTATTCAAAATATTGTACTAACTGTGATTTTACTAATTGACCAGTCAGAACAGACAGTAGCTACTAAGATCAGCACTTAATGAACATAATCTTGGAAGAAAGCAGAGCCCTTTATGTTTCATATTTTAGAGTAACAAAAGCTTACTTATTTTATTCCGTTTGCCAGGCTGCATGAAATTTTGGTGGACAAGTATACATGCTCATGGACCAGCATTTGCAATGTTCACTTGGGATAATTTTTGCGTGGCCAGAACACCTAGAGTTGCTCCATAACAAGGCAGTGAGGAATTTAGAATGTTTTTGAAAAGTATAGAATTTCAGTCTATGAATTCACTTTCTTAGGATTTTAAGGGAAATGTTGGTCCCTTAGGAATGAATTATAAAAATAGGCATATAATACTCAGTATAGAGGAAAAATGGGCAACAGAAGACATGATTCCAATTCTTGAGAATCTTTCAACCTAATTAGAGAAAGACAATATAGGTGTATGAAATGATGGGAAAGTAACTTTAAGCCAATTTATCAGTAAGCATCTTATAGGGGCTTTAGCCCAAATATATAAATACTAAGGTAATCTAAAACAAAGAGTTTATGAAATGGAAGTAATTTTAATCTGAGAAGACTTCATAAGGTTTTCCAGTGCAAAGTATCTTATTTTTTTAATCTATATGAATATTAATTTGCCTATGTGTTACAAACAAGTATTAGAGATCTATAATTAAACATTAGATGTTCGGTTTAAAGTTTCAGAACAGGCTAGTCAGGGAGAAGTGTATTCATGGTACATCTTTGTTTTATGCTCATAGTTGCATCTAAGTCTTCTTGACATACTTACTGGATGCTTTGTAACTTTAGGTGCAGTAGCTGCTCTATAGTAAATAAATTGATACATTAAATATTCAGTAAAGTCACAGTCATGAACTTGCTGGGCATATAGAAAAATGAAAATGATTTTCTCTTCTTGGCTCCTGCTTTGATTTTACATTTTAAAATTAGATTTCACTCGTGCCTTCCAAATTGGTAGCTTGCATCATCTGCTGCCTTCATCAACTGCATTCTGTTTTTACTTACCTTCTTTTTTTTTAATGGCATACATCCAAAAGGAAAATTACTTGAATTGAAAGGGGAGACATATTTGGCATTTTTTTTCTGAAGCAGTATATCAGAAGCCAGATAAGTATACATGATTTATCTTACCCTTGTTGGAATCTAAAAAGCACATGGACTTTCTCATGAGATAGCCAAAAGCACCTTTTTTTTTGACAACACAAATTATTTCAAACAAATCAAGTAGCCATTTATAAAGTTTTATGTTTTGGGGTATTGCATATATTCTCCAGTGAGTAAATTTGAAAAGGCACCATTTCAATATAAACTAGAAATACACACACATTTTTTTGTGTATAAGTGTACTGGAAGTCTCTCTCACTCCATGATAATGACAGTATCAGAAAAAAACAAATTGGGAACCATTTAAGAAAATCCAAACCACTCTGTAAGAAATGTATGGGTCACTAACCCGGAGAACCAAATTTGTTTTTCTAAGGTGTTTATCAAAAGGAGACATCTAATATGTCATGGGAAATTCAACTCAGGAAATTGGAAATCTCTCAGAATTGATCAAATTGTCCTGAATGAAAGGACAGCTGAAGTTTGCATAGAAGCAGTTTTGAATTGAGGCTACTCAAGCATCCAGCGTGGATGGAGACTGAAAACTAAGACCACCTGTCAACATAGCAACAATTTACTGCAGGAAATTCTTATCTTGGAACATCAAACTGATAACCAGTAAATAATGCCACAATTTTAGGAATTTTTGTTAATCAAATTATTCAAGCACACACTTTGCTCATCTGGGAAAAGAGCTGTCCTTTTAGGATAATAGTTTGTCATCAAAACATACTCAGGACATTTGACTCACTATGTCCACCAAGCCTTAAATTACTATCTTGCAAACTTTCCCAAATCCAACCTGTTGCCTACCTTGAAAATCTTGCCTTAAATTATTCAAAGCCATGTCCCCAAATCTTGTAAATTTCTTATCTTAAATTTCCCCTCTACAGACACTACTGGTACATCTCAAGGTGGAAATCTCTCTCTCTCTCATAAATTTAATGAATTTAGCTTTGCTCAATCATCATATTTTTGCAATGGTCTTTTAAAGGAAATTAAATGAAATAGTAATTGAATATTAGAATAGGTAAATCAAAAGTCAAATAGTTTTCAGGTATTGGTGTGATAAGACATTATAAAAGCCACAAACTTGAACAGTAATAAAATTACTGCTTTATTAAAAACAAGGATTTGAAGAATTTAGGTTATGTTTTTCTGCCTTTATAAGTCTTATATCCAATAATGTTTATATTCTCATGCTAGTCATGCTATTCTCTGTCAAGTGTTTGGGGGACACTCTAGTAGATTAATAGTCTTCCTTCCTTTCCTTCTTTCTTATTGACATCCAATATTTTATGATAGTGTTGTTGTTGTTTTGTTTTTTTTTGGTACGCGGGCCTCTCACTGTTGTGACCCCTTCCATTGTGGAGCACAGGCTCTGGACGTGCAGGCCCAGCAGCCATGGCTCATGGGTCTAGCCTCTCCGCGGCATGTGGGATCCTCGCGGACTGGGGCATGAACCCGTGTCCCCTGCATCGGCAGGCGGACTCTCAACCACTGCGCCACCAGGGAAGCCCTATGATAGTGTTTTGTTCCTTTTAATTTCTTGTTACTTTCATCATTTATCATTTATAGACCTCCCAGAGTAGTCTTTACCCCAATGAAAGACTATTTATTGAAGGTCTGCTTGCCCTTTATACATTTCTATCTATTAGCAAATACTCTGGGCATTTTCTAATTAAATCACCTCATTGTCTTTGGGTGATGGAAAGTCTGCATTTATGAATGACAAGTGTAGAAGACCTATAATTTCCCAATACTACTGGTGAACAAAAAAACTTGGAAAGATTGATAAACATTAAGGGGATTGTACCTATAAAATGTATAGTAAGAGCATTTTTGCAGTTTTTACAGAATAAACACCATAATGACTGCTTGTCAGTATTTCTGAAACATCATAATCATTGGAAGAAATTTAATGCACTATTGATTACTTTTATTGAAGATAAAAACAAAATAGTATGCTAAGGCTACATTAATGTCTCATTAACATAAAGATATTTTTTGTTGTTGTTAGCTCGGCAATTTACAATATAGTGCTTCCATCATTGATATTAGGCCTCCAGGAGCAGGAATAACCGCTTCTCAGACTTGGAGACGTAAACTGAGAGTCAGGAAAAGGGGAATGTTGAAAGCACACCGTTATTTGAGGAACTTGTAATAAAGAGTAGAAAATGCAATTGAGGGCAGAGGCACACTCCTGAAGATGACTGGGTGGATTGGAGCCTGTCCCCAGGGCCACCTTGGGAAGCATGTGCTTCCATGAGCAGAGCTACATGAGGGAAAGAGCCTGGGTCATTGTGTCACCCCTGGAGGAGAGTCACCCCTTCCAGGAACACTTGAATTGAACAGCAACAAGCTGACTCCACATAAAACCATGAAATTGTAAGACTCAGCCATTTCCAGTTGATTTCTCCAGAGTTCTTAGAATTGAAATCTAGGTCTCTTAGTTAATACTTTTGGAGATTCAGTTCTCTACCCCTGACAGACTGCTTTGACCAAACACAAAGGCACGAGAAAGACTTCAGAGAAGGGAGATCTCTGGGACCTTTGTAGGCAGGACCTGAGGAAACTTGAAATCAAGAGAATGAGCCTCACCCAGGGATGTGGGCCCTGACAGACTTATGTTCAGAGAAGAAGGTATCACATGGGAGTGCTTTGAACTTCTAGGTTTGCTGTAGGACCAGGTGGGTCCTGGAGTAGCAGAGCTCCAGGCTGTAGTCAGCCCTTTCCACTTCCCCTCATCTACTGTGTAAGTAATGTAATTTTCTTTTCATGCAGTGAGCTGAGCAAAGTTAGGGAACACTGTTTTCTAGTACCTGGCTGGCTTCCCCATCCCTCAGTCCAGTTATTGGACTACCCTGTTTGCTTGGCACTGTACACGTTAGACATGGATATTGCACAGGGTTTCCTGTGATCACTTGTGGCCCACAGGATGCTGGCAGTTAAAGACAGAGCCTTCCCCTGAGATGTCTTTTCAACAAGTCCTGGAGCAGCTTTGCATTCATCATCACTGCTCTGATGATGACATATTAATACTTGAGACAAGTTCCAAATCTCCTTGGGTGTCCCTTGGAGATACTGATATGAACAGCTGTGATGGTTTTTGTAGTAAAGAGACAACACATATTAAGAAGGGAAAATGAGATAGCCAAAAGTTGCTCCATCTGGGTTGAAGGCTATGGAAAAAGCAGTGAGAAGAATGGAATAACAGCACAAACCAATGAAGCCCTCAAGTCACCTGTGGTGGAAACCAGCCCTTCAATGTGACAAACCCTGTATTTGGTGACACTGAATACAAATCTGAGCAGGGCTTCACTTGAGGATATAGTAGACTTTCTTAAAAAAGGACAGAAAAATGAGCCCTTAAGTTTTCCCAAGTGACTGATGCCAAACACATCTTAAAACACAGCACAACTGGTAATGCTGGCTAATGTCAAAACCAAATTCAGGTCTTTCCTAAGTGGCCATTTTTGCTTCTGCTGCTACACCTGCAGTCCAGGGAGGCCCAGAGGTGTCAGGGATCCTCTGGGTCATCAGTTCTCCTAGGAAGGAGGTGGGTCACACTGTGAAGGCTCAGGGATTCCGAGTCCCCTACAGCTTTATCAGAGCAGGTCAGAACAAACAAATTTGAAGTATCATCAGCACACTTCATCTTATTCCACTGAAAGTGTGTGTGTGTTATTGTATTCATTAACATAAATGTGTTTAATGAATATCTATTGAGTTTCTTCGATGTCTTCAAAATTATTCTAGATGCTTGTGATACAGTGATGGAAAAATAACTGGATAAGGTCTGTGGACCCACAGAGCTTACATTCTTACATATCAAGGTCATATGATAATTAACAAATAAACAAACAGATGGTAATATGTGCTCTGTGAACAATCGCAACAGGGTGATGGGATAACAGGGGTTATAGGATGACACCAAAGCTGGAACTAGTCGTGTGGTCATAGCTGGTATTTATAACTACTCTTTTCCACTATACATTCACTCTTTTTGCCCTTAGCAAGTTTTTCAGTTGGTCATCGTTCTTTACCTGGCTGGGGTAAACCAAACTTTTATTCCTGAAGGATCTGTGCCATTAGTAGTCCTGCCTGGATTGGCTGTTGTAGTTTTCCACTAACTTTAATCACAGGACATGGTAATACTGAAAGTCACCCTAAGAGATCTCCTATGTATTCCAGACATACTCTTCCTTTTAACAGGGATGGAGGAAAAAAAAAAAAAAAAAAAACATTTGCCAGATCAATAACTGCATGCCAGATACTAGGGTATGTGTTAATTTTCTCAAGCAATGAAACCAATTAAACAGTTGCAATTGGAGTTACTACTTGGTTAAATTTGTGACAATCCACTGTCAGACTCCAAGATCTGTCTTCTGTACAGACCAAATAGGCTAGCTGAATGGGGAAGTAGTGAGAATCACCACCCATGAATCTGTCTTTTAAGTCCTTCATGGTGACACTAATCTCTGCAATCCCTCCAGGGATACAGTATTGCTTTGGTTTACTATTTTTTCTGGGTAGTAACAGTTCTGGTGGTTTCCTCTTGGCCTTTTCTACCATCGTAGCCCACACTCTACATCTCAGGGAACCAATGTGGAAATCTGCCAGCAGACAGCCTTCAGATTGGAATTGCTGCATTGGATTTTCCCTAGATCTCCAGTTTCTGGCCTGCTCTGCAGATTTTGGACTTGTCAGCCTCCATAAACATGTGTGTCAATTCCTTAAAGTCTCTATTTCTCTACACACACACACACACATACACACACACACACACCCCTTATTGGTTCTGTTTATCTGGGAAACCCTGACTAATACAGACCTTATATTAGTCAGGGTTCTCTAGTATCTAAATACTAAATGTTATGAGCTGAATTTTGGTCCCTCAAAATTCATATGTTGAAGTCCCAACCCCTACTACCTCAGAATATAACCATATCTGGAGATAAGGTCTTTAGAAAGGTGATTCAAATGAGGCTGCTAGGGAGGGACCTTTATCCAATATGACTGGTGTCCTTATAAGAATGAGAAATTTGGGCACACAAGAAGACACTAGGGGTACCCGTGCCCCGAGGAACGTCCATGTGAGGACACAGAGAGAAGGCAGCCTTCTTGAAGCCAAGGAGAGAGTCCTCAGGAGAATCAAAAACCTGCCAGGACTTTGATCTAGCCTCCAGAACTGTGAGAAAATAAATTTCTGTTACATCTTCCAGTGGTATTTTGTTATGGCAACTCTAGCGAATGAATTCACAAGGCATTGTTGGAATTTTTCCTATCATTGCCAGTGTTAATCTTATAATTTTACTTCAGATAACTGCAGAAAATGTTTCCCAAATTAATTAGAAACTCCACTATTTGTTTTTGCTTAGGGTTCAGAATTTCCAAGGTTTATAACTGACTCAGGATCATTTTGTATGTTTGCTCCATTTATATAGGGTATGGTTTTCTGTACATTGTCACAAGAACAGCAAGGTGGAATCTGTAGCCTATTTCCTAAATAGTTGTTCCACTAACCAGGATAAACTGCAGCCCTTATCCTGGTGCCTGTGCACAGAATATTCTTTCTCCTAGTGAAGCAGAGAACAGCATATCCCTTGACAGTTTATTTCTAAGGTGATTTTATCTTACTTTGAAACATCATTGTGCAAATGTGGAGTGTGACTGTAAACCATGAGTGTTGTTGGAGTATATTAAATTTTCAAAATATGTCCTTTTATCCATCCAAAAAGGAAATATTCAGACTTTTGCAGAAAAGAATGGGGCTGAAACTATTTATATTTATTTATTGGTTGTATGTATATGTATGTGTGTGTTTGGGGGGGGAAACAAAAACTGTAGAGTAGAATATAAATTTTACATGAATCCACATTTTACATGATTATGGCGCAAGTTTTAATACTGACAATTGTATCAGATTCTTATGAGTCAAATACTGCTAAAATAATAATAGTAAAAGGAATGATAATATAATAATAGCAACAGCTTTGGGTTGTTTACTGTTTGATAGACAGTGTTCTATGTGCTTTACATTTTTTAGCTCATACCATTTTCACAACAACTTATGAGGCATGAATTATTGTTTTCTCTACTTTACAGGTGAGGAAGTTAAAGCACAGTGATTGTACATCATAGTCCCAAAGTCAAAGTCAAGAATAGAAGATATATTAAAGCTTGGATTGAACCAGGGCCGTCGGTTACTAGATTCAATTCCCTTGATAATGTAACGTACTGCCTTACCATGGAAACTTCAAGGATTTCCAAATATAATGAAAACAACTTCATATTTCATTGCTACTGATTTACCTTTTCTCTGTTGAGAAATTGTGAATGCTTTATTTGCAAGTATATAGGTCTAGACTTATCCCTACATATGTGTATGTAGATGTTTCTGCATGTATATTCATGTCACTTGTGTTTCAACTCAAAAAAAAAAAACTCAGTCCTCTTGTGGGTTGTTACATTTTTCTAAGTAGTAATATTTAATTGGAATTTTTAAAAAAAGTGTCATATTTTTTCCTTTACATTTTGCTAATAATAGATGCTATACTCTTATTATTTTTATATTCAAGAAAGGTTTATAAAAAGAAGTAGAAATAATAATAATGTGTTTAAATACTGCTTACAGTGTGTTAAGCATTCTTATTAGTGATTTATGTTTATTATCTTATCTAGTCCTGATGATGTCTATGAAGTAGGTACTATTATTAGCATCATTTTATAAATAGGAAACTGAGGCACAGATAGATTATATAAGCTGTTCAAAGTCACACAGCTGGATTTCAAATCTTGAACCACTGGCTCTAGAGTTTGTGCTCTTAAACTTTTCTAAGTTTTGCTTCTCAATTTAGAAAAAAAATCAGAAAAAAAGTAAATAAAAACCGCATAGAAATGTAAGTTCATTTTTCTAGCAATTATTAAGTGACAAATGTTAAATTATTAATAATAATATACATATAATACATATGTTTAATCCTAACCTATTAAAATTAACTACATACTATGATTTCAAAGCATATTTAGCATTATTTATGGTTGTGTCAGATTTAAGATGGCTGCAAATCCTTGCAACCACTCCTAAACTAAACAGAAATAAAATCTATTTCTTTATCCTCCTGAATCTTAGCTGGCCCTGATTCTATTTAATCAGTAGAATTTAGCAGAACTGGCATTGTATCAGTTGCAGGTTTGAACTTTTCAGAGGACTGGCAACTTCAGATTCTCCCTTTCTGACACCATCAGCCATGCTATGAGGAAGCCCAAGTAGTCAGAGAATAAAGTCCCTGTCTAATACCCCTCTCCCTGAAGCTGAACTCCAGCACTGAGGGTGAGCCATCCTGGAAGTAGATTTTCTCCACAGTAGAGCTTCCTTAGCTTGATTTTCCCTACTTGCAACATCCCTACCATGCCCTATGCAAATAGCAAAATTGTGAACAAATAAATTATTGCTATTGTTTTAAGTCACTAAGTTTTGGAAGGGCTTGTTATGCAATAATAGATAACCAAAACTGACAAATTCTTTTAAATATTTTATTAAATGTCTATTATTAGCAACCTTAAGAAATGAAGATTATTGGATGATTCTTATATTTCTCTTTAAAATAAGTATGTGCTTCTAATTTTTATGTTTGTTTCATTCAGAATTGTTAACCTGATTTTTTTTTTCTATTTTGAAATTCACCTACAATAAAAGGGAATGGACTGGCCCATTATACCTTCCACTTGGTTAAGTGGAACTGTTTCCCAGAATATTCTTTTCTAAGTGGTCTTGGCAGAGTCGACCGAAAGATACATTTGCGTGAGATTTAGGAGGCAGAAATAAGGCATTGCCCATTGATTTCTGAAGGTTGGGATGGTGAGTGGTTGTGACAGATAGATTGGAACAGATAAGGAGATTCTGCATATTACAGTACCCTGCATCCAGCTCATTTTCCAGCTGCTGACCAATTAGGCATATCCCAGGTGCTTGGTTGAAGACTTCAAAACTTCTCCAGATATTTCCAAATTACCCTCCATGGCTCCATTCCAGTAGCTGGATGTGCAAGGCTTCTCAGATTGACTGGTTGGTGAGTTCTCTGATTCCCTATCCTCACCTTCAGACTTTTACTTCCCAAGCTTGTCTCATATAGAACTTCTGCTTCCCTGATTGAATCCCAACTGTCATGGGAGTTATAGAGTTTCTGGCTCCATGCCAGCCACATTTCATATTTTAAAAGATTTATAATTCTTATAGTATTCCATGATACATTGGTAGAGGAGAAATACACGATGGTAACCTCAGTATACAAAATCTCAGCCAGTACATGCCAAGAACAACGTAGAATGTAAATGAGAACCATGGCAACTGATACTACAGTAATGAAGATGCATGTTAGGTATGTTTGTTTGTACAATAACTGAATTCCTGCAGTATGACATATAAATAAAAGCTTATCACTTTCAGTTCATTCAGCAAGTATGCATTGGGGGCGTACTATGTAGCTGCATTAAATTAAGTATCAAAGTACAATAAAGAAAAAAAAGTGTGGTCTTATCTCTCATAGTGTTTACAGTATAACAAAAAAAACAGGCAATTAAATAAGTTAATAAAATGAATTAATAATAGAAGTGTAAGCTTCTTTGAATTTTATGGCATGGGAGCCCTCATAAATCTTGGGTTTCCTGATAGATATTCCAAGAAAGTGAAGGTTCAGCTAATGTCTGCAGAAGAATAAGTAGCTGTTTCCTGACTGGTGCAGGGAGAACATCCCTCCCACAGGATCAATAAGGAGAGAGAGATGAAAATATGGGAGGCATTGGAAGCGGCCTCAAGAGGGCTGGAGAGCATAGAGTGATGGGGGAAAATAGTGAGAAATGAAGCTTGGCAGTTAGGCAGGGTCTAGGTTTTAGGGGCCTGAGTCCCAAATGGGTATGACATTTAATCAGTTTAGGCAGGAGGAACCTAAATAAATTACATTTAGCCAATAGGGCCTGAATCAACAAGAGGAAACAGTAGCAAGAATCTTGATGGCCAGCAGGGGATAAAACTGGAAGGAAACGTAATCTAACTAGCATTTGGGGGGAGTGGTATATGGAAAATAATAGTAATCAGGTTACAGGTAGAACCACCAGGAGAGGCTGGAGCAGTATGGGTTGAGCAGATCTGGGACTTGCACAGCTCTCTGAAGCAGAGGGTGCATATGTTAGAGGGGAGGTTCTCTTTGAGGTCCTGTGTCAAGTAGGCCAGGTATCTATGAGCTGGTGGAGTCCCCACAAGAAATATAGAGGGTAGTCAGGGAAGGTGGGGTGTTGGAGTAGTCTCTCAAGTTCTCTGGGAAAACCAACCATGACCAATGGGGTGCACTGGAGAAATCTGTCATTTTAACTAAGTGAGCAGGACATTGAAGTGGCCTTGGCTTAGACTTAAAGAGACGACTCCAGGTCTTTGAAGATAAATTGGGGATGGGGGTTAAACAAAGGGGAATCACAATATTTTCATAATGGAGAATATATTCTATTTAAAAGAAAACCTAAATGAATATTTGACAAATTTATTTTGGAAATATGGTCTCTCTTTAAGTGCTACACAGAGTAACTAATAATAGGAATGATTTACCAGCCCCATTCTTCTAAACCATTTCATTGAGGTATGATTGACATATAAAAAGCTGTACATATTTAATGTATATAACTTGATGAGTTTAGAGATGGGGATACATGAAACCACAGTCTATGCCAACCCAATCCTTATTCCAAGAGTAGATGAAGTGAATATATTCCTTAGTTCTCAATTTCATATTGGAATGCAATAGTCATCACTCTTTTTTCTACTTTCTATCCACAAAGTGTTTACATGTAATTGCAGTACCAATTAAAAAAATCTTTAAAATCTTATCTGGGGGCTAACCTAACATAATTCACAAGTGTGTAAGTAACACTTAGATTTTCAGGCTCTTGAAAAAGAGAAATTCCCTCCTCGCTGCCCAGCAAATTGCAAATCTGATTTCTCTCCTCAGACATAATGGAACGTGGGTGTCATGAGGGTAGAGGGTGAGAGTAACACTGTGCATGTAGGAATATGTCAGGAAGCAGTTCATGGGCTGGCCTTAATGAAATTTCTGAAGAATTGTGCTTTTCATAGGCTTGATTGCAGGAAAACTATCACAGTGGGGTTTAATAAAATCAGAGGTTAGTAATAGAAGGAGCGTTCTGGGAAAATAAAAAAATAAAATTTTCTACTTCATAAAATATACCTTTCCACTGAAATTTCCAGGGTATTATAGATGAAGCTTCATTGAAGTTGAAAAAAGCACATGAAGATTATGATTGTTTTTTAGCCTTTAAAACATATTGCTTTTTCTACTTATCTGCTAAAACCTGAGTTCAGGGATTTGCTCTTTTCCAAAAGATATGGTATCTTGAAATGGTCAGAGCGTTGCATTCTCCACTGTGCCTTACATGTTAGGCATGGATTTGGGGGAGAAACTAGCAGGGACTGAAAGGCTGATTTTTCAACTACAAATTATTAGAATATTATTGAGATGAAACAGTGTATGGCCATGCCACCCAAGATGGCTGTTCTCTTGCTCTCTGTACATCCCCTGCTTGACCAGTGCCTGCTTCACCTACACCCTATTCACTCACATGACTGACCTTCATCATACTTGCCCCAGCTAGTGATTGTTCTAATCTTTAGATCAGAACATCTGCACCATGATAGCTTATCAAAGGGGCAGTGAGGGGTGTACCCCTCTGCTAGTTTCCTTGGTAACTTATGAGCCAATCTGACCTCAGTTCCTCCTTTAACTGGTAACCTCACTCTGGGAACAAAAACAGCTTCCATGTCCCGCCCACTGTCTGCTGCGCAGAGTGGGGTGTCCTCCGGGACCTTGCTTCAGACATGTAAACCCCCCATCCATTAAACCGTTGATGTTTCTGTCACTGTCTCTGAGCTCTTTCTTCAATCTTGAAGCTGGACAAGCACAGGGCTTGTAGACCTGCAAGGTGCAGCCCAACAAACGGCCACAGTTTTCACTTTAGGGCATTTTAGAATTCATTCTGAAAAAGAATATCTGCTTAGATTGCTCTTTCGTCTATCAACCCCTGAGTTCTTCAAAATGTTTTAATAATTTTTATAAAGTACACTTTCACATCTCTACTGGAATCACATATGCCTGTAATTACAGGTGTAGAACAATGAACATAATGTTGAAACTGAACTTTTTAAGAAAAATAAATAAATAAATATTGCAGTTATATTTCTACAAAATTCAAGAAAATAAGCAAAAGTGACATTTTAAGGCTGGCAGAATAAGAATTGGAATGAGGCAAATAAGGTAATGCATCTAACGCATAGGATACATCTTGTCCATCTTTACATGTCTTTGTATGGGTGGGATAGATGAGAAGAAGGAGAGAATTACTGGAAATAGATCACTTTATGTTGGACTTCCTGACAAAATTGTACAATAAAATATTTCTTAACAGCAATCAGTTCATTGAGGATAAGAGGAACTTTTAAGCCACATACAGGATTAGGATAACCGAAACAATCTGTTCATGACCCTCTTTCTGCTGTTGATCATGACTTGGGATTAGCAAACAGCTTGAGACCATGTGAGTGGAGTGCTCATCAATTTCCAGGGCCCAATGTGTGAGGAAAGATCTCTTTCAACCTCTACCGATTAGCTGTATTTATACTAATTGTGTGGCATGTGGTGTTATGGTTTAAATGATTGTGTCTCCCTGAAATTCATATGTTGAAGTACTAACCCTCACCATGTGATGATATTTGGAGGTGAGACCTTTGGGAGGTACTTAGGTTTAGATGAGGTCATGAGGGTGGAGCCCCCATCATAGGATTAGTGTCTTTATAGAAGAGGAGGGCATACCATGTGAAGCCACAGGGAAAAGGTGGCTCTCTACAAGTCGGGAAGAGACTCTCACCAGGAGACTAACTGTCGGCACCTTGATTTTGGACTTTTCAGCCTTCAGAACTGTGAGAAGTAAGGGTAAGTGTTTAAGTCACCCAGTCTATGGTGTTTTGCTCCTGGTTGATAGTCTTGCCTGTTTGACTAAAAGACATGGTATTAGTGCTGTGGTATTTCAGAAGAGGGGTGACTACTGTGGATTCAAATTGTGAGAAAAGCCACTATGGAGGATAGATTTGGATAGTTAAAACAAAAGAACTTTCCAGAAAGGGAAGCAAAGCATGAAAACACAGAAGAGGAAAAAAAAAATTGTAAAGTTAATGAGGAGACTACACTGATCATTCTGTTCACAGATTGGTACTTACACATTGATTGACCTATGTACCCAGGCACTGGGCATAGAGAAATTAATTAGATACTCATCTTCCACTCAAAATTTCTTTAATTAATTGTTCAGAATACAACCAGTGAGAAATTTTATACACACACACATCAATTATAGTATATTTCCAATGGTGGTCAGAGAGATAAATTAGGACTTTGGGATTAACACATACACCCTACTATATATAAAATAGATAAACAGCAAGGACCTGCTGTATAGCACAGGGAACTATATTCAATATCTTGTAGTAACCTATAATAGAAAAGTATCTGAAAAATAATATATATATATATGTATAACTGAATCACTTTGCTATACACTGGAAACTAACACAGCATTGTAAATAAATTAAATACACTTAAATTAAAAGAATTAATTACATATATATATATATGTATGTGTGTGTATGTATATATATATATGTATATATATATATATACATATATATATATATATACATATATGACATAAAGATGTAAAATACTCATTTCAAACCTAAAAAATATTATGGTATACTTGCTAAGTACTGAGCTCAGAGAAAAAAAAAATAAAGTAAAATGGGAGGATGCAGGGTGGAGCAATTAACTGTACCTGGGGAAGGAGTGTTCAAGGAAGCCTACTTATAAAATTCCTAAGTGGAAGCATTTGTGTGGGTTGAAATGTGCAAAAGGCATTGTGAATCCTTTCTGGTGAAAATGGGGCCTGAGGTGTATCCTTGCACCTCAGAAGTCTACTGGTTGTTGCCCATCTTCTCCCCCTGCGTCACAGAGGCTGCCCCTTTCTCACCACCCTGCACACCTGGATACTGAACCTGCTCTACACTGAATGAGATATGCCTTGAATTTGTTTCCTTTATATATTATTTCCTTCAGGTTGTACTTTTTTTTTTTTTTTTTTTAACATCTTTATTGGAGTATAATTGCTTTACAATGGTATGTTAGTTTCAGCTTCACAACAAAATGAATCAGTTATATATATACATATATTCCCATATCTCTTCCCGCTTGCGTCTCCCTCCCTCCCACCCTCCCTATCCCACCCCTCCAGGCGGTCACAAAGCACCGAGCTGATCTCCCTGTGCTATGCGGCTGCTTCCCACTAGCTATCTACCTTACGTTTGGTAGTGTATATATGTCCATGCCTCTTTATCGCTTTGTCACCGTTTACACTTCCCCCTCCCCATAGCCTCAAGTCCATTCTCTAGTAAGTCTGTGTCTTTATTCCTGTTTCACCCCTAGGTTTTTCATGACATTTTTTTTTTTAAATTCCATATATATGTGTTAGCATACGGTATTTGTCTCTCTCTTTCTGACTTACTTCACTCTGTATGACAGACTCTAGGTCTATCCACCTCATTACAAATAGCTCAATTTCGTCTCTTTTTATGGCTGAGTAATATTCCATTGTATATATGTGCCACATCTTCTTTATCCATTCATCCAATGATGGACACTTAGGTTGTTTCCATCTCTGGGCTATTGTAAATAGAGCTGCAATGAACATTTTGGTACATGACTCTTTTTGAATTATGGTTTTCTCAGGGTATATGCACTTTTGAGGATACTTTTATAAGAAATCTCTCCCTAGCCTTCATCAGAAACATGCAAATATTACTAGTTTCATCCACTAAATAATCTTTGTATCTGACATATCTATTCCTTTAAAAATGTTTTATTTTAAAATGTCATACATATAAGATAGTACATAAAATGTATACATAAATTTTGAAGACTAATAAAAATAAAACAAAATGACTACCTGCTTACCTATCTTAAGAAAGAGAATAGATTTTTTAAAAAAGTCAAATAGGCTAGGTTATATTTCTGATTTTCACAACAACTGCTAGATTAAAAAAAGATGCATGTTATTTTTGGCTTATCTTAATATTTCATCACTCCCTAATACCCAGTGAGGTGCTTTTTAAATTATTTTATGATGATTGAATTATGTCTCATGTCAGACTCCTTTCCAGGGATTGTGAGATGCATTCCTTTTCAAGAGGCTTTTTTTTTCCTACAATGAAAGAAACATTGTGAATTCAACATTCTGTTATATGTACATCTGATGTTCAGTTCCCAAATATTTCTTTCTTTCCAAAGTTAGCTTTCTAAAGCCTTTAGCTGGAAGAAGAGAAATTTATCTCTGATAGCAGTTCTGTTAGTAGTTTGCTGAGGACTTCAATGTCATTTTTAAAAATCCAGGTGCAGATCATTTCCACACATATTAACACATTTGAGGGGTCTAGGTCGATTCTCAGCCACAGTTTGGAAACATAACCTTGGAAGATAGAACATATCTCACCAATCATATCAGTTATAAAAAAATCCACTGAGCTCATATTTTATAGCTCTTTGTATGTGAAGGACATTGTGTTAGTTATTTCAGCATGAAGGGATGAGGAAGACATACCTATTTTTTGAAAGTTATAACTTAGGATGATAATCTTGCTATCTAGTCAAATTTCTGATTTGAGAGACAATGTAGTTTCCAGAAATGGTAGAATCTTATGATCCTTAGTCCTGTCCAGGTTTCTATTTTCCAGTCATATCTCTAACATCACATTCTCAATCCAGCTACCGTGCCCTGTCCCAGAACTTGTTAATCTTCCTCTTATTATTCATTACCGGTTCACATATTAGGCTATCACTCTGAATTCTCTCTGCCTAAATTAGGCAGAAATTTTCCTTGCTGCTTCCCAGTAATATATTGATGTACGCATCCTATTTACTGCTCTTAGACTATTGAATCCAGAACCTTAGATTGTTTTTGTTTTTGCTTTGTTTTCCCTGTTTATTTTGTGTCATGAAAACCTTTCCTAAAATTTTGTTAAACCTGGTAAACTTGTTTTATTCACCTTATTGTTAAGCTGATAAGTGTGTAGAGTGTCTCTGAGGTCCCTGAAGTTAAAGAACTGTTGGTCTTTTAAGCATTTTATTGTCTTATTAGTATACAAATTCATTTTAGTTTTGTATTGATTGCTCTACAGACTTCAATATATACCTTTAACTCATCACTATCTTTAAATAATATGATATTACTTTACTTACAATGTAAAGTCCTTATAACAGCATAGTGCCATTCCCCCTCCTAGTGGTAGTGTTGTCGTGCATATTTTTCTTCTGTGTATGCTAAACACCAAACATTATTATTAGTCTGCTTTAAAGAGTCGATCTTTTAAAATTAATTTTTTACATAAGAAAAATATGTTTTATATTTATTAACATATTTACCATTTCTGGCACCCTCCAATTCTTGATGCTTCATTTTATATCACTTGTTTTCAGCCTGAACAGTTTTCTTTTCTTTCTTTTTTTTTTATGGCAGTCACAGGGGAGCAAGAAAGCGAATTTGAGAGCAGAAGCCTCAAGATTTCTGAGACCAAGGCTCAGAAGTCACATACTGCTTCCATGAACACTTTTTGTAGTAAGTTCTGTTGGTGTCAAATTCTCTCAAACATCTCTTATTTAAAAATTTTTGTCTGGCTTTTTTTTTAAGGCTATTTTTGTTTTGTATAGAATTTTAGATTTCTCCCCACAACCACAGGACTTTAAATAGGCTATTTCCAATTTTTGTTTGTTTCCACTGTTTCTGATAAGAAACTATGAATTACTCTTCATGATTTCCCCATGCATGTGACCTGAATTCTCTCTTTGGCTACTTTCAATAATTTTTTTCTCAAACATTAGTTTTCAGCATTTTAATTATGATTTACCTTGAGATGAATATCTTTGTGTTATGTTGTCTGGGGTTTATTGCAATTCTTTGAGAACATTTAGCTACTATTTCTTTAGCAATTTTTCTCTCTTTTTATTGTGATATTCCAATCATATATTTTAGGTCTCTTAATAATGTCTCACAGTTCAATGAGGCTCTGTTCAATTTTTTCCCAACATTTTTTGTCTGCTTGCTTTGGATATTTTCACTGTCTGTCTTCAAAGTCACTTAAGTTTACTTTCATAGTGTTTAATCTACTGTCAAGTCCACCCAATAAAATTTTCACCATAGATGTTATATTTTTAACACTAGAACTTCCATTTGTTTAATTTGTATAGTTTCTATGTCTTTATTGAGATTCCCTATCTATCCCCTGTTAATTATTTGTTGGTAACATTTCCCTGATTTTCCAGATGTCCAGAACTTTTTTTTTTTATTGGTTGTTAGACATTGTGCTATAATGTTGAGTATCTCTATTTTATTATCTTCCCTAATAGAATGTTGGGTTTGTTTATAGGCAGTTAATTTAATCGAAGATCAGCCTGTTTAATAAAATCCTGTTGTTCAGCAATGTTAAGGCAGTTCTAGAGTTGCCTTGACCTAGATCTAGAATATCTCTTACTTACACTGTAATGTTTTGGGGATATTACTCAATGTCCATGATGTAGAAGTGGTCTTTCAACTGTGGCTAGTTTGTACACGAATATTTTTCATCCTTTTATGAAGTCTAGCAGTTATTCAGGTCACATTTCCAGATAGATGTTGATTTAAAATTTTGTTTTTTGCCTCATCTCATGGAGTCTTACCCTGTACATTTGCACTTACAATCAGCCAAAGACTAGCCAAAGCATTACACAAATTTCCATGCAGATTTCTGGATCTCCTTTTCTGCATATTTTCTACCATTCTGATATCTTGTATGACAGATCATGTCTCCTTGGTAGCTCCAAATGCCTCCTTCTGTCTCCACTGATCAACAAAGCTTCTTTGCTCCCACTCTTTGCACCACACCCACCTATGATGGATCATCAAGCTATCGGTTTTGTTAATGAGAAAGTGATGGATGACCTTTGAAAGAATAGTTTTAGTAGAGGTGTCAATATGATCCTATTTCAGGTTCACAGGTGTTAAAAGGATGGGGAAGTAACTCCAGTTATTGCAAATTTCACTGTATGTTCCCATGGTCAACTCTTCAAAATATAAGAGAGATGTGTGCTGTTATGTTTTTCTAGAATAAGCAGCATAAAGGAATCACCAACCACAAAGTTGGTGCTGATGGCTACAGTAATAGAAATAATAATAGGACAAAGCATTATTAATAGTGGAGATGAACAAAACCCTTGAAATGTTATTTTATTTTACTCTTAGTATTTTCTTCAAGTGAATACTTATATATTTATCACAAGATTTTGTATTATAATTGTATTTTTTTCCACTGGGCTGTGAGAACTTACCTCTTTGACTTTTCATCTCATAGTTCATGAAAGAGTTTATCTAGAAGTCTTTTAATATTTAGGTAGTATGGATTTTTTTAAAACTAAGAGTTATTTAGTACTTTGCTAATTTCCTAAAATTGTGAAACAATTATATAGCTGTTATACAAATGAAGAAAGAAACTTAGACAGCTAGAGCTCTATTTAGGGAAAAATACAAGGAAAATAAATGGTTAAACAGTTAATATTATTTATCAGCATTATATAGTATAGTATATTACAACATAGTATAGTGTAGTATAGTATAGTATACATAGTATAACAGATAGCATAACAAAAGCACTGGACTATAGAGTTCATCTGTCTTTTGTGTCATCATTATTATTCAAAAGAAGTAAGAAGGAGTTCCTGCAAGACAGTTCATAACTCAACACTTTTGGTTCTCTATAATTTTATAAGTCTCTTTCAATATAAATTAAATCTACCATGCAGGCAAAAATCAAAGCGAGGAAAGAAAATAGACAATAGACAATAAGATTTATAATAGGGCTGCAAGTCAAGAGGATGAACCAATTTTTAAATAGTTTTCCCTCTGCAATGACACAACTGGGAACATATCCCCAGGGCTCACTGATGTCCTTGGAAATGGTTGAGAGGTTTGAACATACCCTGCTCTACAGCAGGCTCAACACTTAAATAAAATGGTAAAATAGATTTGTAGATTGACCTTAGTAAAAAGCAGTTAATGCTTCCCAATCTTAGACTATTGTAGCCTGACACACTTTCTGTTGTACTTATCTCTGACCTACTCTACACAATGGCTCTGTCCTGATAATAGGTTGTATTCTACATAGATGGCTGGCTTTGATTGCATATTGGAAGTTTGTTGATTCCCAATGTAATTCACTATTGATGATAATTAATGACTTGCTTGCCTTTACATAGGAATAGAATGTTGATAATTCTAGATGTGGAGAAAAACCTGTCACATTCTATCATTTAAAACATTTTACTAGAGGACTTCCCTGGTGGCTCAGTGGTTAAGAATCTGCCTGCCAGTGCAGTGGACATGGGTTCATAGCCCTGGTGAGGAAAGATCCCACATGCCACAGAGCAGCTAAGCCCGTGCATCACAGCTACTGAGCCTGCACTCTAGAGCCCGTAACAACTACTGAGCCTGCGTGCCACAACTACTGAAGCCCGCGCTCCCTAGAGCCCGTGCTCTGCAACAAGAGTGAGAAGCCACTGCAATGAGAAGCTCACACACCGCGATGAAGAGTAGCCCCCATTCACCGCAACTAGAGAAAGCCTGCGTGCAGCCACGAAGACCCAAAGCAGCCAAAAATAAATGAAAAAAAACCAAGCAAACAACATTTCATTAGAGAAAGTCTGGCAATTGAAGTGCTCTTATGAACAGAAAATGGTTTATGTTTCTATGTTCTTTGCCCATGGAAATGTTTAGATGTAATAATCAAATTACTTTTGGGATGTCTTGTTGCTTTAGATGTATATGTTTAGAAAATCAGATAAAGTGTTTTGCATCCAAATACATCTTCTTCATTATTTAAAGAATAAAATTACAAGAAACATCTTAATGTGTTGATACTGATTATGGAATGGTCATTTTGCAG
Source organism: Aethalodelphis obliquidens (assembly GCF_003676395.1). Lineage (NCBI taxonomy): Eukaryota > Metazoa > Chordata > Mammalia > Artiodactyla > Delphinidae > Aethalodelphis > Aethalodelphis obliquidens. Next base: position 19,600,997 of record NW_020837945.1, read on the forward strand.
AAGAATTCCAAGATAGTTTTCAGGTGTTGGGTGCTTGGTTCTGTAGGTACGAGCAAGTTGGTCCTGTCAGGATATGTGGTGTGAATGGATCCCAAATAAAGGTTCTATAAATGTGAGCTAACTTTGCATAGAGAAAATGTGTGTTTGGACTTACCTTTTAATTTCAGCTTAAAAGTCTTCACCAAAGCATGTTGTGGGGTGTCTCAGTGAAGATCTCCAATTTCCCAAAACTGTTATAATAAAATAGGTAATATTTAGATATCAAAGTCCTGCGCTTAAGTCCTTACTCTGCAAGTTATTTCGTATGTGGTTTTGAAAAAACTCACTTGCATAGTAATATTTTTACTTATAAAATGAAAATCAGATTAATGCACACCTTAAAGTATGGTAGAAAGATTAAGTGAGAAAGTTTACAAGAAGCTTTGAAAACTATGAGAAAACTGAAAATTATAACTACTACCTTTTTGTTTATTATATTTTCTATTATCATTGTGGGAAAATAGCTAAATGTGTTCTCATGCTATTGACTTTGGGTCAACAAATTTTACTTCTCTGTGATAGTGATTTATAGGACCAGGCATGGCTTTGATTTCTAAACGACTAGCATTGTGAATTATGCCATGTTAATAATAACCAACTGAAGAAAGTGTGAAAATTCCATGAAGACTTGGAGAAAATGGCATAAGTGCCTGTGACAAAGTGGGTGATTCCCATTAATTTTTCTGTGTTCTGTTTTTCCTCCCTGTATTCTAAGTAAACAGACTGCAGTTTTCACTATACAAATAACCTTGTTAGTTTGGGAAGAAAAATGTGTTTAAGTCAAAGAATTTCAGTACCTTATAGCTTTGGTCGGTTTTATAATTGCACATTTTGCAAAGCAATTAAATTGGAGAAATTACAGTCTGATATAAAGGACCTATGTCAGAGAAAAAATTTAAGTGTGATAACTATGAGTGCAAATATAAAGTCCATTATTTACAACCTATTACTAGATGGAACAGCCCAGTAAACCTATTGCTCTCAGTATTCACAGCTATTTTGGGCTCGGAGATGTCCATATTATGATAAGAATTAATACATAATGCATATACACACTACTGAATACTGAACACCACCTAAATTTCTATGAAGAATATGTTTACTATACTAAGGAGTTACTGCCCATCACTGCTTAAAAGCTTCTGCAGAGGTCTTAGTGAATATCCACTCACCCACCTACAACTATGTGTGACATTTAAATTTGTTTACCATAATAAATCAAAAGAAAATGTGATCAGTATTCACTTTAGATTATAAGTATAATACACCCAATTGATAACTAAATAATAAAAACAGAGCTGAGCTCTTCCTTGGAGGTATCTAAAATGCAATTTCTTCAGATACTCAGCTCTCACGCTAAGGACAATTTATTAGTGGTCTAGTATTTTCCTTCTAAATAATTTCCTTCAAAAAATACTTTCTTTATTACATTTTACTAACAACAATCAATTAAAAAATTTTAACACTCTATGATAGATTCTTGTACCAATTTGTGTTCCATATTATGTTGCCATATCAGCAGAAAAACTACTTAAGCAAAAATTAACAAACTATCAGTTGAAAGCATCCATTTTGTTTATTCTATAGTCCAATAAACCAAATAGTTTTGGGCTTTATGACTAGGAAATACTAAACCAGTTTGACTAAAATGGAATAAAAAAATGAGAGATATAGTACAGCTTATCTCTGGGCGTGCTTCTCATTTTGATAAGGTAGTTTAGAAATAAATTTCCTCTCTGTAAAATAAAGTAAAGTATGCTAATGTAATTTTTATTAGAAAGTTTTGAGCATAACATAAAAAATCAAAATGGGATTTTGAAAAAAGATGGCTACTCCATTTTTAACAGGATAATTTATACTTCGGGTGTATTTAGTACATAAAGCCCTCTCTGTGTGCCTTTTACAACATTTTCACTTAAATTTAAACTTGCCTTAAGTGGATTGCTTAATAATCCTCAATGGCTTTTCTCAGAGTGATGATGAAAACCAAACTCTTTTCCCTGCCTACAAAGCCCGATGACATGTGGTGGCCTGTCACTTGCCTTCCTCATCCCCAACCACAGTTTCCTCCACTTGCTCTGGCCTTTTCATTCTCAGAGCACACCAAGCTTGTGCCACCTTAGGGGCTTTGCACTTTATAATTTGTCTTTCCCCAAATCACCTTCTAATTATTTAGCGGCTCAAAGGTCAGCTCCCTCAAATCACCTTTTAATTCATCTCTCAGCTCAAATGTCACCGCTTCAAAGACATTTCCTACGGCCTTTAAAGTCATGGATAGCATCTATCCCCTTGTTTACTTTTCTGTGTAGTATACAGTGCTATTTTTTGCTAGGGCTTTGTTGGGAAGGAAAAACTTTTCCTCCATCCTCTCAGTTTCAGTTCCTGTGGACCAGCAAATTAAATTGACAAAGGACCCTTTAACTGGAGAAAAATGGTTTGTTTGTATGCATATGGAAACTAACAAAAGAAATAGGCAGCTTACTAAATGGTTAAAGTTAGAGGCTTAGGTACCTTATTTAGTGGGGGAAAGGGGGTGGGGAAGGAGAACAAATGAGAGATAAAGTCTGTGATATGTTTGTTTATGCAGGTGTGAGTGGTCTTTCTATCTTTTTCATGGCCATGAAGCTTTCCCAGAGAGGGGACTTATGGTACATTTTCTCTTGGCCTCTCTCCTGGGAGTAGACTCTCCAAAGTGGGAATTTATGACAGCCTCATGTCTCAGAAGTTGTTGTTTTTGGTCAGATAAGTGAAGATCTGAGAAAACCTCTGTCTGCTGTTGAATCTCAAATCTTCAGCTTAAAATAATTTTCATACCACCTATGGGGTTCCAAGTAGATCGCTACAGCTGCCAAAAAAATTCTACAGACTGGGTGGCTTAAAAAATAAAAATTTATGGGCTTCCCTGGTGGCACAGTGGTTGAGAGTCCGCCTGCCGATGCAGGAGACACAGGTTTGTGACCTGGTCTGGGAAGATCTCACATGCTGTGGAGCAGCTGTGCCCGTGAGCCATGGCCGCTGAGCCTGCGCGTCCGGAGCCTGCACTCCACAACGGGAGAGGCCACAACAGTGAGAGGCCCGCATACCACAAAAAAAAAAAAAAAATGATAAAAAGAACTCAAAAATAGACCCAGGACTTTCCAGCTTCCGTTTTCTGACTAAATGCTTGCAAAAACCATCATCTTAAAACTTGGCTTTCCAATTCTGTATGATTCTGTCAGTCAGAGAGTCAGTCATTCTGACAGTCAACTGGTATTTTTAATAGCACTTAAGTATCAGACTAGGACTATTGGGGTGGTGGGTGAACAGGCCAAGAGGGAGAATCACTGCCTCAGGGAGACTGTATTCTAACAGGAGAGCAAACTGGAATATATGCAGACAAAGAATGTAATGACATCAGAAAAAAGGGACCATGCAGGGATAGGTCAGGGACTCTGGATTTTAAGTTTCCTATAAAGTCATTGTGGGGTTGAAAGCAGAAAAGTGAAAATACTGAGCTGTACTTTAGAAAGATGACACTAGCACTAACTAGATTGTTAATGCTATTATGCTGCCATCGTATTTGTCTCTTCATCAAAAATGTGAGAATTCAGTAACCTGAGAATAATGTTTGATTAGGTTTGATTTTCAAAAGTTTACTCTTAGACCTGTTTCTTAAATACGTCCTGGCTGCCCGTTGTAATCTGGTGAGTCTGATCTTTACAACTTGTCCATTTCCATTTTTGTCTGTCTTGTCCTAATTTCAACAAAGTTAAAAAACATTTTATATCTGGAGAGTATTTTTAATATATATTCTGAGACAGTTTTTAAATAAAAGCCCAGTTGGAAAGTAATGACCGAAGTAGTTGTGAAAACACAAAGTATCCTATATCTTTAAATTTCAGTTTTAATTGGTTGAATTCTATATCTGTATATGTTACATTTTCACTTCAAAAATGAAGTGGAGGATTATGACAATTCAAACAGAGAACTTTTATAAATTTAATCATCTGAAGAACTGTGTTACTTCTTTAAACTCAATTCTCCAATGACAAATTGCTTATATATTTATAACCACATTAAGACTAATATTTTAATTATTTAATATTAAGACTTGAATTAGGTCATTTTCCTTATTTATTTATTTAACCAATGAATTGCTTTCTTCAACAAAACTTTAGCTCTGTCAGAGAATGAAGCAGTGCAACTCTGGTTAAAACAGACAATGCTACTGTATGCTGTACCGTGCACTTGAAAGTTGCTAAGAAAGTAGGTGTTCTCACCACACAACAGAAAATGGTAATCATGTGAGATGATGAGATATGATCTGTTGTGTGTCATATAATTTCTGGACAGTGCAATATTGTGTGTCACTCACAAGAACCAAGTTGTGCTTAGCCATGAATATGTAATTGACCCTAAAAACATCTAAGATTAGACTTGTTCCTGTATTTCCCTTTTTCTTCTTTCTTTCTAAAATCTACCAGCAGCTTCTTACAGCAAGATATGACTAATTTCCTGTAGAGAATTTTGTCTATTTTAATTTTTGAAATGTGCCTTAGGTAGATTGTCATCTGAAGAATATTTGGAAATAGCTGAAATTCTTAAGCTGCATATAATTAGTTTTAAATTGGCAATGTGTATTATTTAATGATATTAAAACTTTGAGCTTAGCTGTGGACTTTGATTCATGTTACCTGGGAATTAAACAGCATTGTAGGGAATGGAATTTTTGTTTATTTTGTTTATGTTTTCGAAGTGAAAATGTAACATATACAGATATAGAATTCAACCAATTAAAACTGAAATTCAAAGATATAGGATACTTTGTGTTTTCACAACTACTTCTGTCATTACTTTCATTTTATTTTAATATTAAGCTTCTATTTTCAAAAATTGGGGCAATAACATGATAAGAAATGGAATATAAGAGACCATAATTGTACTTTAATAATAGTCACATAGCCTGTACTCAAAAGTAAGATGTGCATTATATAAAAATAATCAGCATACAGATAATTTTGTTTTTAAAACATATACTGAGAAGATTATATATTTAAAGTCAGGATTCATACATGTTTGGTAAATAGATTGCATAAGAAGAGAGGACACGCTTTAGTTTATATTCCCTCTGTTTTTCTTTTTCATATTTCTTCCTTTTCATTTCTGTTAAGTTTAAAAATTAATTGTTGCTTTATTGATTAAGAAATATCTATGCATTTATTTGGGATTCAATTAGTTTTAAAAATCCTAATTATTTTATTCTTCCTAAAACTTTCTTTGAAGATTTTATTTTTGCTTTTATTTTTAATTGTTCCAACTGGACCCTGTCTCACAAAGGAAAAGATAGATTCATTGATTGTCAAATAGGAGCTTTTTTGAACTGATTCCCCCCTGCAGGTAAATGTGACTTGGTGGGTTTTAGAATTAATTCAAAGTTTCTGATACAGTATTGGTGAGACTTCTCTCAACAACACAAAGGCTATTGCAAGTGATTTTAGATTAAGACTCATAGAACCCTAATAACTGCTTGACCTCAGTTTTTCTTTTTTTGTAACCATAAATTGCACTCAGAGGGGCATAAAGCATACAGGTGACTGAAAAGCCTGGTTTAGGATAGAGCTCAGGATGAGGCTCAGGGTTTATACTGCAAAATGAACTCCAAGTAGTTCTTGAAACCTGCCCTTTCCCTGTGCCATGTCTTGGATGAGTTCACTTTGTCCAATCTTCAGAAATGCAATTTTTTTTTTCTTTTTTACTGCTACTGTGTGATAGCATTGTTTGTATTTGTCACTGTCATTTGGACTTCCTGCTCTGCTTTTCTTAGTTACGTTCTATTGTGTGAAAATGTACTAAGGAAAGTCAGGAATGGGAAAATGAACCAGGGTTGCGAAGACTTGGGTTTGATTTTGACTCTACCAGAGGGCAGCTATTTAAGAAAAAGTGGAAGAAAATATCAGTCCCATCTACTATGTGTTTCTGGACGGTCATATGAGAAAATTAATATGAATGGGCAATGTAAGTTAAAGAGCTGTAGGCAAAACTAGTCTTAGTATTTGCACTATGATCATTTTTTTTCTGCAATCTTGTGAGGGGCAGAAACTCAAAAAACTTTCTCAGAGCAGCTTTGTTTTTGATTTCCAGAGACAGCTACTCCATTTCCTCTTCATTTCTACACAATGAAATTTTGATCAGGGAGGTCATGTTGTCACTGTGTCATTTGGCTATAGCTGTGTAAACCACCTCCAAAATGCAGCACTTAAAACAACAAATCTTTTATTATAATAGCTCTCAAGTTCTGAGTTTGGGGTTTGGCTGATCGCCGGTGTCCTCACTCATATCCAGGGGCTGAATGATACAGGCTGGCCTCGTCTAGGCTCTGCTCTGAGTGTCCTTCATCTTTTTTTCTGGGACCAATAAGCAAAGTTGAGTATGTCTACCTCATGGCAACAGCAGAAGGGCAAGAGTGAGCAAGCCTGATCTTGCAGGCCTCTTTCATGCTTCTACTTAGGTACAGATGCTAACATTCCATTGGACGAAGCAAGCTACTTGGCTAAGCCCAGGGTCAGGAAATTATACATATCACCATTCCACACAGGATGCTGCAAAGTATGTGGCAAAGGATGGAAATAAGAGGGAGAGACAAATTGGAGTCATTTGCAATTTACTACAGTCACCTCCTAAGAGTACTATTTTCCAAAATGAGACAAATGGATATATGCACATGATTGAGTAGACATACAGTATAGTCATATATATTAAGAACAAAAGTAATCTTGTGATGAACATGATGAACACATTTTTTTCTTATTTTTAAATTTTCAACCAACTTAGAGTTATCAACTCCAAGTATTAGCTGTTAACACATAAAGTGTAGACTGTATAGTTAGATGATACCAAATAATATAAACATTAAAATCCTAGGTAGTAAAATACACACACACACACACACACACACACACACACACACACACTTCTCTTTCCAAGTTGAGCCATATTTTGAAATTTATAATATCAGATTAACAACCTAAATCAAACATCAATATAGAAAACAGAAAGTAATGATAACTAATATTGCTGTTATCTTCTATGCATGCATGTTATAAATGTATTTTTGTGTTCGTTATAGTTCTTATACTTGATAATTTGGAAGAACTTCTTAACTGTTCACATGGTTTCTTATTTCCAGAAGATATTTCAGCAGAATAAATTCATTTTATAGCACTCCTTATAACATTTCATTTGATTTAAATTGTATTTATCTTTGCTAAATCAGACATGATTTTTGAGATTACATTGCTATTCTAAAGTTATTAAAATATAACTTAATAGTCTGTTTTAGTAACTATTACTGCTTTTCTCTAAATGTGTTCTTGCCAACGTAATTTGCATTTATTTTCCAATGGACTTTGCAGAACCTGATATTGTTAGAGAAGGAAGGCTGATAATTATTCTCCAGGGCACACTTTGTCATATTTATGCTTCATTAAGCCCATTAGGAAATAAAATTGTATTTGGTTTTAGCATGCTCATCATTTTCTTTTGTGGATATTTGTGTGTGTGAAGTAGTAATTCTATTAGCTCAAATTTGAACTCATACATTGTCATAGAAATCATTTAAAACCAAACTATTTTTGGCCTATTTGGAATACAGTAAGGATGCTGACTTAACCATCTAAAGGAGGCTAATAAAGTATAGGTAAAATACATGTAAACAAAGTTTGTTTCTTTAGGAAGCAGAAGAGGTCAGATTTGTTTAAGAAAAAAAAGTATGAGCCTCAGTTGACAGCATCTAGTTTTAATACTTATCTTCAGGTCGGAGCGCAGGGAGAGGACTGGGGTTGGCGGCAGGAACACAGCCTGAAGGGCGTTAGTGCACCACGGCTAGCCGGGAGGGAGTCCGGGGAAAAGTCTGGACCTGACGAAGAGTCAAGAGACTTTGTCTTCCCTCTTTGTCTTCTGGTGCGCGAGGAGAGGGGATTAAGAGCGCTGCTTAAAGGAGCTCCAGAGACGGGTGCGAGCCTCGGATAAAAGCGCGGACCCCAGAGACGGGCATGGGACACTAAGGCTGTGGCTGCCGCCACCAAGAAGCCTGTGTGCGAGCACAGGTCACTATCCACACCCCCCTTCCGGGAAGCCTGTGCAGCCCGCCACTGCCAGGGTCCCGGGATCCAGGGACAACTTCCCCGGGAGAACGCACAGCGCACCTCAGGCTGCTGCAACGTCACGCTGGCCTCTGCTGCCGCAGGCTCGCCCGGCACTCCGTACCCCTCCCTCGCCCTGGCCTGAGTGAGCCAGAGTCCCCGAAGCAACTGCTCCTTTAACCCCGTCCTGTCTGAGCGAAGAACAGATGGCCTCAGGTGACCTACATGCAGAGGCGGGGCCAAATCCAAAGCTGAGCCCCGGGAGCTGTGAGAACAAAGAAGAAAAAGGGAAATCTCTCCCAGCAGCCTCAGAAACAGCGGATTAAAGCCCCACCATCAACTTGATGTACCCTCCATCTGTAGAATACATGAATAGACAACGAATCATCCCAAATTGAGGAGGTGGACTTTGAAAGCAAGATTTATGATTTTTTACCCTTTTCCTCTTTTTATGAGTGTGTATGTGTATGCTTCTGTGTGAGATTTTGTCCGTATAGCTTTGCTTCCACCATTTGTCCTAGGGTTCTATCCTTCCATTTTTTGTTTTGTTTTGTTTTTTTCTTAAAAATATTTTTTTCTTAATAATTATTACTTTAATAACCTTACTTTATTTTACTTTATTTTATTTTATCTTCTTTCTTTCTTTCCTTCCTTCCCTCCTTCCTTCCTTCCTTCCTCCCTCCCTCCCTCCCTCCCTCCCTCCCTCTCTCCTTTCTTTCTTTCTTTCTTTCTTTCTTTCTTTCTTTCTTTCTTTCCTTCTTTCTTTCTCTCTACTTTTTCTTCCCTTTTATTCTGAGCCATGTTGACGAAAGGCTCTTGGTGCTGCATCCAGGAGTCAGTGCTGTGCCTCTGAGGTGGGAGAGCCAACTTCAGGACACTGGTCCACAAGAGACCACCCAGCTCCACATAATATCAAACAGCAAAAATCTCCCAGAGATCTCCATCTCAACACCAGCACGCAGCTTCACTCAACGACCAGCAAGCTACAGTGCTGGACACCCTATGCCAATCAACTAGAAAGACAGAAACACAACCCCACCCATTAGCAGAGAGGCTGCCTAAAATCATAATAAGTCCACAGACACCTCAAAACACACCAGCAGACGTGGACCTGCCCACCAGAAAGACAAGATCCAGCCTCATCCACCAGAACACAGGTACTAGTCCCCTCCAGCAGGAAGCCTACACAAACCACTGAAACAACTTTATCCACTGGGCACAGACACCAAAAACAACAGGAACTATGAACCTGCAGCCTGCAAAAAGGAGACCCCAAACACAGTAAGATAAGCAAAATGAGAAGACAGAAAAACACACAGCAGATGAAGGAGCAAGATAAAAACCCACCAGTCCTAACAAATGAAGAGGAAATAGGAAATCTACCTGAAAAAGAATTCAGAATAATGATAGTAAAGATGATCCAAAATCTTGGAAATAGAATAGACAAAATGGAAGAAACATTTAACAAGGACCTAGAAGAACTAAAGATGAAACAAGCAATGATGAACAACACAATAAATGAAATGAAAAAGACACTAGATGGGATCAATAGCAGAATAACTGAAGCAGAAGAATGGATAAGTGACCTGGAAGATAAAATAGTGGAAATAACTACTGCAGAGCAGAATAAAGAAAAAAGAATGAAAAGAATTGAGGACAGTCTCAGAGACCTCTGGGACAACATTATTCACACCAATGTTCAAATTATAGAGGTCCCAGAAGAAGAAGAGAAAAAAAAAAAAAAAAAAGGACTGAGAAAATATTGGAAGAGATTATAGTTGAAAACTTCCCTAATATGGGAAAGGAAATAGTTAATCAAGTCCAGGAAGCACAGAGAGAGTCATACAGGATAAATCCAAGGAGAAACATGCCAAGACACATAGAATCAAACTATCAAAAATTAAATACAAAGAAAAATGTTAAAAGCAGCAAGGGAAAAACAACAAATAACATGAGAGAATCTATATAAGGTTAACAGCTGCTCTTTTAGCAGAAATTCTGCAAGCCAGAAGGGAGTGGAAGGACATATTTAAAGTGATGAAAGGGAAAAACCTACCACCAAAATTACAATACCCACGAAGGATCTCATTCAGATTCAATGGAGAAATTAAAAACTTTACAGACAAGTAAAAGCTAAGATAATTCAGCATCTCCAAACCAGCTTTACAACAAATGCTAAAGGAACTTCTCTAGGCAGGAAACACAAGCATCTCCAAACCAGCTTTACAACAAATGCTAAAGGAACTTCTCTAGGCAGGAAACACAAGACATGGAAAAGACCTACAATAACAAACCCAAAACAATTAAGAAAATGGGAATAGGAACATACATATTGATAATTACCTTAAATGTAAATGGATTAAATGCTCCAACCAAAAGATATAGACTGGCTGAATGGATACAAAAACATGACTTGTATATATGCTGTCTACAAGAGACCCACTTCAGACCTAGGGACACATAGAGTCTGAAAGTAAGGGGATGGAAAAAAGTATTCCATGCAAATGGAAATCACAAGAAAACTGGAGTAGAAATTCTCATATCAGACAAAATAGATGTTAAAATAAAGACTATTACAAGAGACAAAGAAGAACACTATATAATGATCAATGTTCAATCCATGAAGAAGTTATAACAATTGTAAATATTTATGCACCCAACATAGGAACACCTCAATACATAAGGCAAATACTAACAGCCATAAAAGGAGAAATCGAGAGTAACACATTCATAGTTGGGGACTTCAACACCCCACTTTCACCAATGGACAGATCATCTGAAATGAAAATAAATAAGGAAACACAAGCTTTAAATGATACATTAAACAAGAATGACTTAATTGATATTTATAGGACATTCTATCCAAAAACAACAGAATACACTTTCTTCTCAAGTGCTCATGGAATATTCTCCAGGAGAGATCATATCTTGGGTCACAAATCAAACCTTGGTAAATTTAAGAAAATTGAAATCATATCAAGCATATTTTCCAACAACAACACTATGAGACTAGATATCAATTATAGGAAAAAAATCTGTAAAAAAATACAAATACATAAAGGATAAACAATACATTATTTAATAACCAAGAGATCACTTAAAATATCAAAGAGGAAATCAAAAAATACCTGGAAACAAATGACAATGAAAACACGACAATCCAAAACCTATGTGATGCAGCAAAAGCAGTTCTAAGAGGGAAGTTTATACGAATACAATCCTACCTCAAGAAATAAGAAACACCTCAAATAAACAACCTAACCTTACACCTAAAGCAATTAGAGAAAGAAGAACAACAACAACAACAAAAAAAACAAAGTTAGCAGAAGGAAGGAAATCATAAAGATCAGATCAGAAATAAATGAAAAAGAAATGAAGGAAAGAATAACAAAGATCAATAAAACTATAGGCTGGTTCTTTGAGAAGATAAACAAAATTGATAAACCATTAGCCAGACTCATGAAGAAAAAAAGGGAGAAGACTCAAATCAATAGAATTAGAAATGAAAAAGGAGAAGTAACAGTGACACTGCAGAAATACAAAGGATAATGAGAGATTACTGCAAGCAACTTTATGCCAATGAAATGGACAAATTAGAAGAAATGGACAAATTCTTAGAAAAGCACAACCTTCCAAGACTGAGCCAGGAAGAAATAGAAAATACACACAGACCAACCAGAAGCACTGTAATTGCGACCGTGACTAAAAATCTTCCAACAAACAAAATCTCAGTATCAGATGGCTTCACAGGTGAATTGTCTCAAACATTTAGAGAAGAGCTAACACCTATCCTTCTCAAACTCTTCCAAAATATAGCAGAGAGGAACATTGCCAAACTTATTCTAGAAGGCCACCATCACCCTCATATGAAAATCAGACAAAGATGTCACAAAGAAAGAAAACTAGAGGCCAATATCACTGCTGAACATAAAGGCAAAAATTCTCAACAAAATACTAGTAAACAGAATCCAACAGCACATTAAAAGGATCATAAACCATGATCGAGTGGAATTTATTCCAGGAATGCTAAGATTCTTCAATATACGCAAATCAATCAATGTGATAACCCATATTATCAAATTGAAGGAGAAATACCATATGATCATCTCAATAGATGAAGAAAAAGCTTTCTACAGAATTCAACACCAATTTACAATAAAAACCCTCCAGAAAGTAGACATAGAGGGAACTTACCTCAACATATTAAAGGCCATATATGACAAACCCACAGCCAACATCATTCTCAGTCATGAAAAAGTGAAACCATTTCCACTAAAATCAGGAACAAGACAAGACTCTCCACTCTCACCACTATTATTCAGCATAGTTTTGGAAGTTTTAGCCACAGCAATCAAAAAAGAAAAAGAAATAAAAGGAATCCAGTTTGGAAAGGAAGAAATAAAGCTGTCACTGTTTGCAGATGACATGATACTATACATAGAGAATCCTAAAGATGCCACCAGAAAACTACTAGAGCTAATCAATGAATTTGGTAAAGTAGCAGGATACAAAATTAATGCACAGAAATCTGTTGCATTCCTATACACTAATGATGAAAAATCTGAAAGAGAAATTAAGGAAACACCCCCATTTACCATTGCAACAAAAAGAATAAAATACCTAGGAATAAACCTACATGAGGAGATAAAAGACCTGTATGCAGAAAACTATAAGACACTGATGAAAGATATTAAAGATGATACAACAGATGGAGAGATATACCATGTTCTTGGACTGGAAGAATCAACATTGTGAAAAAGATTATCCTACTCAAAACAATCTACAGATTCAATGCAATCCATATCAAACTACCAATAACATTTTTCACAGAACTAGAACAGAAAATTTCACAATTTGTATGGAAACAAAAAAGACCCCGAATAGCAAGGCAATCTTGAGAGAGAAAAACAGAGCTGGAGGAATCAGGCTCCCTGACTTCAGACTACACTCAAAGTTCCAATAATCAAGACAATATGGTACTGGCACAAAAGCAGAAATATAGATCAATGGAACAGGATAGAAAGCCCAGAGATAAACCCACAAACGTATGGTCACCTTACTTTTGATAAAGGAGGCAAGACTATACAGTGGAGAAAAGATAACGTCTTCAATAAGTGGTGCTGTGAAAACTAGACAGCTACATGTAAAAGAATGAAATTAGGACACTCCCTAACACCATACACAAAAATAAACTCAAAATGGATTAAAGACCTAAGTGTAAGGCCAGACACTATAAACATCTTAGTGGAAAACATATTCAGAACAGTCTATGACATAAATCACAGCAAGATCCTTTTTGACCCACCTCCTAGAGAAATAGAAATAAGAACAAAAATAAACAAATTGGACCTAATGAAACTTAAAGGCTTTTGCACAGCAAAGGAAACCATAAACAAGACGAAAAGACAACCCTCAGAATGGGAGAAAATATTTGCAAATGAAGCAACTGACAAAGCATTAATCTCCAAAATATACAAGCAGCTCATGCGGCTCAATGTCAAAAAACAAACAACCCAATCCAAAAATGGGCAGAAGACCTAAATAGACATTTTGCCAAAGAAGATATACAGATTGCCAAGAAACACATGAAAGGATGCTCAACATCGCTAATCATTAGAGAAATGCAAATCAAATCTACAATGAAGTATCACCCCACACCAGTCAGAATGGCCATCATCAAAATATCTACAAATGATAAATGCTGGAGAGGGTGTGGAGAATAGGGAACCCTCTTGCACTGTTGGTGGGAATGTAAACTGATACAGCCCGTATGGAGAGGAGTGTGAACTTTCCTTATAAAACTAAAAATAGAACTGCCACATAACCCAGCAATCCCACTACTGGGCATATACCCTAAGAAAACCATAATTGAAAATGAGTCATGTACCACAATGTTCATTGCAGCTTTATTTATAATAGCCAGGACATGGAAGCAAGCTAAGTGCCCATCAACAGATGAATGGGTAAAGAAGATGTGGCACATATATACAATGGAATATTACTGAGCCGTAAAAGAAACAAAATTGAGTTATTTGTTGTGAGGTGGATGGACCTAGAGTCAGTCATACAGAGTGAAGTAAGTCAGAAAGAGAAAAACAAATACTGTATGCTAACATATATATATGGAATCTAAAAACAAACAAAAAAAATGGTTCTGAGGAACCTAGGGGCAGGAAAGGAATAAAGACACCGAAGTAGAGATTGGACTTGAGGATACGGGGAGGGGGAAGGGTAAGCTGAGATGAAGTGAGAGAGTGGCATGGATATATATACACTACTAACTGTAAAATAGATAGCTAGTGGGAAGCAGCCTCATAGCACAGGGAGATTAGCTCGGTGTTTTGTGACCACATAGAGGGGTGGAATAGGGAGGGTGGGAGGGAGATGCAAGAGGGAGTGTATATGGGGATGTATGTATAGGCGATTCACTTTGTTATAAAGCAGAAAGTAACACACCATCGTGAAGCCGTTATACTCCAATAAAGATGTTTAAAAGAAATGTAAATCTCCAAAAAAAAAAAAAAAGAATATCAATGACCATTATGGGGACCTTTTGAAATTTCCAAACTTAATTTACTTAAAAATGAATTGGACTACAATTGTTCAAAAATGTCCAGAACTGAATGGAGTACTTATTTCAATTGGTATGTTGAGGCTTCCCAATGTTTTCAGGAGTCTAAAATTGTCGCTCTACAAAACAAGTTTTAAGGTTATCTGAGGAAACAGTGAAATTGGCCCCCAAAATGTCAGGCTCCTCTTCCTTGGCTTCTTTGTTCCAGTTTCCCCCTCCAGCACCATCTTGTCTCTCTCCCTCAGCTCCTCATGGTGAGATGCTGTGTCCAGGGCCCTCTTCCTAAACTCCTTCCCAGCCACAAGGCAGGAGCCATTCCTAAAATGCAGGTTTTTATATGTTCCTGGCCATATAGTTATATATTACAATCAATAAAAATTGGATTCTTAAACACCATTCAAAATGATTTCTCATCTACCCACATTCTTAGCTTGAAGACATCTACTCACTCATTAATTTAGACACCCAATAATTATTGAACAAGGTACCACAAGAAAAATCATTGTCCTAAAATATAGAAGGGAACTGACCAGAGGACCTGTGAACTCAGAACATGGAAACATATAGTGAGAAGCAGGAACCCAGGAGGGGTAGAGATCTCGAGAGCCAGCCTTTGATCAGATGTTTCCAGACTGAATTTCACAGGTCCTTACAATTTCAACAAGTGACCATAATCTAGGGGTCCTGCATATTGGGTTCTCAACCTTCCATACTGCCAAGTAAGAAATTAAAAATAACACACTACCCTCATTATCACTATTATTTTATAAAAGGAATTTTAAGTAGAGAAAAAAGGCAAGACAAGTTATCTCAAAATAGGAGACTTTTTTTTTTTTTGCGGTACATGGGCCTCTCACTGTTGTGGCCTCTCCCATTGCGGAGCACAGGCTCCGGATGCGCAGGTTCAGCGGCCATGGCTCATGGGCCCAGCCGCTCCGTGGCATGTGGGATCCTCCCAGACCTGGGCACGAACCTGCATCGGCAGGCGGACTCTCAACAACTGTGCCACCAGGGAAGCCCCAGGAGACCTTTTTTGAGTTAAATTTATTTAGATTTATGATGGTTTTCTATCTTTTTTTTTTTTTTTTTGCAGATATATGAAAAGACTTCATATGAACAGGAGATGGGAATGTGGGAAACCACCATTCTGGTACCCAACAAACCTTGTGTTTAGAAAGAACATTGGATAGAACTTTCAGAATCCTGTCCTTTGTCTCATCTGTGTGTTCACACATCCATTCTGTGAGTCTTTAGTGAATACCAACTCAGGACAGGCCCTGACAATGTAAAAAATAGAAGGAGACAAGAAGGAACCCCAAGAAGCCACAAACACCACCCTGCTTCCTGTGTGCTCACATCCTGCTGGGGAGACAGGAACGAGATAAATTCATGAAGCAGAAGAAAGTGGGATGACAGCATGGTCATGAGCACAAGTGGTCCCACCTTGGCTCTTCATCTAGAAGCAATGGGGGCATAAGGAAAAGTATAAATACTGAGTCCAGGGCTCAACCTAGACTTTAATATTAGGTATTAGGGGTTTATCTGACAGTTGCTTTTACTCTTTATAACAGCATTAGATGCAATCGGTTTAAACTTTCCAGTAATCACACAGGCTGACAGCAAAGACCACTGTCCCTGGCCCTATCTCTTCAACCATGGCTCCAGTTTCGTTGATTCAACCACCACCAACCCTATTTGTGATTTCTTCTGGAATTTACCTCTATATTTTTAAATAACATGCTTCCGGGTCATATTCTGATCTGTCCATTGAGCATATTAACTCTTGTAGTTGGCAGAATAATGTTCCTCAAAGATGACCATGGCCTATTTCTGCAACGTGTGAGCATGTCACCTTTCATTCTAAAAGGCAACTTATAGGTGTGATTTCCTTGAGGATACTGAGATGGGGGAGACTAACCTGGGTTATCCAGGCTGGTCCAATATAACCAGCAGGTTCTTACAAAGGATGGAGCATGGAAGAGTCAGAAAATGCAGATGTAACAAAGAAATCAGAGGTTGAAGTGATATACTTTGAAGGTGAAGGAAGGTGTCAAAATCCAAGTCATGAAGGCAGCCTCTAGTTATTGGAAAAGGCAAGGACACAGATTCCCTTAGAGCCTTCAGAAGGAAGACAGGCTTCTTGACACCTTGATTTTAGCCCAGTGAGGACCATTTAGACTTCTAAACTCCAGAACTGTAAGATAAGACGTGTATATTGCTGTAGGTCCCTGGCTTTGGGATAATTTGCTACTGAAGAAACAGGAAAGTAATACAGCTCCATGATATTTCCCCAAACTGACACCTGTCACCTCCAAGAAACATAAATGCCCCTTTTTCTTTTTCCCAATTTAGTTTCTCTGGGTTTTCTGTTAAAAATCAACATTACAGCTATGTAAATATTTTTCACTGAGAGATATGATTGCATTTTTGTGTTGTACAGTTGTTTTTCTTCAGTGAATAATTACCTTATTTTTTTCCATGCACTTATGGGAATTGTAAAAGCTACAGTTCATGTGTAACACTCCCTTCTCTTTTCCACATGGTCGATACATCAGACAGCTTTTTATGCCAAAGCATAAAAAGACCCCGAATGAATTGCTGGCCTTACAGTAAAACAATTAGATGCTCCCACTTCAGTTATTAATCATTAAGGTGAGGGAAACTTTTGAAAAAGACAAGTTTAGATGTGATTGATGGAATGGACATTGGAAAATCAATTATCTTATATTAGCTAAGACACTGAATGAAAAAGAAAAAAGGTTGATGTTCAATGATAGTGCTCAAGAGATGACCAAGTGCCTAAGTTACTATTTTACACTTAAATTCACCATGAGAAATTTCATGTAAATGTTTAAAGAGAAGACTTGAAAATGTGTGATGGATTTGGGTGCCATAATATTCACCTTAAACCCCTTAACCAAACACAACTTCTTCCTGAACCAAAAATACTAATCACGTGGCAGGTATCTCTCATAATGCTCAGGTTTCACCTACCTCTCAGCCTATAACCATTATCTTCAGACATTATAATTCCTCCTTTGTGACATCACAACTGCTAATTTAAGAAGGAGAGGTTTCTTGTGTAAATCAAATTCTCAGATCAAATGCTCTCTGATATACTCTTTTTTTTTTTCTTTATTTTGAAAACTCCAAGGACAGTCCAATTTATACTCAGGCCATAGCTATTTTGGACACTGCCTTAACAGCACCCATGTGTATAAGTCAAGCCAAACTGAAGAGCTCCATAAAATGGTGAACACTTTGCAAGCTAAATTTCTACTGACATCTACATAATCATTGGGGCTGAACCTACAAAGGTACAGATTGATGCATCAACAACTTTATGCAAGCTTGCACAACACCCTTTAAAACTAGAAATTAAAGAAGAAAATAAGACTAATATTTGAAAGCCTTGTAGAGGATCATCATACTTTGCACCTATCTATGTAATAATCATATCCTCCCATAAAGAAACCCATCTGAAAAGGCTATTGAAGTATTAAGCACCCCAGGGCCATAACAAAATAGTCATACTACACTTCCTTGTGGTATTGAATGTAAATACTATTTTATCTTCTGTGCTACATTATAATTGTTGACCTATGTTATAGCTTCTCTAGTCCCCTTCAGGTAAATAGTCGATACATGTTTGCTTTTTCCTGGGAACATCAGCAGTGTATTCAGATCACTCAGTATCCATTTCCTTTTACACAATTCTTTATACAAGATAAAGAATTATTTGAATTCCTAAAAACTTAAGTAACCTTATGTGGATGGCCAATTGCTACGTTCTAATCATGAAATGAGCACATTGATTATATTTATCTAGTTATTGTTTGAATTCCAAAAGGATTTTAAATTTCCAAAGGAAACTTTACATTTTTATATAAAAGGACATGATATAGCCCAGGGAGATATTCACCTCACTTCTGACAGATTACAAACAATTCAAACACTCCTGGTCTCTTAAAGATAATTAAGACAATTTTTTTGAATCCCATTGGTTCCTGTAAGAAATGGGTTCCCAAATTTTCTGCAATTATCATGCTTATATTTGACTTAGCCATGTCCTTAGTAACTTAGAAAATTCTTCCTTAGGAACCATAAAAATGGTTAAAGATTATGCAATTTAAAATTAGCACTTCAACAACTCCCAACCTTGAGTCTACCTTATAATCACAGGCTTATCTACCTATTGGTAGAGTGATCTGGAGAAACCCTTGATACAATGACTCAACTTTATGGAAATCATCAATGATAAATATCTCACCACAGCCTTTCACTTGGACTGGTGGCAGAAATTTCCACACCTTGCCTCAATGTAATAGTAGCTACATCTGAACTAGTAAAACCCAGTGCTGCCTTATTTTAAAGTTACCCCTAAACTACATGGTCCTTAGTGCTGTGCAACCTTTTTTACTTACTGAAAATGCACACTTTTTCTAAAAAAATATGATGCTTTATCCTATAAAATCTTATTATTTTCTCTTCATCAATTTCCATTTGTAAAACTTTAAATCCTGCTATTTTTGATTACCTAAACAAAGGAAAACATAACTTTCTAGTATTTGTCTGAAAAACTGCCTGGCTCTGAACAGACTTATTAGAAGCTCTTATAAAGAAATCCAGATTTAATCTCACTTGTTGATGGATCCTAGCTTAAAATTGATAAAGGAGAATATCAGGTCAGATATGCCTCAACAGATCTCGACTCACCCCTAGAACATGACTCCTTACCAAGGAAAAATCTTCCCAGGTCGCAGATTTCATTGTTCACTAACATAGATAAGGGAACGAAAATATACACCAATAGCAGGTATATATACCAAGTAGTCCCTGATTTTGGAATGCTTGTAAGTAATTGTGTTTGATCTTATACAGGATCACAAGTAAAATTTGTCAATAGGGAGTACTTTTAAATCCTCTAAACTGTCCAAGGAGGTGGCTAATATAGATCAAACTCATTCAAAAAGAGATCATATGAAGGTTAAAAAAACGTCCTGACTGATCATATTTTTAGACAGGCAACGCTCATGTGAAAGGTCTAAAGTGAGTATTATAAAATACCATTTTTAACTCTAGTGTCAGAAAGGGATATTGGAAAAAAAAAATCTTTGCAGATTCAAAGAGAATGATCACTGACACTTTCAGGATGGCCATTTGTTGGCACCAGAGAATCTCAAATAAAAAAAAATAATTAAATCATTCATTATAGCAAGGACAAATTGGCCACTGTACTCAACTGGCATTGCTGGAAAGTTTGACTAAAGTTGCTGATGTTGTCTCCGATGAATGTCTCACTAGTCACCAGCATGAGAAAGGAAAAGACATATGTAAGAGCTCAAATCTTAGAGTCCTTTCAATATCTACAAGTAAATTTCATACCATATTCCACAACAATAGGTTCTGAGTATGTTTGGTCAGTGTATTCTTATTCTAGTGATGGATGAAAGCTTTTCCTTTCCAGAAAGCTGAGTTTAATACTTGCAATGATATTACTTGATTCTGTTTTCCAAACCTGGGGATTCCACCCTACCCCACCAGTGACAGAGACACCTATTTTACTGGGACTGTCACTAAAGAGATTTTCAACATTTTGCTGCTTATTGAGGAACTTCACTGTCCGTATTATCCTCAATTGTCAGAATGGTAGCAGTAAAAAATGAATTTTTAAACTAAAACTAGAATCAACAAAGCTTTCAGACGTTATAGGAATTCAAATGGTATTGACATTGTTTTTAATGACAATAAAATTAGCTATTTTCAGGAGTTCACTGACTCTTCCTTTCTGAATTAGTAGTAGGCTACCTTTTATACTTAGGCATTTTATCTCTGATTCTAGATCCTCCTTAACACAAGCAAATATTTCCTAATACTACAAGGGACTCATGGAATTCACGTGGTCTTATCATTAACTGATAGTTTTTCTTCAATATCCTCCTGAACAACACTTGGATGGTCTTAAATATTGAGCTCTTACCTTCTGGAAGAAACATCGGATAGCATTGTTGAACTCTAATGTAAGATAGCTTATTAAGTACTGTAACTAGTCAGCACAGAAGTAAAAACTCTAGGAATACTATTGTTTCCTGGATGCACTCGCACAATTAGAACAGAAGTCATACTGAAATCATAGAAAACTGTTTTAACAAAAGACCTTAAGCTGAGGATTCTTAGAAATCTTCCAGAAGCAGACACTATTGAGAAAGAGAAGCTTCAACCCAAGATTTTTGTATCAAGTTGATGGTTGCACCAAGTCATTGATCCAAGGAACACAGAACATGATCCAGATAATCAGAGACATATATTGTCACACTTTAATTTTCATGTTCTTATTCTTTACCTTCCTAAATATTTTCTTTGCTATTTGCAGGTTTAAGGTTCTGGACTTTTAATAAACACCTGTTGCCTCTTAATTATTATATCTATAGTAACTTTAAAGTCCTTACCCCTAATATTGCATTGCTTTGTGTATACTTAATTACTACTTGTTACATGCCCTGCTAAAATTTCCTGAGCTTTTGCTAAAATATAAAAAATAAACAAAGAACCAATTCTGTTCTTAGCTTCCTTTGGATGGCAACTAGTTTCTTTTGATAACAGTTCCTTTTTATAAGTAAGTTTGTATCTTGGATAGGCAGACTTGAACAACAAAATATTTTTGAGATGGCAAACACGGCAGGTCAGAAAACCAAAAAATCCATAACATTCTATCACATCATATCTCCAAAGTGGACCTTTGTAGGAGCTAGATTTTTAAACTGAACTATTAGATAGACCTAAGGAAAAAATAGGATACAGATGATATATACTTGGAGACTGTATTACTGTCATAGATCTTATAAGAGAGCTACATTACAAATTCTTAAGCCCAAACATTTTCCTTTATATTTACCTGAAGTCTTCTGTATTTCAAGTAACACTGCTTGATAATGGATCACTCTTGATGGTGGTAAAAAAATCATTAAAATAATATTAGACATTAAAATATGTGGTATTTTTGGCTGAAAATAAATCACTGAACAGTCATGAATGACCGGTACTGGATTTGAGGCATACAGCCTATTGGCTACTTTCTGCAAGAGACCTGTTTTCTGATGACTACCTGATTTCACCCAGGGTCAGTTCTTTCACCCAATGTCTCTTCTGGTCTCTCAGTTTCCCTTTTTACATATATATATATATATATATATATATATATATATATATATATAAAATATATGTAGATAGATATATGTAATTCAAATCAAGAACAAAAAAATTGGAACTTGATTTTGAAACTTTTTATGAGTGAAAAATAATCTTTTTCCTTAATTTCATGTTTTAAGTTTCCAAAAGTGCATAAAATTCTGAACATTATAGTTCATAGAATAGAAGAAATAGATAATATCACTATGACTTTAGAAAACTTTGTCATGAAATTTGACAATCCAGTGGTTCAAAATAAAGCTGATTTAGGTATATCAGTGGCATTTGAGAGTAGAATATACCTTATCTTAGGAAGAAAGTTTTGCTTGTATCCATACAGATTTCTCAAGTCACTTTAATATAACAAGAAAGATCTATGAAACAAAGAAATAAAATTAGGTGATTTGGTTAATAGCCAGTTAAATTAATTTGGTTAAATCTGGTTCTGAGAGCACTTCATATAAAGAAGGGAATCTGTTCTCTGGCTATAATTTGAAATCTCTTTGTTCCTATCTTAGAAATAAGCTGTGGGCTCTGGTTATATTCCATCTCTTAGTATTTTTCTGGGCTTCAGTGTTCAAATGTGTGACCACCAGAGACTTAAATCCTATTGCTCAGTCATTGTCATAAATGCTATGCAGCTGTTGTGCCATGGAAATTTCCAACAAATGATCATCCAACAAATTTGACACAAATAGATGTTGAAACAGCTACCATGAAGCACTTCAAATATGCCTGTATCAATTAGAGTTGAACCAGAATCAGTAGAAGATGTACATTTAAAGATGAGTCATAGGGAACTGGCTAAAGTGGTTTTGGGGACTGGCTAGGCAAATCCAAAATCTGAGGCGGGATTCAGGAAGGGTAGACTTAAACTCTCAGGCATAGACTGAAGTTGCTCACGGATGAAATTTCTTCTTCTTCAGGGAAGTCTCAGCTCTGTTTTTAATATTTTTTGATGAATCAAGATCAGCCTCACTCTGATTATCTAGAATAATCTTCAGTCCTTAAGGTCAAGTGATTATTGACTGTAACTACTTCTACAAAATATCTTCACAGCAACACCTAGTTTAATGTCTTATTGAGTAACTTGAGACTGTAGCTTATCCAAGTTGGCATATTAAAATGACCATCACAGTTGGTCTGTATTAGTTTTCTATGGCTGCCATAACAAATTAGCACAATCTGTGGCTTAAAACAGCACAAATGTATCTTACAATTCTGTAAGTCAGAAACCCAACACTGTTCTCAATGGGTAAAATGCAGTAGGTGGTAGTCTGTGTTTCATTCTGGAATATCTAGCAGAGAATTCATTTTCTTGACTTTTCCAGACAATGAAGGCTTCCTAGTTTCTTTGGCTCATGGCCCCCTTCATCCATCTTCAAAGTCAGCAAGGGCAAGTTGAGTTTTCCTTACATCATATCACTCCAACCTTATTTCTATCATCATATCTCCTTAGGTGACTCTGCCTTTTCCTCCCTCTTTTATTTACTTTTTAAAAGTTTTATTAAGAGAATTCATTTACCATACATTTAACTCATTTAAAGCAACAAGTCAATGATTTGAATTTTCTTCTTGTCTTTGACTTTCAGCATTTTTACTATTATGTGTCTGTTTGTGCATATCTTTGCAATTTCATACTTGGAATTCATTGAACTTCCTGGATGTGTAAGCCAGTGTTTTCTAATAAGATTGGGAAGTTTCCAGCCATTATTTCTTTGAATTTTTTTTCTCCTTTTTTTCTCTCTTCTCATTCTGTTCCCTCCATTACATGTATATTGATACAATTTAATGGGTGTCCCACATTTCCCTGAGGGGTAGTTAATTTTTCTTCATTCTTTTTTCCTTGTCTTTCTTCTTAAGCTTGTACAATCTCTATCAATCTGTCTTCAAGTTTGCTAATTATTTCTTCTGTCAGTTCAAGTCTACTGTTGACCCCATCTGGTGTACATTTCACTTCAGTTACTGTATTTATCAGCTCCAGAATTTTAATTTTTTTCTTTAATATAATTTGTATCTCTTTAGTGATATTCTATTTTTGGTGTGACATTGTCATCATATCTTCCTTTACTTTTCAATTCATAGTTCCATTTATTTACATGAACATATTTATAATGAGCGCCTTGAAGTTTTCCTGTTAAATGTGACATCTGGCTGCTCACACACACAGTTTCTGTTGCCTTCTTTTGCTCCAGTGTATGTGCCCTACTTCCTGATTTATTTTGAATCCCTTATACTTTCTTGTTGCAAGCTGCACATTATAAATAGTGTATTATGGCAACTTTGGGTACTACTGGTCTCCCCCACTTCAGGACTGGATTATTTTAATGACATCTATTTCCCCCACCTAATGTTGCTATACCTATGATGTTGCTCCTCAGGAAGATTTTTGTTTTGTTTTTTGTTAGTTTGTTTAATAATTTTCACTAGTTTCATTGTGGCGGGAGCCCCAGAGCTCCTCACACTGTCATGCTGGAAGTTTTCCCTCCCCCTCTTCTATTCTAAAGAAGATTATATTGTGCCAATTTAGATAATCCAGAATAATTTTCCTATTTTTAAGATCAGCTGATTAGTAAATTTAAATCCATCTGTAACTTTAACTTACTTTTCTATATAATGTAACATATTTCCAAGTTGTGGAGTTTAAGAAGTGGACATCTTTTTGGGGAGTGTGTTTCTGCCTACTGCAGAGACCCTGACACAGCAAAAAGTGGTGTTGATCTATATTAACCATATCCCCATAACATAATGGTCTATATTTCAGTTTAGCCTAAAGCATCACCAAAAGGGTCAGTGAGAATTAATATGAGCATACTTTTCTCTCCTTGTGATAAGCCAGGCATATTTTTCTGTCCCTGTGTAATACGGATGCTAAGCATATTTACGTGCCACTGTGTTAAACAGTACTGAAAGCAAGCAAAAATAACTTAGGTATTTATTCATAGGAATATTTATTTT
Organism: Aethalodelphis obliquidens; assembly: GCF_003676395.1. Lineage (NCBI taxonomy): Eukaryota > Metazoa > Chordata > Mammalia > Artiodactyla > Delphinidae > Aethalodelphis > Aethalodelphis obliquidens. The sequence continues at coordinate 19,625,873 of NW_020837945.1, forward strand.
TTAAGAAAAGACTGAATCAACTTCAATAGCTTACTAAAACTCTTTTTGAGACTCATTCTTCACTGTTCAAACCCATTAATTCATAAAATTTCCCTTAATTCAACCAGTTTCCTGTTTTGAAAGACCCATCTTAAAATCACTCAGCCCACATCATGAAATCCTAAACATCTCCTCAAACTTTCAAAGGTTGTGACATTACTGAAGCTCTGTTAAGGAGTATGTGTGTATGTGTGCGTGTGTGTATGTGCGCATGTGTGTGTGTGTGTACGTGTGCATGTGTGTGTTTCTCCATTACTTACAAGAAGTCCAAAACACTAAGTTTTCCTTGATCATTTGATTTTTCTGATGACAATTTTTTTGAAATTTGACAGCTGACAATTGAATCAAGTAGGTAAGTGTAGACAATATATTTACAGTGGAAAGTGTTAAAAGTTAAAAACAAATGAGCCATACTGTGATATTGTACATTATCTTTTTGCATATTTGTATTAACAGTCTTTAAAATAGTGATATTGGAAGCAGAAAAATGATATAATCATCCAAAGTACCCTAAAGTGCAGAAATAAGGGTTTCAGAGAAACATTAAGAAAAGCACAGATTTTTAGACTGTTGCTTTTTTCTCCTTTGGAGTTTCTATGATCTACTTATTGAGATAGAAAATATGTATGATTGTTTCTTTGCTTTGCTTTATTTATATATTTTGTCTTTCTCTTCCATCCATCTCTCTAGTAAGTTAACAGAAGTGAAATATATTTTTCTTTTTTTGCCACCATAAAGAAAGAGAAATTAAATAGTTCTGGATTTTTTTTTTTTTTTTGCAGAGGGTTTCCACTGATTATTTAAATCAATATTCTCTGAAATAATACTACATTGCTGTTGAGTACTATGTCCATGTGAAGTATACAGAATGTAAATCCTTAGACTTATGAAGCAGGAAGAGATCTGGATATCAGTAACCAGCAGTTTTCAACCCTGGTTATAGGTTGAAATCACCTTCTGAAGCCACATCTCTTAGTGCTAGGTCTTGGGTTCTTCACAGATGATTCTGATGCACAGTGATAGTTTGGCAGTACTGATATAATTCATCTGCTAGATTTTGCATTTTGAGAAACAGAGGTTCACAGAGGTTATGTTTTCATTCAAGGGTATCAAATTTGTAAATGGTGGTTGTGAAATTATAACACATTATTTCTGATATCAAAGTAGAAACCCAATTAAATAAATCATGAAAATAAAGCCAATACTATAATCCATGCCTTGAGATATTTATTTTAGTAGTTGATCTAGGTCATGGTTGCAGTACTTAGATTAAGTTGTTAACCTTAAAATATACTGAGTCCTGTATATCAAGGGTCAGGAAACAATAACCTGTGGGCCAAATTGAGCCTGCCACATGTTTTTGTATGGTCTGTGAGCTATGAATTGTTTTGCATTTTTAATTACTGGACAAAATTTTTGAAAAGAATAATATGTGATACACATGAAAATTATGTGTAATGAAAATTCAGTGTCTGTAAATAAATTTTTATTAGAAAATACATGCTCATTCATTTCTGTATTGTCTGTAGTTACTTTCATGTCACAGAGTTGGGTAGTTGTAATAGAGATCACAGTGCCCACAAAGCAGAACATATTTGTTATCTGGCCTGTTATAGAAAAGGTTTAACAACCTTGTTTTTCAACAAAGACTTGAAAGCTCTGGATCGGTGCAAATTAGTGGGTGTGCGTAATTATGCAGCCTATGTAGTTGTTGAATGCATTCTTGGGTGTGCTCCTCTGTTTGTTTAATGCCACTCATTATTCTATTTGACTCTAATTGTGTTGCTGCATCGATATGTTAAAGATTAATGATGCACTTATTCTAAATCAAGATTCACAGAAACGTGAAGATAAAGCAGAGAATAGAAGGCATGATGGTTAAAGATTTGATTTTCGCTTTCCTCTGGAGAAATTCTTAGGATTTTATGCATAAGAAATTTAAGTAGTTATAGCAAACTTCCCAGAGGATGCATAGCTCTGCTGCATTCTTGTCATAAAGCTGACAGTACACCTATGCTATCTTGCTTGGAAAAAATATGACAAGCTGATGTGCAGTGGCAGTCATTTGGGGTTTAATTGAGTAATAAGTATACATAATATTTGCATATGTTTCTAATTGAGAAAGATAACTTCAAAACTGAGTGCTTAAGGAGATGGTAGTGACTGTCACAAAACAGTGTGGATCTCTGTCCCCAAAGCAAGATATTATTTGGTAACAGGTATAAACTATTGAAGGGCTCCCAGTACAAACATAACTACTAAATAAACAATATTTGCAGTGATTAACATGCTATGGGATGATGAGGGCAGGTTCCTGTTGATTATATGAACAAGAGTCAACTTGTTAGCCATTAGGATCAAAACAACTACAGCAACAACAGTAGTAACAATAGGGACAGCAGCAAATATGTATTTAGCTCTTTCTATGTGCCCAGAACTGTTTTAGGTAATTTTTAAGCTTTAACCCACTCAAATCCTCACCGCAACCCTACAAGGTAGATAATATTACACTGTGTGAGGTACACTGTACATCATATTGTACAGATGAGAAAAATAAAAAGCAGAGAAGTTAAACAGCTTGGCCAAGTTCACACAACTGGGAAACGGAAGAGTCTGATTTGAAATCAGGCAATTTGACTTCAGCTTTTGCTGTTAAATAGTATCTTTTACTGCTTAACAAAAACTATAGTTTATACAGCATTTATGCTAAACAATAGAATCATGTTTTAGAAAAAAAATAGAGATTCAAATCATGACTTGTTTTCAAGGGATTTGAAAACACATATAAGTAGATATGTTTATTTTGGCTTTCTTAACTGAAAAACAGGAATTCTATTTACTAATATTGTAGGAGAATGGGACTATCTCTCAAGACATGGACAGTTTGGTATGTCAACTTTGTTAAGAAGAACAGAGGACTTTAAGCTTATATTAAAATGATTACTTTTCCCCTTAATTTATTTAAAAAATAGCTACTTTTCCCCTCTGCCAGCCTGAGCATAAGAGGATATTTCTCTGATCTTACCTGTGATAACCTGATAGAGCTCCTGGAGGTGAAACTCACAAAAGTGTGGGAGCCCCCTGGACTGGGCCTCAATAGTTTTAACTCTAGTTCATGCTGAATCTCCAGCAATCTAGCTTACCATAGGCTGTGATTCTTTGTACTTGGCTCTTTCTCCAGTTTTTCAGGTTGGCAGTGTACCCATGACCTTAATATTCTAATGGATATAAGAAAGTTGTAGATTTTCAGCTTTTTGAGTTTTTACTTGTGAAGAGGACAGAAGAAATGGCTTCCAAGCTCTTTACATTTGATAGCAGAAACCATCTCTCCTTCATCTTTAAATCACCTACGGTAGACTTACTTGTTGCCTATATTCGTGTGACAGTTCTCATAAATATTTTTGATTTATAATTATAAGTTGGCATTTTAAACATAGTATAAATTAGTAAACGATTTCAATATATTTCCAGTAATGTTTAATTTTTTTTCTAGTTTAGACATTAAGAAAAATTTCAACTAGCAATCTCAACATGGACTCAAAATTAAATATTTGAGCTGAATTGTGAAATATTCACATCTCTATACATGGGTTTAATCAGAAGAGTGATTTTCTTTCTTGAAATATTTTCCACCTTAATTTCTACATAAAATATATGTTTTCAATTTATAATTTAATTAATAGTTATAACTATTAATAAAATGTATACATACATATATGTTTATATTTCTAGGTTCTTTATTACTTTTTCTTTCTTTGCATTCTCTAATTTTCACTCTAAATATAATATAGGAGCGCTATCAGTAACTACTCATAAAAACATATTCTAACTGATGAAATCAGCAAGGCATAGTTGCAATGCTGGTCATGCTTATCTTTTAGCTAACTGATCTCCTCCGAATTAACCTTATTCCATAAGACAAAGACTGTGATATCTATTTGGCTGAGTTGCTGTGAGAATTAGAAATTATATAGGCAAGTTCACTATCCACAATACTTGTCATGTTGTTAGAAATAAAATGAAGTGTGGTCACAACACATTATTGAACACATATATTTTATTAAGACCTCACTAAAGTGTTATTCTCCAAGACTATTGATTGTCAGAAATAAAGGTTCAAGTGAAAAAGTTCACCTTAAAATTCAATGTGTTTATTTTCCTCTTAACAAACCTACCATGTCTCATGTACAATCTTTCTCCGTTCAATTTAATACAATGTAAACAAAATTCACCTCAGGGTAATGATGAACATTATTTCATTGCCAAAAGGGTTTTTCTTCTCTAAAAATATGTAGGGTATGAGGCCTGCATCCCTATAATGAATCACCAAATGTTTTGCTTTTGGCATAGTTGGAAAACCACAGACATATTTATGAGATAATAGCCTAACATGAAATGGTTCTATGGAAAAAACAAATTAATGTTTTATTTTCCTGAATGTTAAAAATGTTAAGCATATAACTCATTCTGTTTCTGTGTGCTTTAGAGAAGCACAGTGCAAAATATCTTTTTATAGGTGAAGCAGAAATAGGTGAGTTAATGGTCTGGAAGATTTGTAAGGTGCTGCATCCAAACTGTTCTCTCTTAAGATGAGCTGGAAGTACAAGCCTGCACATTTTTAAAGTAAATTGGCAGAGCTATTGTATCAAGGGGATTGACACAACAACACACGCAGGTCTTTCCTGTTTCAAGTTGTACTGTTGAGCTCAAATTATTTCATTTTCTCAAACTCTTTCACTGAGTCAGTTAAATTTTAGAGTAATATTAAAAATCCAAAAATGATTTTGTACATTCAAAAATGTTAGAGAAATAAAGACATATAAAATGGTCCTTTCTTCTCTCTCAGAACAAGCATCTATATTCTAAACCATATCTGTGTTACTAAAAATTGCAGAAAAGGCTCCATGGGCTACTGCTCCTCCTGAATGATTATTGTCCTCAACCCTAACTCCCAGAGTCCAGACCTTCTTCACCTTTCCTGTTGGTTCAGTCTTTATCTTTCAGGTTGCATAAAATCTAGTCTTTCAGGTTAGATACAATAACAGAAATAAACTAGCAAGCCCCAAGATTAAATGGGACAGACATTCTTTATTTTATTATTGTAAGTTGTAGTGCTTTGAATATCTTTTTATAGCTTCCCTACATCATCAGACTTTCTCTGTGTTAAAGGAAACAAAACTCAAAATTCAACCTCTCATCCAATCTGTGAGTCTTAAAAGTATTCTTGTCAGTTGTTCATAGGTCACTTCAGGAATATTATAGTCATGGTCGAAGCAGCTACTAACTCATAAAAAGACAGATTGCAGCTCTGATGTTTCACGTGATGAGCCTAACCTGCCAACCTCCAATTTATCCCCCAAATTTTGTTCAACCATTTGGACTGAAGCAGAATTAATTCTTCTTTCATTCTTCATGCATGCAACTGGAATTTATTGAACCATACCAGGTACTGATATGTGTATTGGTGATTAGTAGTGAGCAAAATAAACATAAATCCCTGCTTGCATGGCCTTCACATTTTAGTAGGTTTGAGATCATGAACAAGAAAAATATATACCATATTAGGTGGAATTATGTGGTAAGTGGGCAAATACAGAGAGGAAGCTAGGAGCTGTGTGTGCACAGGCTTTAGCAATTTAAATAGGGTGACTGTGGAAGACCTCACTGAGAAGGTGACTTGTCAGTGATCGAGATAAGGAAAGCCATACACATATTTGAAGGAAGATTTCCAAGCAAAAGGAACAGCATGACAGACACTGCAAAGTAAACAATTTTATACCATTTACTCCATGACAGTCCCTGAACTACTTATCAATTACTAGCATATCATTCAGTACTTCCTTCAGTTGAAAAGCAGTGTTTTCCTTCACTTCACAGATAAAATAATTTAGACAACCTTTAATAACACAGTGACCTTCCTTCTGAGAACATTTTCTACTTTGTTTTCACCATCTTTTCCACATTTGCATAGTATAATACTAAATATTTTATTATACCTGTTCGGGAATGACAGAAATGAATGAATGGATTATTTTTATGTCTACTGCTCTTTTTAAAAAAAGTATGGTTCTGATATGATTAAAAACTTTGTCGGCTATTCACTTCTCTTTTATATTAGTTCTATGTATTTTCTCTTGCTCTTAACATCTTTCTTTGTTCTAGCCTTCCAACCCCCAAATAGCACTCAATTATGGATTCTTGCTAAAAACATTTAATTATTGTATTTTTATCTCAGCCAAAGCTGAAGAGGAAAGAAAGGAGTGTTGAGTATTGGACAAAGTTCATTCCTTCATCTAATCTCTGTCATTCAATATCTGTCTCATTTGGTACCAAGCAGCAGAACTGGAATTGCTAAATAACAAATTGCTAAATTCTAACAAATTTCTGTTTTGTCATCACTATGTCATTTTTTTTTTCTCTAAAAGTCACAGTGATAAAAATCAGTGAAACACTGGTAAATGACATTGCAGACTTCACCTCCTTTAACTGTATAAATCTCTTCCTAGGTTTTAGATACTCATTATAAATCATATCAGTCAATAATACCTGTTATAAATAGAGTGAACATACAATTTATCAAACAAGCTGGAATTTTTTGCAAGTTAACCATAGATGGGAACTGTAAAAATTAAGCCACAATAACAGATATGAAGCAGAACCATGTAAAGCAAAACTGGACTCATGTTTACTCTACTTATATTAAATTTAATAAAGGTAATATCACATAGCTGCTACCAGATCAGGTTCTAGAATCACAAAGAACTGAGTTTGTATCCCACTGTTTGTGAAACAGCTGTAGGACCTTGGGGAAATTGTTTAACCATTTTAAACCGCATTCTCTATGTTTGTAGAGTGTAACTATCTATAGTATTTTTCCCATAGGGTTGTCCTGGAGATTCACTGAGGTTATATGTATACATTATTTAGCCTAAGGGTTATGTATATGATGCATTAAAAAACAGAAGCACAAGATTTGTGAGATACTTTATATTAAAATACTAAAATGACTTATTTTAAAAATAAACTAAAAATCATAAAGACAAAATGCAAAATGTATTAACAAGCATAATGATACTGATAATTGGCTTTGAATTCCTGATTTAAAGGTAAATGACTAGATAACAGAATTAAAGATAGTAATATATGACAGACATGGTTTTAAGTACTTTATAAGTGCTAACTAATTTAATCATATCAACAAATCTATGAGGAGTTACTGAGATACAGTGTTCAGAAACCCATCTAATATCACCTAAATAAGAAATTGACAAAGCAGAGATTTAAATCCAGGAAGTTTTGCATCTTGACATTTATGATATATTCTTGTTATGAACAGAAATGGAAAACCATACATAGCAAAATTAGAAATATAAAAAATACGTACTTAAAAAAAATCTGTCTCTGTTTTCAGTGAAGGTGGAATAAATGAAAAAAAAAAATATTTCCAAACTAGAAAAAGAAAAACACCTAGAAAACCAGACAAAATATATAAAACAACCATTTTTAAGATATTGAGCCACAGGAAATAGGCAGTATAAGAATGTGGTTCTTGAATAAATAAAAATAAATGAGATGAGCCCCATTATTGCCCTAGCTTATGGCTTTGATAATTTCCAGACTTAAATGCAGAGCGTGGAGAACCAGACAAAGCTTGGAGTGCTTGCTCAGTTGAGGAGACAGAGTTTGGAGTTTGGAAAGCCAAGGTGGATAAAATGTACAGTGCAAAATTCTAGAGAGGAGAGAGATTGACAGAGAGAGAGCACTGGATATTTGTGTTGGGGAAACCCCTCATTTTTGTCTGAGAACTGAACTTTACATGCATAAGAGGGCACTATCTGAGGTTAGGGAAAGAAGTATTGGAAAGCAACAAGTGGAATAATGCTTGTAGCTCACAAAGAGTTGGGAAAAGTTAGTGTCCCAACCAAAGTGGAAAGACTTACAATACAAAGGGCATAGTGTATAGACCTCAATATATAGATAGTATTGCATTAGTAATAAGGACAAGTTAAATTTATACTGCTTTGTCTTGACCATCCTAACAAAGCTTAGTAACTGATTCACTTTGCTATAAAGCAGAAACTAACACACCATTGTAAAGCAATTATACTCCAATAAAGATGTTAAAAAAAAATCAAATAAATAAATAAAAGACAGGAACAATTTTTTTTTTTAAAAAAAGCAAGTCTTGAAATGATCAAACTGATCCCAAGTATCTTAACTGTGTCCCAGAACAAAACCCAACAATATTTAAAGGACTCTCAACAATACACAAGAAACAAAAACATAAAATTCATAATGCCCTGTATTCGAATAAAAACTAACAACCGTGAAAGGAAGTAAGCAAATATGATTAATACTCAGGAGAAAATGCAGCAAATGGAAGCAAGCCCAGAATTTTAAAATATTACAGAATTAACAGTAAGGAACATTAAAACATCTATCATAAGTATAATACATATTTTCAAGATGATATAGAAAAAAATGAACATAATGAGTAGCAAAATGGAAGATGAGAAAAGAATAAAATTGGGTTTCTAGAGATGAAATAGCCTATCTGAAATGAAAAATACACTGGAAGATATTAACAGGAGATTAGAAACTTCAGAATAAAAGATCAATGAATATGAATACATAGAAATAAAAACTATCCAAATGAAACAGAGAAGAAAAGAAAATCTGAAACAAAAATACTAATAGAACTACTACATATAAACAGATCTTTAGAACAATATCAATCAGCGTTTTATACATGTAACTGGAGTTACAGGAAAAACGGTGGACAGAAAATTATTTGAAAAAATAATGGCTGAAATTTTCCAACTTTCAATGAAAACTATAAACACAAAAAACCCAAAAAGTTAAAATTTTCCAACTTTCAATGAAAACTATAAACACAAAAACCCCAAAAAGTTAAAAGTTAACAACATCAGGAAAACTACATCAAATCTTATAAGAATGAAATTGCTGGAAACCACTAATAAAGATAATATCTTTGAACATAAAACCAGAGCAAAAGAAACAAGGAACAAAGACAATAAAACCACAATCAGAAAGTATGCAAGCTGAAAGACAATAAAGGAGTATCTTTAAAGTACAGAGGGAATGAAAAACCAACAGTTATCAACTTAAAATTATAATGTAGAAAATGTATCTTGAAAAAGAAGGCAAAATAAAGATGTTTTCAGGAACAAAATGCTGGAATAATTGATTTCCAGTACACATGTGTTACAAAAAATGTTAAATAAATTTCTTAAGGCAAAAGAAAAATGTTACATTCAACTAATTTTGCATATGTATATACATATATGAATATATATGAAAAAGGAGAATGAGTCAAAGTAGAATTTATCTAAGAAATGCAAATTGTGCTAACATTTAAAAATCAAAAATGTAATTCACTATATTAACACACTAAGAAAAAAGCACAAATCATATTAATAAATGCAGGAAAAATGTGATAACATTCAAAATCCATTCATGAAAATAACTCAGTATACTAGAACTAGAAAAACACATCCTCAGCCTGATAAAGGAAAACTGCTAAAATCTTGCACATTGTAATGCTGATTGTTTTCACCTATTTTGTTTTCTCTCACCACTTCTATTCAACATCATGCTTAAGGAAGGTCATGAAAGTGCAAAAAGACAAGAAGAAAAGGAAAAGTCATAGAAATTGAAACAAAAAATGTAAAATTGTGCTATTTGCTGGTTATGATAACATATACAGATAATTCAGTCGAACTGTGAAAAAACAAATCTGCTAGAAATTATATGTGAGTTAGGAAATCCATAGTGTACTACTAGGTCATTAGACATGTATCAATTTTATTTTACATACTTAAAGAAAAATGGAAATTTAACAGTAAAAAAATTACCATTTATAATTTGAACAAATATGTGAAAGTGTTAGGGATAAAGTTAACAGAAGTTGTTCAAAACCCGTACATGGAAATCCACAAAGTATTATTGAGAAAAATTAAGGAAAACAAAAATAAAGGAATAAACCATGTTCAAAGATTACAAGACCCAGTTTTGTTAGGATTATATCAATTCTCCCCAAATTCATCTATAGATTCAAAGAATTCCAAGTTAAAACACCAACAGGACATTTTTTTTTTTTTTGGTAAAAAATGTCAATCCAATTACAAAATTTCATGGAAATTCAACAGATCTAGAATAACCAAAAAAATTGGGAAAAAAGAATATCAAAGTGGAGAACTTAGACTATCTGCCTTGAAGACATTGTGGAATGTCTTCATGGGTTTAAAATTGACATGATCAATGGAACTGTATACAAAATCCATATATAGACAAATAATAGTATGTTCAATTGATTTTTAACAAAGTTTTGAAGGCAGTTTGATGGAGGAAAGGGTAACCCCTTTAACAGGTACTACTGGGACAGTTGGATATTAATGTGCAAAAATTTAACTTCAAATCTAACCTTAAAATATATACAGAAGTTAGGACTTCCCTAGTGGTGCAGTGGTTGAGAGTCCGTCTGCCAATGCAGGCGACACGGGTTCGTGCCCCGGTCCGGGAGAATCCCACATGCCCCGGAGCAGCTGGGCTCGTGAGCCATGGCCACTGAGCCTGTGCGGCTGGAGCCTGTGCTCCACAACGGGAGAGGCCACAACAGCGAGAGGCCCGCGTACTGCAAAAAAAAAAAAAAAAAAAAAAAAAAAAGAGTATATATATATATATATAGAAGTTAAACTCAAAATGAAAGATCAACCTAAATGTAAGGGAAATATCTTCTAGAAAAAAAAAATCTTAGCTAACTTTGGTTAGGCAAAACATTCTTAATTAAGACATAAAAAGCATAAAATAAAATGATAAATTTAACATTTTTTTCTCTTTAAAAGACAGTGTGAAACCAATGAAAAATAAGCCATAGACTGGGAGAATATATTTGCAAGTTGCTTTTCTGAAAAAGAGTTTGAATCTAAAATATATCAAGAGCATATCTTTTGTGACAACATAAGAAAAAAATAAAAAATAGATAAAATGAGAAAAGGATTTGAACAGACATTTCACCACAGAAGCATGTTTAAAAATACTTGATAAGATTAGTCATTAGGGAACAGCAAAATAAAACCGCAGTGAGTTAGAACTACATACATATTGAAGTGATTGATATTAAAAAAAGACTCAGTGTTTGAGTCTTGGATGTGAAGCAACTAGGAAAACAGTTTGTTAGTTTGTTTTAAGATTAAACATGTGCTTTTTATATGACCCAATAATTCCATCCCTAAATGCATAACAAAGAAAAATAAAAACCTATAACTACACAGAGATTGCAGTGAACGTTCATGGTAGCTTTTGTCATAACATCCAAATAGGTAAGAAGCCAAAGGTCCTTCATATGACGAATAGATAATTTGTAGTATATCTATCCAATGGAATACTACTCAGCAATAAGAGAAAATAAATTATTGATATAAACATCAACATGTACACTTTTCTAAAGCAGTACGCTAAGCAAAAGAAGCCAAACACAAAAGGCTGCATATGATTTTGTTTTTACAAAAAATATTTTTAAAAAGACAAAATTATTATTTTAGAAAGAATATCAGCATTTTACAGGTTAAGAGATGTGAGGAGAGAACATTTACAGTTAAAGGGGAAGGAAATGATATTTGGGGAGTGATGGAAATTTTCTGTTAGTCACTATCAAATGTATGCATACATTGACTTTTACAGTGAAAACTGGTAAATTTCAGTGTATTAAAATTGTGTCTCACTAAGGCTGATTTAAAAATCTGGGTAAAGTAATATAAAATATGTAGAGGTGGCTAAAGACTTATATAACAATAACTTATAATAAAATTTACAAATGAATATGTGTAGAAAATTAACCTGCTAAACATTTAATAAAATTATCATAAGCTAGAATTTCTTAATGAGAATTTTAAAGTTAATTCATAGTCATGCATGCTAAGTATGAATTCTTTACTATTAAAATAAGCTAGAAAACTAAGCAATACCAGTGACATTGACTCAAATAAAAATAACAAGCTTCAAATTTATTATTTCTCAAATTATACATAAAAATATTTTAAAAGTAAAGTTTAATGAGGTTGATGGACCTAGAGTCTGTCATACAGAGTGAAGTAAGTCAGAAAGAGAAAAACAAATACCGTATGCTAACACATATATATGGAATCAAAAAAAAAAAGGGTCCTGAAGAACCTAGGGACAGGACAGGAATAAAGATGCAGACATGGAGAGTGGACTTGAGGACATGGGGAGGGAGAGAGGTGGGCTGGGACCACGTGAGAGAGTGGCATGAACATTTATACAGTACCAAATGTAGAATGGATGGCTGGTGGGAAGCAGCTGCATAGCACAGGGAGATCAGCTCAGTGTTTTGTGATCACCTAAAGGGGTGGGATAGGGAGGGTAGGAGGGAGACGCAAGAGAGAGTAGATATGTGTATACGTATGGCTGATTCACTTTGTTATACAGCAGAAGCTAATGAACCATTGTAGAGCAATTATACTCCAATAAAGATGTTGGAAAATAAAAAAGTAAAGTTTAAATACAAAAGAATTATTAATGGAAAATACCCCAAATTTAATACAGTTATGAATTGTTTTAAAAGAGAATGTATGGGTTTTAAAGTACATCATTAATTTTAAATGAAAATAGAAACAAGTATAATGTGCCACAGCATTATTTATGAAAGTGCTACCAAAACTCTTGTCATTTTGACAGATCATTTGAAAATGTAGCAAAAATATGTCCAAAATTGCTAAAAATCTCTTTGCCATCTGGGTAACATCAAAATAAGTAATGAATTTTTTTTAATAAATAAGAGAATGTTAGAATATTTTCATATGGCTCTGAAATAAATAAATCAAAATAAATTGGAAGTAAATTAAAGGATATTAATAAAACTATATAGTCATTGTCAACAATATAAAAGTACCTATTAATATCTTAAGCTATTGAACTGCAATTCCACCTGAAATTTGTAAAATGTAGTTGCTAAAATTGTAGAATTGAAGGCTGAATGTCCAGGTAACATGTGTATGGAAAAACCAGGATTATAACTGTCTGGGACCCTCAGAGACTGTTGGATTCTGTAACATTCTGTAACATGCATCTTAATCATTACACTGTACCAGTCAACTTTCTGGAATGCTAATTGGACATATTTGGCCAAGTTGAACAAAATTCCAAAATGAGCTCTTAATAAGCCACTAAATTTTTAAATACTTTTTGTATTTGAGAGATAATGGAAATGGGTATAATATTTTTGAGCAAATCTTATTTTTATTTTTTTCATATCACAACATGGCGTCAATGCACTTTCACAATTTTCACATTTGATCCTATTTTCCACCAAATTTGTTCATTAAAAGGGTAAGAGGAAAATAGAAGTCTTCTTGCACTACTCACACACACAAACATTAACCAATAAATTCTAAGACTGAAGTATTAATTTAGAAGAAAATTTCACTGAGAAAGATACAAAAAATCAGAAACTGGTGCCCTCGACATGAATGGAATGTTAACCAATAAAGAGAAAACTAAAAATTTACTTTTCCCTCCATCAAAGTCATTGATGTTGATTTCACCATTTCTTGAGAATTCCATGTTAATTCTTTCTTCAAGACTTCACTCTTACCCTTTCCAAGTCCTGGATCTTTTGTGTCCTTTTCTTATACTTTCACATTAGATTTTAAGGTCCATGGGGAGTGCCAGTGTATCTCATTTATTGCTTTATCTTAATTCCTAAGACAAGTATTGAGATATGATGGGGGTTAGTTAATATATGTTGATTGGAAATACATATACTTATCCAACTATAGTACTTGAGGGAACAATAAGTTATAAAGGATAAAAACAGAAGGTCACTGAGAAAACCAAGCCCAAACATTCAAGTTCCGGAAATCCACTATCAGCTAAGAAGAAAGTTTTATAAAATAAAATTTTTAATTGTTGGCAACAGTCATTGTCATTACAGAAATAGCTAAGAGGTATGTGATTTGCTCAATAGCTAGTGATAGCTTTTGCCTCAAAGTCTGAATAATATTCTAAGCAAATAATTTAAAAAAATTCAGATATAGACTTATTGGTTTGTTATTTACTAATGTGGAAGATTTGATCAAAAACATTGATTATAGTATTGACATGGACATTTTGAGGAAGACAACATAAACTAACATGTCCATTTGAAATGACCATTACTAGATGGTAATTAAGTAATCACAATGTTTTTGCAGAAGCAATTAGGAAATATCCTGATATATGAGCAGGCCTTATTTCTATTAGGAAAGACACAGATTATATATCACTTTATGGCAGATATTTTAGCAAAAAATAAGTCCAGAGCACTGTACATTAGAACTGTAGGCCATACTACAACCTCGTCATGAAGTGTAATGGAGTTGTCACTTAAAGACATATTTCCATATTTCTAAAGAAAGTGATAACAAAATAATCAAAGATCTTTGACGTTGATATGCAGCCAAAAGTGAGACCTTCAGAAGAAAGACCTCAGAACAAGATTAACAGTCATGAACAAGGTGAGAAAGTGACATTAAACCTTTTCATCCTGGAAACTTCACTGAGAATTCTCCACCCACCTTGTGTGAAAGCACATGTAACTAGGGCTCTAACAGCAGCAAAGTCTCTGAAGACAGTGAGAATGAGCTACTAAAAACATCATTTTCAGGAATCTGGAACTTCAACCCTCACTAAGCTATTTAATATGAACTCTTATTTAATTTATTCTAAAAATACCAGAACTAAAAGTATATTGTGCCAGATTCCAATATTACAGAAACTGTCTCAATTATGCAAAACCTTTTCTCTTTTTCTGGATCATGTTTTCAATCAACTCCTGGACTTCTGCAGTCAAGGCTACTTCAGGATTAAAGGATGAGATGCACAACATTGCCTACATGTCCTAGTGATCACGTACACTCCCTTTGTTTAAGAATGCTTAACTTGCTTTTGGCTGATAAACAGATTTATGTTAATATTGCTATTCGATCAATCTCTGCATTTTTGAAAAAGAGAAGGAAACCACCCTCCAAGAAGTCAGAAATTACTCAGAGATTACATAGAAAAGGCAGCAGTGACATAGAGCAAATATCTGGCTCATTCAGTTTGAGTCAACTGACTTTTTTGCAATAATTTCTCCAATGTTTACCCTTTTTGAAGGGCATTGAGAGGATTTCAATGAGAAATCCTTATTTAAAAACATTATTCAGAAATTATATTTGGAAGTACAATGGGGATATGCATGCCCTTGCATCTGTGATTTCCAGAAATCACGTTATTAACATTTTTAGTGTCTATAAACCAAAATAACTGGCAGGAGAAAGCAGTTCTTTCATGGATATTAATATACATGAAGTTTGTTCTTATATTTGTTTACCAGATATCACTGAGTAGGTACCAGGAACTGAACTAGGATGGGGCAATGGAGATGAAAGAGAACCAAGTACTCTGGTCCTCAAGGAATACCCAGGCTAATAAGAGGTAGAGAGTCAAATTCCCCATGGCAGTGCAGGCTGCTGAGGGTTGCCATAATCAGATTCTAGTATGTGATTCCAAAGTGTGAGAGGAGTTGTGCTCAGGTGAGCTGTGCTAATTCAGACTCTTCCTCTTCATTGTTCTTTCTCTGAATGCCCTGATCAACCACTTATAAAATTATCACCATGGGAAAACCTACATATGAAAGAGAAGTAGACAAATTTGGACTCCATATAACTGTTAAATTTGGTCTAAAAATAGAGGTAGCACTATTGATTTTTTTTAAATGATCAGTCATTTTTCTCTTTTAGTGTAGAATTTTTTAAGTGGTTTGAGAAAAAAAAAAAAATAACAGCAAATTTGAAAGCCTGAGTCCCAATGCCTTCCAGGGACCAGTGTGCTATGATATAGCAATCTGTTCATGGACCGCAGACTACATACACGGAAAATACCAAAGGCACTCTTCAGTCTTTAAAGTGAGAGACTACCTTTCACAAAGTATGTTTATATGTTTACTTCTTAGAATGTAAACTTTATGAGAGCAGGAATTATATCATTTGTTTGCTGCTATATTTTTAGCTTCTATTACATGATGGTACATAAAACATACTGTTGACAGATTGACTGACTGACATTTAGGATCATCTATAGACCAAATTAATTAAAAATCAAAGAAGCTTATTTTGTTTTTTTTTTCTAAATTTAGTTTCTTTGTATTAGAATTCTCCAGAGAATCTGTTTCTCTGGAGAACTCTAATACAAAGAGATTACAATATACTATATGTACATATAACCCATATCATATATAATATATATATCCTATAACCGATAAAATCTATCTATTTATCCATCTATCTATCTCCATATCTATCTCCTGAAAGAAATGTGTTGTAAGAAGTTGACTCACATGATTGTGAATGCTGAGAAGTCCCACAATCTGTTGTCTGCAAGCTGGAGACCCAAGAAAGCTGGTGGTGTGGTTCCAGTCCAAGTCTATAGGCCTGAGAATCAGGGGCACTAATGGTATATGTTCTAGTTTAAGTTTGAAGGCCTGAGAATTAGATAGTTTATGGTGTAAATTCCAGTCTGAGTCCATAGCCCTGACAAACAAGAGTGAGGAGCGTCAGTTGGTGTAATTCCCAAGTCTGAGGGCAGAATAAGACTTATGTCCCAGCTCAAATATTCAGGCAGAGAGAGAGAGAGACAGAGACAGAGAGAGAGAGAGAGAGAGAGAGAGAGAGAGAATTCCATCTTCTTCTACCTTTGTGCTCTATTGAGGCCCTCAATGGATTGGATGATGCTCAGTCACATTGGGGAGGGTAAACTTCTTTAGTCAGTTTACCAATTCAAATGCTAATATCTCCTAGAAATACCCCATACCCCAACAGACATAGCCAGAAGTAATGCTTAATTAAGAACTAAGGGGGAAAAAAGAGAGAGAAGAAAAATGAAGTTACTAAAAAGAAAATGTAAACAGTCAAGAAAAATTTATGAATGGAAAGTGAAATAGTCACATGCAACATGGTGTATAATTAAGATATGCCTAGAAAAGAATATAAGTTGAGAATCAAAAGAGAAACAGAGGAGCACTGAAAATTTAAAACACACACATCTATTAAGATGTGCATAAAAAATGGATTTGAGAGCTTCCCTGGTGGCGCAGTGGTTGAGAGTCCACCTGCCGATGCAGGGGACATGGGTTCGTGCCCCGGTCCAGGAAGATCCCACATGCCACAGAGCGGCTAGGCCCGTGAATCATGGCCACTGAGCCTGCGCGTCTGGAGCCTGTGCTCCGCAATGGGAGAGGCCACAACAGTGACAGGCCTGCGCACCGCAAAAAAAAAAAAACAAAAAAAAAACAAAAAAAACCCCACAAGGATTTGAGAGGTAATGTAAAGGCTTTGGCATAAATAGCATAACACTCTTCACTAACAACAGTACATGTGATGATGAAAATCAAGTCTCTTGTCTAATAATGCATCTTATCCACTACAAATAATTTTTAGCAACCATTATCTTAAGTTTGACCCCAAAGAGTAAGTAATAGAATATTACCTTTCTTTGTAAAAATGAACCAGAAAGCTACCTAAAATATCATGAGAGAAAAGGGAATAAAACTAGAAGAATTGTATAACTTATTGTAAAAATGACCCTCTTTACCTGCATCTATGTCCTTTTGCCAATGTGATTTCATAGCTACTTCCCAAAAAACGTGTAGTCAAATTTCCCTCTCTTGAATCTGGGCTGACCTTTTGGCTTGTTTAGACAATAAACCACAGAAATACATTTCTGGGCCTAGGCTTTAAGAGGCAATACACACTTATATTCTCTTGGAAACATGGCAAGCTGCTATGAGCTAGCTATTGGATGATAAGAAACATGGGTGGTCCAGTTAACCACTCTACCTGGCTGACCCCTCAGAGGAAGAGTCGTTTGCTGACCAACTGCTGACAGCAAATGTATATACGAGTGAACCCAGCCAAGATCAAAAGAACTTTCCATCCAGATAGTTGACCTGAAGAACAGTGAGCTATTTAAATGGTTTCTATTTTAAGCCACTAAGCTTTGGGATAGCTTGTTTAGAAGCAAAAGCCTACTGATACACATTGTAAATATACTTTGTTTACTTGCATACTATAGAACTGTCTATCTAAAAACATAAAATCTGAGAGTCTACTGACTTATTAGAATTAGAAAGAGAATTCATAAATTTGTTGCATATAAGATCAATATAAAATTTCTATAAACTAGTGCTAAACAGAAAACAAAATTTTTAAGAAAAAATATACTATTTTGTATAGGAACAAAAATATAAAGCAACCTAGTATAAATCAAATCTTTACTGGAAACATTATTTCACATTCATGGGCTTTTGCAAGAATTAATGTCATAATGATGTCAATGGTCCCAGAATTAATTTATAAATTGAATGTTATCCAATTATAATCTCATCAAGATATTTTGTGGTACTTGGCAAGCTGATTATAAAATTTATGTGGTAGTACAGAAGTCCAAGAATAATTAAATCAATGTTGAAGAAGTAAAAAAATGTGGAGGCTATCCAGATAGTTTAATTCATTATACAGTTAAGAAAGATGAGTGTTTTTTGCAAGTAGACAAGCACAATATTAACTGAGAAATTCAAGTTTGGAAAAATCAAAGTTATTTTTAAATATAAATAAATACTTATTACAAATCTCAAATAATTACACATGAAAATGTTCAATTCTATTTTATTAGTGTTGAATAGCTACAAATTATACTAATGTAGATTGTCAACTAATAATCAGTAACAAGGCTGCAAAGAACAAAGAGTTTTTTGGGGGGAGGTCTTAAGAATTGCAGTTTGGGAGACACATATTTGGGTAAAACCAAAAGAGTGTTCTGGGGAAGAGAAAGAGTCAGGCGTTTATAAAGGCAAAAGCCACAAGGTTGCTAAAGTTGTCTGGCAAGAATTATCATTGACAGACACAAAAAGGAAAAAAAGAAATATTTGTCCTTAAGAGATAGACTATCACAAGTTACTTAGGGTAAGGGTAGGATAAGTATCCTGAGTTTGTGGAACATTGTGCTGATGTTCTGGATAACTGTTTTAAGACATTAAGTGGTCAAAGCTTAGATTGTATCTGGGCTGAAACATTCATAAGTCACACTTCCTCCCAGTTCCGTTTCAGAGAGCTCTTTTAGCGATACTGACTCCATTTTGATTTTCCTTTCACAAGATACACTGTATCTTTTACAATGTTAATATGATGTCACCTTTTATAGAATGAAATACTGTGAGATTTAATTGATGCCTAATGTATTTAATAGAAAATCCACTAGAGGATCCACTAAGGATTTAATTTTTCTATACTTTGTAGAACTGGCTGAGACCATTCATGCATGCTTGAAATTAATTGGGATCAATCAGGGCTTGAGATTGATGATGATTTCTAGTATAAAAATTAAAGTGATATTGTACCATGATTATTTTCATTGTAAGTTGATAAACCAAACTCAAAATTTCTTAAGCAAAATAAGCCTGCAATGATTGCCTTATCCTTAACTGAAAAGTCCACCTGAAGGGGGCACTTTCAGCTGGGGGTTCAAACGATGTCATCAGGACTACTTCTCACTTGCACTACCTTTTTCTGCATCTTATGACTTTACTGGTCTCGTTTATTTCTCTCCTCCATCATATAAATAAGATAAAGAATCTGACTAACCTTGGATCATGTGCTTGTTGATAGATCAATCACTGTGTTCAGGCATGTGGGGTGCCATGATTGGCAGACACGTAGAGTTATTTGTTGAAAAGTCTTACCAGAATCACACTGAATAAATGTGGGAATCCTCCCATGCCAAAAAAAAAAAAAAAAAAAAAAAAAAAAGAGAGAGAGAGAGAGAGAGAGATTGAGCAAACAAAAATAATAGACAATAAGTCTTCTAATCTGTATTATGCATGTCTTTTTATGTTGATGCTTTGACATCTTGGGCCTTGTGGACACTGGGACTGTTTGTCTCAGCCTTACCTAAATCCTAGAGATAGAAGAAAATTTACCTGGGAGTGTGTCTTTCATATGCCAACTATCCAATCCATAGCCCTCTCCTCCAGACCTTAATGGGCTTTTACACTTCCAGCTAGGCTAGCATTACCCTGCTTTAATCACCTCAGGGCAGGTACCAGACAACTGAGAGCACACTGAAATTATTCAAACTAGACAATTCTAAGCCTACCTGACCTACCTCTCCCTTTTCTTCCTTCAGAAACCACAATAAAGGCTCTTACCCATGTTTTCTTCTTGTTCCTTCTGCTTCCTGACTGACCCTGGTTCCTCCTCATGTGTGGCATGGTGTGGCATGCCTCCTGTTTTTAGGGAGCTGTGCATATAAACTTCTTCCTTCATGAAAATGATAGTCATTTTCATGTCTGCATTCTTTATTAATTGAGTAATACAGATCCTGGGTATGTTTTAAAATATAATCTAATATGCTTATTTTTTAAAGTCAAATTAATTGATCAATTCATCTATTCATTTATTATTTTATTATTCAAGTGATACTTATTAAGTCCTTAGTTTATCCTAGATGCAAGTATTATTTCTGTAACTTAGGTATTGAAAACCATCTATTGGTTCAGGTTCTTCATATACACTTTTCTTCCATTATCCCTGTACTAGTCAGGATTTTCCAGAGAAATAGTATCAATATATGTAGATATATAGAAAGAAATTTATTATGAGAAATTGGTTTGGTGAATACGGAGGATGAGAAATCTCACAATCTGCTGTTTGCAAGCTGGAAGCAGAGGAAAGGAAGTTGTAGTTCCAGTCCAAAAACAAAGACTTAGGAATCAGACGAGGCAATGGAATAAGTCCCACTCTGAATTTAAAGTCCCCAGAACTGGGGTACAATGGTATAAGTCTAGTTCTGAGTCTGAAAGCCCAAGAACTAGGAGTGCTTATGTCAATGGGCAGGAGAAGACAGAGGTCCTTGCTCAAGCAGAGAGTAAATTCATTCTCCTGACATTTTGTTCTATTCAGGCCCCCAGTGAAGGCACATCTTACACACAATGCTGAGGGCACATCTTCTGTAATCTGTCTGTCAATTCAAATGTTAATCTTTTCCAAAACTCCCTCACAGACACACCCCAAAATAATGTTTTACCAGTTTCCTTGGCCTCCGTTACCCCAGTCAAGTTGACACAAAACATTAATTATCAGAATCCCTAAGTACCTTCTCTTTCTCTCTTTCCTTTTTTTTGAAGTGATGAGTGAATATTTATTACCATTTTTGAAGTATATTTAACTTAAAATATTATATTGCTTTAAGTTCACAGTATAGTAATTCAACAACTTTATAGATTACACTCCATAAAAAGTTATAAAAGATTGACTATATTACCTGTGCTGTACCTTAATTACATCCTTGCAACTTATTTATTTTATAATTGGTAGTTTGTAGGAGCAAAATAGGTGAGGAAATTAAGAGGTACAAGCTACCTAAGTATCTTCTCTTATAGCATCATTTAATTTATATGATATTTAAAGACTTTGAAAGTTGTAGAATTTTTAATAAGAGAGAAAGAGTGAGTTAGAGAGAAAGAGAAGGGCTCAAAGTAAATGGATTAATCAAAGATTTTATTTATTTTTTATTTATTATTTAGTTTTGCATGTTTGTAGTTAGTTCCAATACAAAAATAAAGAGCTGTAGATTACCTAAGTTTTTTAAAATTTTTCATTAAATTTCAAGATTTAAATCAGATTCTATGTTTGGTAATTTCTTTTTAGGTGTGTGTTTTTTTTTATTTCCTGAAAAACTGAAAGAATTTTATTTTTTAATTTTTTTCCAGGTTTATTTATTTTAATATCTTTATTGAAGTATAATTGCTTTACAATGGTGTGTAGGGGTTTGTTTTATACCCACCATTTTATCAGACTTTTTCCTATAATTTATGATTTAAAACACACAGTCCACACGGTTTGATTAAGAAAAAATAATATGCTTGTAAAACTTAATATCAAAATCAGCTCATGGTAAAGAAGCAAACAAAAACAAAACAAAACTGAAAATATGTTCATCAAAAATTACTGTGAGATTAATTTTGAAAGTATTTTAGTGGAAGTGAGTTTTGAGTATGATTTGAAGGACCAAGAAGAAGAGCTAGAGAAAAGTTTGGGGAAGGTGTGTCAGTTTGGAGCTCAAATAGAAAGTTATGTGTCCTCTCTACATTCCAACTTCAACTAAAATCCCTTTCCTCACTATTAAGAATGCAGGGGAGAACTTCAGTGAATGAAATGACAATTCAGTAGACATAAGTTTGAAGCTGTTTTAGTTTACATTTGAAATAAAGGAAATCACAAAAACAAGGAATTTTTAATAGTAAAAAAGAGCTTGGGACACACTTTGTATGTGATTAGATGTTATCCTGGTAGGTCGTATGTAGAGAGAGAACAGATAAGAGAAAGACTTGCAGAAATCTTACAGTGGGATGAGGGGCTTAAACAAAGAGCATACATGAAGCTAATGATCAGGTCACTGTGAAGATGAAGGCCCTTTATGAATCTCAAAAGAGCAGAGACTTGGAAGTATGATGGAAATTAGAATCACATTAATCCACATTCTCTTGAAGTGTGATGCTTTAATAAATCGAACATAAGATAAACATAGATTCCATATATACACTACCAAATGTAAAATAGATAGCTAGTGGGAAGCAGACACATAGCACAGGGAGATCAGCTTGGTGCTTTGTGACCACCTAGAGGGGTGGAATAGAGAGGGTGGGAGGGAAATGCAAAAGGGAGGAGATATGGGGATATATGTATATGTATAGCTGATTCACTTTGTTATAAAGCAGAAACTAACACACCATTGTAAAGCAATTATACTCCAATAAAGATGTTTTAAAAAAATGATAAACACATTTGTGGAGCCATGCATAAAGTCTAGGAGATAGAATTAGACTTTGTTTCTCAATGCCATCTAATTTTGTGGTCTATCGTTGTGAAATTTTGGAGACAGCTATCCAGCAACTTCTAAGTGCATGTCTATATATAGAGAACACAGCAGCAGAAATAAAACTCCAAGAAACCACTGGAACCGAAAAGTTAAAGAGAAGATACTCATCATCCAATTAAATGAATCAGTCTTTTGGATTGAACCTGGGTTTTCTTGGAACTCTACCTCAGTTTGTAAATGCTACTGGACAAAACCTATTGTCTTTTCTCAAGCTGGAATTAAGTACCCATAGAGAGACCTTTTAGCAATTACAGACCTTGTTGATCTGTAGCACATGTGTAGAATGAACCTAAAAAATTTAGAAGATGTACCCTCACATTAGTTTGCCTCTGCAGAGCTTTCAATTCTTACATTTTATATAGCCGTTATTTGCTCAGCTCATGCTGCAGAAACCTAGCATCTATTTAGAATAGTGTGTACCCTCTGTTTAATTCTGAATCAGGACATGTCTTCTTTCCAATCACGACTGCCTGGGGCATCTAATGAAAAATAGAAATAAGTCAAATTTTCCTGTTCCCTCTTGTCTTTGCGATTCCACAGAGGATGTGTTGGACGACCCAGGTTGTGAGGCAACAATAAAACTTTCCTCTTCTATAATCTTCTGCACACAAGATCAAGTGCAGAAGGGAGAGCAAAAAAGTGTATGCCTGCAGAAAGGACAGCTCTGAGCTGCCACAAGCAAATTGCATCCTGATCTAGATGCCACTTGACGCATAAATGGTAAGATAGAAGGTGACAAACACCTAAATAATCTGTACAACATTTAATGCTGCAGATTTCAATTTTATTACACTCCCCACTAAAGATTGGCTGTGAATCTGCACTGAGTTACCTTAATTCTCTGTTCTTTAAATTTTCCATTTAACATATGGACAAAAAAGAAGAACAGTACAAATATATAAACATATTTCTTTTCTCCAAATTTGGCAACCTAAATTTTTAATGATGGAGAAATATGATACAAAGATAATGTTAGAATAATTCATTAATTCATTTGATAAATGAACATTCACTCATTCAATAGACATTTACTGATCCTATACTGTGCGCCATGACTATTCCGGGTTCTTGAAACACTGTGGTGAACAAAGTAAACTTTCTGCTTTTATGTTTTACTTTCTGTTATGGGTGGGGGAAGGGAAAGACATAGCCAAACAAGGAAGGATACACATTCATGATATGTCACTGAATGATATGAACTAATAGGAAAATAAAGCGGGCAAAAGATAGAGTGACATAAGCAGATATAATGTAATACTATGCAGAGAGCAATGCAGACTTTGGCCCAGAGAAGAAAATTCTTTCGAATTTATATATATAAGCCTCTGTTGATGATTATATTATTTTCCCAATCTCTCTTTGTGATGGTTAACTTTATGTGTCAACTTGACTGAGCCATGGAATGCCCACATAGCTGGTAAAACATTATTTCTGGGTGGGTCTGTGAGTATGTTTCTGGAAGAGATTAGCATTTGGATACATAGACTAAGTGAAGCAGATTGCACTCACTAATGTGGTGAGCATCATCCAACCACTGAGGGCCTGAATAGAACAAGAAGGCAGGGGAAGGTTGAATTTGTTCTCTGCTTGTCTGTTGAGCTGGACCATCAATGTTCTCCTGGCATTGTTTCTCCTGGTTCTTAGGGCTTCACACTCAGACTGGAATCTACACCACTAGCTCTCTGGTTCTTTGACCTTTCAATTACACTACTGGCTTTCCTAGACCTCAAGTCTGCAGAGAGCAGATGGTGGATATTCTCAGCTTCCAGAATCTATCTATCTCTATTTCTATCTCTATCTCTATCACCTTTATCTCTGTCTCTTTCTTCATCTCTTCTACTGGTTCTCTTTCTCTGGGTAACTCTGAATAATATACTCCCAAATTCCATGTGATTAAAAAATGCCACACAGTAATGAAGATCTAGCATCATTAAGAAAGGAGATAGTATGGGAGGCTTCTTATGTTTGCTCATTTTGTTGTCTCTTTCCTTTAAGTTTCAAAGTTTTTCTCAGCTTTATTAAATTATTAGAGACAAATAAAATTTTAATAAATTTAAAGCATACAATGTGATGATTTATACTCATATATAATGAAAGAATTCCCACCATTGATTAATTTACACATCAATCACCTTACATATTATTTTTTAACTTTAAATGTACATGTTCTCAAGTACTAAGCAGCCAATCTTTACAGTCCTCATCAATGACTATCATAATCCTTTAAAACCATATGTTTCTTACCACTCAATAGTAATTTAACAATATTAACTTATCAACATTCACTTAAACCTCAATTTTTTTCTCTATAACTCCATTTTCATAAACTATTTCTCCAAAAAATTCTTGATAGATTACATTCAGGGAATACAAATATATCAATCTTGAGAGAATTAAACTAAAATAATTTTAGAAGATGGCACACTGAAAGGTCATGAATATTTCATAAGAAAAGTAAGTAGTAGATTTGATGGACAAAATAGGTTCAAGTCAAAATTATTTTTCAAATAAATTGTTCTTATTAAAGCTACTTAATGTTCAATTGTAATTAAATGAATTTCTCAATTATAGAAGACGGTATGTATGCCCTCTATTCCTTATTTTCTCATCTATATTAGAAATAAACTAATAATACATTTGACTTAATGATTTAATAATGTGGGTGGATATATCACTAAGATAAAAATCCTTGACCTTTTAGTTTGAAATAGTAACAAAATCAATGAACAAATAAAACTGTACTCACTTGAGATACTGTTTTCATAAATGGGAATAAGGTTAGCACGTGACATTCACATGGACAATTTATTAGGATTTTTACTTTCTTGCTGTTAACTTCTGCATTTTGGAAATGTTATGGGAATTTTGTATTGCTGCAATTTTTGAAAGAAAGGATAAAATGGTCTCTAGAGTAAACATGCATACAACATGTTTTCCTTTCCTAATTCTGCACAGAGGAAAAAAATTGTCTTTTTCATGATATTTAACAGAAAGTAAGGGACTTGTAAATCCCAGCACCAGCTGTACAGAGATACCTCATGGAAAAAAAAATTCAAAAGCAAGCTATAGAGTTGCTTCTCAAGAAGCAACTGCTTATGGTAGCAAGAGATGCTCACCAATCTGTCTTTCCTGCCGGCAGTTCTCCTGCCATATTGAAGAGGTCTACTGCACTCTCCTTAACTCTTAATGCAGAAGTCCTGACAGGCTCCAAGACATAAGCCAAGTCTGAGAGTAGAAGGCAGGGGTGGTGTGTACTATTCCTGTTATGCTCCTGTGATATTTAATGATTAGCAAATTGATCTTCAGTTAATACAGTAACAAGAGAGGTTGGGTTCTAATTAGTGTGTAATAACTTTAGAGATGATAATATAGGAAAGCCCCCCAAAATGTTTTTTTGCATTATAAGTCATTCATCAATGTTTGTGCTTTTGAGATTATTGAGTCAGAGAAATTAATCTTTAAGATACTAACCTAATTCAGCCAACACATGTTACCATAGACTTTAATGAAAATCTTTTTTTTTATAATAAAAAGTTTGTGTTACCATAGACTTTTATAATTAAACCCACAAAAGTAAATATGCTCTGATTTCAGATTAATAGACATATGACTAGGAAAATGCTCAAATCTTTATGATAGATTTTTAGACAATTTGCACAGATCATTATTCTAGTGAGGCAGTAGTACAGGTGACTCACTGCCAGCTGTTGTCCCATCTGTCCTTAGACAGTCACTTGGTGAAGAGTGTGTAGTGAGAATGCAGAGATTCCCCTTATCTTTATGATAATACAATGAATTTAAGGCAAACAGTGTTTCAGTATATTAGCCAATATAAAACATAAAGTGAATTTTGTTTACTATATATCTGGCTCAAACTTACACTAGAGTGAAGAAATAGATATAATTTTGCTCAAAAACTCATAAAGATTTACATTGCCCTTCAGATTAAGTCCAAATAATATTCATAGTACACATGATCTTTCATAGTAGTATAACCTTATCTCACCTCCCACTACTTTTGAAAGCCTGTTTTCTCTTATACAGTAGTCTATTTCTTTCTATCAATCTATACACAATGAGCATTTTCTCATCTATAGATTTTCTTGTGTTTTTTTTCTTTTAATGACGTTCTTTTTTGTTATTCCTAAGTTGACCACTCCTCAAAGTTCAGATAAATCCCAATTCCATCATGAGACTTTCTCAGATGTTTGTAACAAATAATATCCTTTCATTCTAATGACTACTCGGGCACATAGTTTTGGAACCAGCATTGTGAAAGGCCCTCTCAGCTTTTGTTTTCAAATTAACTTGTATTCTCACCTCCGGCTTTAGGTGTTAATATATTTTTTGCTGCAAGATTATTGATTCAATGCTCACGTATTGCATTTATACTAACCCAATGTTAACAGAGGCAATAATTTGCCATCTACTTATTCTATACTCGTGGGGTAGCATAGTACAAAGCTAAGTATATATTACACTCTCAATAAATGATTGTTGAATTAAACTGAGCAGAAAAATAAAGCACCACTTTTTGATTATTGGTTTTAGCATTTTTACCTAATGATGTCACTTTACAAACTTTTTCTATGACATTATTTTATTGACTTAAGAACCCCTAAGTGTTTTATTTCTTGTTGATAAGGAGACTCCAAATCTTATTTTATCCTCAATTAAAATATAGAAATGTATTTGTCTTAAAATTAATTTAATTATAAGATGAGTAGCTACCATGATGGTCAGGTATTATTTGTTGTAATTTTTCTTTTATTAAATCCCCAAATACCCTGTAATATTATGATTCAACATAATAATAAGAACTATTAATAAGGTTATTAATAGAACTAAAATTTGAATCCAGATATATCCTGTTTGCCACAAACTATCTGGTAAAACAAAACAAAACAAAACAAAAAATACAAAAAACCCACCTACATTCTTAATTTTTAAAAATTTTATTTATTGTATCTTAAACTTTTAGATCTTTCATAGGGAAAATTTTTATAATTCATAGCAATGTCTAATTTAAAAACACAGGCTAAAATTTGGTCATATGAAAAATTTTCCTACCCTGTAAGTAAGGAAGAGTAACTTTGCACATAGCAAAATTATGATACAGCTTAATGAAAAATTCTAAAGCTATTTAATTCAATGAGTTCCCTCATTATCTTTACTGGTCCAATCTGACCCATTTTACATATTCTGTATATCTTACACTTGTCACTATTGAAAACACACAGATAAGTTTGTGATCTATCTATCATCTATCTATCTATCTATCTATCTATCTATGTATCTATCATCTCTGTGTATATAAACTAATATGGTTTTATTCTCCTTTAAAATAATCTCAACTTATTTTTTAAAATAGTAATGTTTTTATGGAATTATTCTATTTAACTTATCTTTTATACCATTCATACAGATTTTGTTTTACAAGGTTGCTTTAAGTCTTCTTAGAAAACTTCAACATTTTACTATACATAATATTTAAATAATATCTAGTTGAAATATTTGAAATAATATGAAAACCATGTCAAAATATAGAGCTTAAAACTCTCAATTTTACTTCAACAACTTCAGTCCCATAAGTTCCCTTTAGGTTATTAACTAGCTTTTTCTATAGCAGTAACTCACCAAGAGAGAAATTAATTCTGTCCAAGAGCAAAAAGTATTAAAAAGAACCTCTAACATTCATGCCACAGAACCTTGGAAATATATGCCAAGCACTTCACATATATTGATCCTAACACTTGCAGAACCTCAGTGAGAGAATATTCCTCTTTATATACAGAAAAACTACAGCTCTGAGAATTTAGACACCTTAACTAATAGGTAGCGGGGAATTTGATCAATGCCTTTCTCACTGAAGCAAACTGCCTCTGGCTGGTCATTCTACTCTGAGGTCTTTTCATTTTCATTCATAGCATTTAGTTTTCACAAACTGACAATGAAATTAATTTTTTGTAACAAAAATACAACATTTTTATTGTATTTTTCTAAAGAGAGAAAGAATAATAGAATGGGAGATACTGATATTATCTTTAAATATAAAAAAAGAGAAAATTACGCTAGTATAATATGATACCATATGACTAATTTTACCAATATATTGAAAATGCAGTGTTTAGTGGTTATAAGTAGTCTCTGTTTGGAAAGTAATCTTTCAAAGAACACCTCTGCCTTCAAATAGACACTCCCATTTACTTCTGCATAAAAGGTACATATACATGATACTTACTGTGTTATTTGTTTCATTAAGATATTCATAAGCAGGATGGCTTTGAAGATGGAAGTTGCTTTAAAATGAAAATGTTGCATGTATGTTTTCTATTATTATCAAGTATAAAACGTTCCCTAATACAGAATGTAACTGAAGAAGAAAAGGAATGTATTGAGTGAAAGGTCTAATGTACTAGATAAATTCTCAAATACTAACACAAACTTGTTCTCTATCATGATGAAAATAAATTCATTGAACCTAATTTGTTTTATAATTAAATTAGTGTAATAACTGTACTTTTTTACAGAGGAAAAAGGTAAAATAACCTGGTATTATGAATTAATTTATACTGACTAAAAATGTTACCTCAATATTTATAAGGAAAAATATCATCATGATACAATCAATCATTTAGTTATCAAAATTTCAAAATCAGATCACACTCTAATTTTTTTTTTTGTAATATATATTTTTTAATTTTTATTTTTGCGGTACATGGGCTTCTCACTGTTATGGCCTCTCCCGTTGTGGAGCACAGGCTCAGCAGTCATGGCTCACGGGCTCAGCCGCTCCACGGCATGTGGGATCTTCTCAAGACCGGGGCACGAACCCGTGTCCCCTGCATCGGCAGGTGGACTCTCAACCACTGCACCACCAGGGAAGCCCTCACACTCTAATTTATTGAAATCTGAGGGAATGTGTATTGATCCTTAAATCTGAAACAAACTTATCTGTTACATCACAGCTTACAACACTCACATTATAAGCCAGGAAATAATACATCACATTAAAATGTTGTCTTTTTGAAAGCAATATCATGTCAAAAGAATTTGCTTAATTTTTGTATACATTATAAAAGTGAGAAGTATCCTCACTGTCAGTGATAATCAATATAGTGTGCAGAATTTTATTGATCTATAAATTCCTTTAATATTTACTGACTTGGCAAATATTTATTAAGCATCTGTTATATCCACTTCCAGGTATAGTTCTAGGAACATTGCATATAAAATAAATAAAAAGTAAAATAAAATGTAGAAATGTGAATTAGCTCTCATGTAACACACATTGTAATGGTGAAAAAATTATTAATAGAATAATGTAAATAAGTTTGAAACTGACAAATACTATGAAGAAAACAACATGATTTTGTGATTTAATAAGTAAAGTTAGGGAGTTTGGGAAAGATTTTTTTTTTTTCAGAAGAGTAAGTATTAATTGGTTAAGATAATGGAGTAGTGTATGGAAGTGGTTGAAGCCACAACATGAATAAGCTCGTGTAATGAGAGGTAGAGATAGAGAGTTGTGAAACTCCAATTTTAATGGTCCAATTAAGATGGAAAAATCAAAAGGAGAATTGAGAAAGAATGGCCAGAATTCTAGAAGAGAGTTTTCATGAAAAACAAGGGAAAAGAGTATTTCTAGAGTGACAGAATCAAGACCAGTTCTGAATCCTACTGAGAGGTCAAGCAAGATAAAGACAAAAATATTCCATTGGATTAGCAGCAGAAATTTCAATGGACACTTTAGCAAGGTCACAGTGGAATGCTGTGGACAGAAGCCAAATTGAAATGTTTAGAGTAATGAATAGAGACAGATTTTCTGAGAAGGTGGAGGTGGATATGGAAAGAAGGAGGTGAATATCATCAGTATTTAGGATGTAAAACTGACCAGAGTTTATAATGGACTCTATAAGAAAGGAAAAAAAACTACAGATTGAATTATGACTGCACATTTTCTGACTTGCAGGCAGTGATATTTACCAAAACAAGGCACACTGGCAAAAGATCAGGAGTGGTTTTTTCTTGGTTTGCTTTTTTACAGTGGGATGGAATTAATGAAATTATGAATTTTAATTTGGGCATGTTGAGCCTGAAATGACTTGGAGTTATCCAAAGCAATGTCTTTTAAAAGCTGTTGGATATCCTGGCCTGAAGTTCAGAAGGGTGAATAGAGAGGAGACTGTGGGTGGCAGAAATAGAGCATGGTGGGAGTACTTTTATTTTAAGGAAATAGGAAAGACTCACTTGAAGAGAAGGCAAATATCAAAAAAGAAAGGGGGAGTTTCGCTGGTGGTGCAGTGGTTGAGAGTCTGCTTGCCGATGCAGGGGACACGGGTTCGTGTCCCAGTCCGGGAGGATCCCACATGTCGCGGAGCGACTAGGTCTGTGAGCCATGGCTGCTGAGCCTGCATGTCCGGAGCCTGTGCTCCGCAATGGGAGAGGCCACAAGAGTGAGAGGCCTACGTACCGCAAAAACAAAAACAAAACAAAAACAAAACAAAAAACAAAGGAAAGGGGATAATCAATAGCTGAGAAGATAGGATATGATGGGGCAAAAGACCTGTACTCTGAAATGTATAAGATACTGATGAAATAAACTGAAGGGAACACAAACAGATGGGAAGACATATCATGTTCTTGGATTGGAAGAATCATTATTGTTCAAATGAGCATACTACCCAAGACAATCTATAGGTTCAATGAAATCCCTATTAAATTACCAAAGGCATTTTTCACAGAAATGGAACAAAACATTTTAAACTTGTATAGAAACAAAAAAGACCCAGAATGGCTCAAAACAACCTTGAGAAAGAAGAGTAGAGCTGGAGGAATCATGCTCCCTGACTTCAGACTACACTACAAAGCTACAGTAATGAAAACAGTATGGTACTGGAACAAAAACAGGCATATAGACCAATGGAACAGAATAGAAAGCCCAGAAATAAACGCACATACTTATGGTCAATTAATCTATGACAAAGGAGCCAGGAATATATTGATACAATGGAGAAAAGACAGTCTCTTCAATAAGTGGTGCTGGAATACTGGACAGCTACATGTAAAAGAATGAAATTAGAATATGCTCTAACACCATACACAAAAATAAACTCAAAATGGATTAAAGACTTAAATGTTAGACTGGTGACTATAAAACTCCTATAGTAAAACATAGGTAAAATACTCTTTGATATAAATGGCAGTATTTTTTTTTTGGATCCATCTTCTAGAGTAATGGAAATAAAAGCAAAAATAAATAAATGAGACCTAATTAAATTTAAAAGCTTTTGCACAGCAAAGAGAATAATAAACAAAATGAAAATACAACTTATGGACTGGGAGAAAATATTTGCAAAAGATGCTACCAACTAGGGATTAATTTCCAAAATATACAATCAGCTCATACAGCTCAAAATCAAAAAAAAAAAAACAAACAAACAAACAAACAACACAATAAAAAAATGGGCAGAAAACCTAAATAGATATTTCTCCAAAGAAGATATACAAATGTCCAACAAGCACATGAAAAAATGCTCAATAATGCTAATTATTAGAGAAATGCAAATTAAAACTGCAATGAGGTAGATGGTGTGGAGAAAAATGAACCCTTCTACATTGTTGGTGGGAATGTAAATTCATGCAGCCACTATGGAGAACAGTATGGAGATTCCTTAAAAAATCTAAAATAGAACTACCATAAGATCCAGCAATCCCATTCCTGAACGTATATCTGTAGAAAACTCTAATTTGAAAAAATAAATGCACCCTAATGTTCATAGCAGAACTATTTACAATAGCCAAGACATGGAAGCAATCTAAATGTCCATCAACAGATGAATGGATAAATATGTGGTTTGTGCATACAATGGATTATGACTCAGCCAAAAAAATAAAATAATGCCATTTGTAGCAACATGAATGAACATAGAGATTATCATATTAAGTTAAATAAGATAGAGGAAGACAAATATCATACAATATCACTTATATGTGGAATTTTAGAAAAATGATACAAATAAACTTATTTACAAAGCCGATACAGACTCACAGACACAGAAAACCAACTTATGGTTACCAAAGAGGATAGCGGAGGTGAGGGGAGGAGGGCAAGATAAATTAGGAGTTTGGAACTAACAAATACATACTATTATATATAAAGTAGACAAACAACAAGAACCTACTGTATAGCATATGGAACTATGTTCAATATATTGTAATAACCTATAATGGAAAAGAATCTGAAAAAAATAGATATATAACTGAATCATTTTGCTGTACACCTGAATCTAACACAACTTTGTAAATTAACTATACTTCAATTTAAAAAATGGTTAAAAAAGTGAAGTTGATGAAAAAGCCAGTTTTGATGTATACAACAGCCTTAAAAGCAGGTACATAATTTTGATTAACTATGATTGTGATGGTTAAATCAAACCATCCTGAGTTCTTGAGCACAGGGATTTGATGCTGTGAAAATTGGGCCCTGTGAAAATTCGTCTAGCAGAAGTTTGAAAAACAATTTGAAGTTGTGAAAGTTGGGAGTTGTTCAGAACACCTAGAAGGCTATTACAGAATTGTATATGAAAAGTAATGAAATCCTGAAATAGAGTGGAAAGAAATAGGCAGGAGGTGACTATGAAGTATCTGCTTATGTTTTTGCATT
Source organism: Aethalodelphis obliquidens (assembly GCF_003676395.1). Classification (NCBI taxonomy): domain Eukaryota; kingdom Metazoa; phylum Chordata; class Mammalia; order Artiodactyla; family Delphinidae; genus Aethalodelphis; species Aethalodelphis obliquidens. The sequence goes on from NW_020837945.1 coordinate 19,659,570, forward strand.
CTTCATTAAAACTCTTCTATTCTGGTTTCAGAATCAGATATCCTAGGGTAATTGTTTTGTTTTCCTGTTGAGTCTGTCTGCAGAGGGATCCAGATGGGAAGATACTCTCATTAGGAATCTTGTTGAAACATTTGTCTAACTGGAAGGTTGCTTTCTGTGGCTGTAACTAATGGTAATTACTTTGAATTTTATTTATTTCTAAAAAAAAAGGAGTGAAAAAAATTATTCTACCATCTGAAAGAAGAATATTAACACTGGTAGGATAGCTTTGCTTTGCTCTATTTTGGGGCCTCCTCCATCAATTAAGTAATACTAACCAATTTTTTAAAGAGATTTAATGTGTTCTTCTTAGAAAAATCAAAATAATAAAAGTGTTCATCAACCTTTCCTCCTTCTAGCTAATTTCTTTTTGTTTGTTTATAATCCATTCAGTTTTGTTTCATGCATTATGTATTATAATAAAATAGGAATAGAAAAAACATTTTATTTTAGAGCACCTGTATTTTAAAAATTAAACTAAAAAACAAAACAAAACAAGTTGTATTCTACTTTGTGCTATGTTGAGCTGTCTTCTTGTTTAAATGTTTGGTTTTAGAACTTTCAAATAAGGAAAACAATCATCTACATTATAGTACTTGAAATTAATATACCCACAGTTCTTAGGGTATATATCTTACATATCTCAAATATATTAAATTTAATGTTTAATAAAGTATAAAAAATTATTTGAAAATTTTGAAATATTTTAAGATGTTGTAAGGATCTTTGTTTCTAGTCAAAATGAATAAAAAGATAATTAATTTACTCTCCTGACTAAAATAACCATAAATTGACAAAATATATATAAAATAATGATTTTAAGTTACTTTAAAATTGGCAATAAAGGACAGTAATTCTTACAAGATGGGAAGTAAATGAGGTGAACTCTCTGATTATCTCAGCTCATTGCTTTAAGAGAGTTTCCAGGCCATGGGGAAGGAAGAGGTAACCCAGGAGGAGACCAGAGGACTCCTTAAGTTGAGGAGTCAGAGCGCGGAGCCTGCAAAGACAGAACATACATAATTTGTAAGGCTGAGTTCTGGAGGGGATAGAACTTCAGAGATAGATATATAGAGAGAGCTTCAAAGACCTAAGTGCAGCTAATACACAAGTGTGAGGAAAATATCAAAGGCTAAGGGAAGAATCATCTAAAGAATTAGTGGTGAGAAGGCTGGGAATAGTGATGTTACTACCATACAACCTGGAAAAATCTCATGATTCATGGACATTGAGTAAAGTTCACTGAAGGATCCTATGTCAGTAATGGAGAATAAATAACCCTAAACTAAGCACCACTCCAGATCTGATTATAACTTTTTTAAAGAAAAACATTAAAACTTGACTATATCCCAGAACAAAACTCAAGAATATTTATAATAATATAAAAATTACCCAGATAAAATTACAAAATTTTCAATTACCCAGATACAATTCACAATATCTATCATCCAATAAAAAATTGCCAGGCATGCAAAGAAGCAAGAAACTATGACCAATAATAAAGAGACAATTAAACAATCAAAATTCATGCAGAATTGGGAGAGATATTAGAATTGGCAGACAAGGATATTGAAACAATTATAACTGTATTTCATATGTTCAAGGAGACAGAGCTGACATAAAAATATTTGGATCAAACATTTGGAGATAAAAACAATTGGGTAAGATTAAAAAAAATACTCCATATGAGATTAATAGCAAATTAGATATTGCAGAAAAGAAGATTAGTGAACCTAATTAGTGAAGACGTAGCAAGAGAAACTAGAAAAAGATTCAGAAAGAAAAGAGAATCAAGCAAAGTGAGCAGGGAATAAAATAATTCCCAATAAATTTAAAAGGATGCAAGTTGATCAATGTATGTTCTATGCCACAATGGATTTATAATATAAATCAGTAACAAAATGATCTCTAAAAAAATCTCCAAATATTTATAAGTAAAATAACACAATTATAAGTAAACTATGGGTCACAAAAGAAATAAAAATGAACTAGATAGTATTTTGAAGTAAATTAAAGTAAAAACACATTATATAGAAATCTGTGTGACTGCACTAAAACCACGCTTAAATGGAAAGGTATAACACTAAATACTGCAGTAGAAAAGAAGAACACTCTCAAATAATTGAATTCAATTCCACTTTAAGGAACTGGAAAAGAAGAGCAAATTAAGCACAGAATAATTAGAGAAAAACAACTATAAAGATCAGCATGAAAATCAGTGAGATAGAAAACAGAAAATGGAAAAATCAATGAAACCAAAAACTAGTTCTTTGAAAAGTTCAAAAAATTGACAAACATCTAGTTAGACTGAACACAACAAAAAGGAGGAGACAGAAATAGTCAGGAATAAGAACTTGACATCACTGCTAATTTTAAAGATATTTAAAAGATAATTATATGATATTATGAGTAATAATTATGCCAATTATTATTATCATAGTAATTATGGTAATCTAAATGAAATGGGTAAATCCTGGAAAGACATACTAACAGAGTTCACTCAAAAAATACAACAAAACTAATCAAGAAATAGAATTTGTTTTAAAATTGTCTGATAGAGAAAATTCCAGACCCAGATGACTTCACCAATAAATTCTTAAACATATGAGGAATAATAATATTGATTCTACAATAACTCTTCTAGAAATTTTAAAAGGAGGAATTAGTTTCCAAATCATTCTAAACAAAATTTTAGCAAATCAAGTCTGACATTACATAAAAAGGGTAACATATCAGAACCAAGAAGTTTTTATTTCTGAAATGTAAATCTGGTTTAACATTCGAAAATCAATGTAAATCACCACATTAACAGTTCAAAAAAGAAAAAAAAAACACATGATAACTTCTATGTACATAGAAGAAGCATTTAATAAAGTCCAATATCCAACCCTAATAAAAACTTTATAAAATAGGAATATACAGAACGTTTTTCAACCTGTATCCCCTGGAAACCTATAGCTAACATCATATTTAATGATAAAAATGTGAATGCTTAGCTCTCAAAAAGGATGTCCACTTTCACCACTTCTGTCCATCATTGTACCGGAGGGTTCAGCCAGTGCAATAAGCAAAAGAAAGTCATCCAGATTAGGAGGGAAGAAGTTAAATTGTCTTTATTTGTGGAAGATAAAGTCATCTATGGAGAAAATGTAATGATATATAGAATAAAGCTGCTAGAATCAACAAGAGTTCAGCAAGGATGTAGGACACAATACCAATATGTAAAAACTAACAGTATTTCACATTCTCTCAAAGATAATCAGAAATTTGATTTTTAAATATAATTTATAATACCATCAAAATATATGTAATATTAATGGTAAATCTGAAAAAAAGGAAGATATGAAAATATGTACACTGAAAACTACAAATAATTGCAGAAAGAAATTTCACAAGACCTAGTAAGTGGAGATGCATAATATGATCATGTATCAGAAGGTCTAATATTCTTAAGATATCAATTTTCACCAATTCAATTCATAGTTAATGCAATCTCAATAAAAATCTCAACAGCTTTTTTTCTTGGTGAAAATTAAAGAACTGTTTCTGAAGATTATATGGAAATCGAAAGGCCAAAAATAATCAAAACAACTTTGGATAAAAAGAATAAGAATAAAAAATTAACTCTACCTAATTTCAAGATTTATTATAAAGCTACAACAGTAAAGACAGTGTGGTATTGAAAAAGATCCACCTCCACGTGGGCAATTGATATTTGACAAAAGCGCAATGGCAACTTCATTGACAAAAGATAGTTTTTGTAACAAATGATGCTAGAATGATTGGATACCGATGAGCAAAGAAATAAATTTTAATCCATATATGTAGCAAATTTTTTAAAAATGAAGGGGAACGTAGCCATTTTGAAATATGGTCAGAGAGTTCTCCATAGCAAAGACTTAGCATGTGAAAAGACTTTACCAGAGCCTTTTTAAACTGGAAGAAGGAAAATTACCCAACTCCAGTTTCCTGTCTCAGCTGAGAAGGGAAAAACGCTGAGAGACACTTGGGGAAATCACAGCCCGGGGACACAGACCTACTAAAAGATTGAGATTTAATTATAATTATAGAATGCTTACCCTGCCCCCATACCTTACCACCACATCAATGAGACTCTAATAAAGTTGTATTATAGCTGAAAGAACTGCAAGCTGCACAGTTTATTTAAGAAGGTGTTTTTGAGGAAACCCAAAAACAAAAAAAGAGATAGAAATGACACCAGAGGAAATCGAAGACACTGAAACCTATGGTTACAAGAGATATTTAACCCAACCCCTAGAATAACATAACATAGAATCCAAAATAAAGGCCTGTTTCCCTCAGTTCATACTACCCAATATACCATGTCTTGTTTTCCACAAAAAAGTACAAAGTGTGACAAAGTTTAAGAGTCTGAAGAGACAAAGCAAGATTCAAAACGAGACTCATATATGACACAGATTTATAATTATCAGAGAATTTAAAATAACTATAATTAATATTCTAAGCATTCTAATGAAAAAGGTGGACAACATATGAGAACACATGGTAAGAAGAGAGATAGAAACTCTAAGAAAAAATCAAAAGGAAATGCTAGAAATCAAAAACACTAAAAGAAGCAAAGAGTTCCTTTAATGGGCTCATCAGTAGGCAGGACAAGCCTGAGGAAAGAACTAGTGAGGTAGAAGATATGTCAATAGAAACTTCTCAAACAGAAATGCAGAGGAAAATTAATGAAGAAAAGGAACAGAATTTCCAAGAACTGTGGGGCAATTTCAAAATGTGTAATACATATGTAATAGGAATACCAGAAGGAGAAGAGAAGATAGAGCAGAAGAAGTATCTGAAGTGATAATGGCTGAGATTTTTCCAAAATTAATGACAGACACCAAATCACAGATCCAGTGAACAACGAGTAAGATAAAAAAATCTACACTTAATTACTACACATCCAAATTGCTGACAGCCAAAGGCAAAGAAAATATTGAAAGCAGCCAGAGGAAATAAATGTATTTTACTTATAGAGGAACAAGGATAAAAATTATATCAGACTTCTCTTCAGAAACCATGCGAACAAGAAAGTGAAGTAAAATTTTTAAAGTTTTGAAAGAAAAAAAATAATTAGAATTTTATATCCAGAAAAACTGTCCTTCAAAAATGGAGAAACATTTTCTCTGTAAAACCCAAATTAAGGGAATTCATTGCTAACAGATCCTCCTATTTAAAAATAAAAAGTTAAATTCTTCAGGGAGAAGGAAAATGATGTAGGTCAGAAGCTCAGATCTACATATAAAAAACAAATGTCTAAGAAGGAATAAATGCAGGTAAGATCTGTTTCAAATATTTTCTTTTTCTTAATTGATCTAATAGATAATGTTTGTTCAAAGTAATGATAGTAACCATATATTGGATGATTATAGAATATCTATAAATAAAATGAATGGCAGCAATGTTATAAGGGGCAGAAATTGGTAATACTTTGTTAGATCAGTTATAGTAACTTTATGGTATATGTTATAGTGATATAGTGCTATTTAAAAGTGTACTTAAATTAGTTGTACATCATATATATTGCAAACTCTAAGATAAGTAATAAAATACTTTAAAAATGAAGTATGATTGATATTAACTTTTGCTATACATATTTTTATCAGTGCCAAATATCCTCATAAATATTTGTTTTTTTTAAGAAATTTCCATGACCTTTATTGGAAACGTTCTTCATTCTGAATTTTCCTAAATGACTTCCAATTTTAATTTACAAATGAGTTTATATTTACCATTCCTAATATTTAAGCTAGACAGTAAGCTAGACAGTTTTTATTTTTTATTTTATTTTATTTTAACAGAAGAAAGGTATACAAATTAATTTAATATGTTTTACATGATACAGAAATCTTCACAAGGAAATGAAGTCCTGAAGAAATGGTTAAGCCTGAGTGTTTTTATGCTAGGTTTGATGGATGGGGCAAGTCATGGAGAGATATGATAGGACAAAGAGTATGTGCTAAGTAAGCTGGGGGAAACTCAGAAAGCCCTGTTTATTCAGATTCTTCTTGGTGTCCCTCCATCTTGGAAATAAGTATGCTCCTTTCCTCTGAGTGTAGGGAGGACACCTCTTTTTTTTTTTTTTTTTAATATTAGAGTATAGTTGATTAAGCATGTTTTGTTAGTTTGGGGTGTACAGAAGAGTGATTCAGTTATACATATACTTGTATCTAGTCTTTTTAAACGACTCGTATTTCTAGTCTGAATTAGCCCTTTCATATCCTTACTATGCATGTTAAGAAACAAAGTGATTTAATAACACAGGTACACACATGAATATGGAGGAATCTTCTGTCAACAGCAACAGCATTGATGCCCTTTGTTTACCCACTTAATATGCTTTCATTGGGAAATCTTATATTCAGTGGAAGTAAATTTAAGTTTTTCCTCATGGTAGCCACTGCACATTTTGGATTCAGGCTGTCTTAAATTCTCCTATTTAAAATATAATCAAAACTCCTTTCTTAGTAATGAATTAATCAATATACTCTGCAAACATCAGCAAATCTGGGAAAAATTTAAAATATACAGTCAATTATATGTTGCAAAGAACTTCATTCTACATGTGTGTAAATTTAATAATATAAATTCATTAGAAAAAAAAAAACTGACTCTAAAATCTCTCATTTGCAAGATACTTGAGATAATGAACTTCCTTTTTTCCAATGTGGTTTTGGTAACATACACCATATTTTTTGCCTATATCTAAAAATCTAGACATTTCCTAGCCTGTGCTTGTACTCTGAGAATTAGAGTAATCATTTTGTGTAGGGCTCAGAAAGCTTTGAAAGCTAATATAGGATGAACCTAGAGTGAAAAAAAAATCTCTTTTCATAGGTATAAGTCACATACTAGAGTCTGGTGTCTGCAATGATATATGAAAAAGAAAAAAAGTGACATTATTTTCATGCCTATTGTGACAGATATATAAAGGTTTTCCATTGGTCATGATAATCTCTTGGAATAAATTTAACATTTGGGACACATATTGATACATTCAGGAGTCAAAGACAGAAGCTCTATCTGTTCTATCTGTTCTAAGGAGGATTTCATGAGTGAGAATTTTATGATATTCAAATTAATGGGTATATTAATTCACTAAGATTTAGATTCTGAAAAAAATCTAAAAAAGAGTGGGGAGATATATATATATATATATATATATATCTATATATATATATATATATATATATATATATAAAACTGATTCACTTTACTGTACAACTGAAATTAATACAACTTTGTAAATCAACTATACTTCAATAAAAAATTTAAAAAAGATTTAGATTATTGTCCTTATATTAAAAAAAAACACATAGCTTTATTTTCAGTAGAATAATATTAAAAATAAAATATTCCTGCTTACATTTTGCAATTCTTTTATCTCTTATGAAAATTATATTGAATGTTATAGAAATTAAATTTTTCTTTAATATTTTCTAATTTTCTTCAGTAAAATGTCTTAACTTTAAAATTGCAGATATATCACTGACATACTCTGACATTTTATTGACAATTTCTGCACTTTTTTAATCCTTGATTTAACTATCAATATAAGAAATAAGATCTGAGTTAAGATTTAAAAATATATATATATATATCTATCATGTGAAATATTACAAATTAAAAAATAAAAAGGAACATAATAGAAAACTACACAATAAACAAGTGCCAGTATACATTGCATTTCTGAGGTCTTTGAAGAGCCTTTTGAAAAGTCATGGCTTAAGGTGACTTCAGTGATAGAAATCTGAGTAGATTGAAGAAAATATTTCCTTAGCAATGCTATACAGAGAATGGAAAAAGCAAATTAAGTTCTCCTAAATCAGAATTTACAAGATAAATGATAAATTTAACTCCATTTTTTCCCCACATCATTTAAACAAAGGAATCAATTAAGCAAAATATTAAAAACCAATGAATCAAAGAGTGGCATAGAATAGTAATTAGAAAATAATTAGTTAATAAAGTAAGATGGTAATGGAGAAGTCATCAAATGACAGTATCAGAACCAGACCATTAATGAGAAGTGACATTGAAGAATAGAAATGCCAAATACAACAGCAACTATGACCGAGTGCATATTGAAAAGACTGATACAGATGACAATACCTCCAGAGTTTAAGTTTTCCCAGTGCTGATTTAGTATAGTTAGAGGAGAAAAATAAGTATCTTTAAAATTATGTTACTCTAGAGATGACTTCCAACTAAATCATCTCATATTTAGAAAGTGATTAATTTGAGCTTCTTACTTCAACTTTAGTTATCTTTTGTTTAAAACTGATCATGATTTAGTTTTCTAAATAGAAATAGTTAAGGTGCATATACACCATGCATTAGGAGCTCCATGCGTCTCTTCACAGCTTAAAACAAGGGAGGAAAGTAGTATGTTATTAAGTTCAGGTCAGTATGACATGACAAGAGTAAAATAGATAGTTAATATGATTCCTGTATCCATCAGACAAAAACAGAATCAGTAGAATGTGTGAATGTGTGTGTGTGTGTATAAAGAAATTTCTTTCAAGGACTTGATTTTGGCTTACACAATTGTGGGGTCTGGTTAAGGAAGTCTGAAATCCATAGGGCAGGTTGGCATGCTATATAGTCTCTCAGACAGGAGTTGAGGTTGGGGTCCAGAGGTGGGATTTCTTTCTTCTTCAGGGAAAAGTCAGTTTGCTCTTATGTCCTTTGGATTAATTATACAAAGTCTACTCAAAGTATGGAGGATAATCTCTTTTTATGGAAGTCAATTGATTATAGCTATTCATCACATCTACAAAATACCTTCATAGCAACACCTAGGTTAGCAACAATTTCATTAGTGTTTGAATAATTGAGTGCTACAGTCCTAGCCAAGTGGACACATAATAATCACCAAAATTCCTAACTACTCCTCTGTTTCCAGAACCATTTCTCTTTAATAGAGAAGGGTTTTCAAAAACAAACCTTTTCAGAAAATATTATCTAAGTCTTAGCAGTTAGCTCCTCCTCTAAGATTAGTCTTTGTGCAAACATAAACATAAAAAAGAAAGAATAAAAGAGAACAAGGTTGGAAGACTGATGATGCTACTTGACTTCTAGACTTGCAATAAATCAAGACAGTGTAGTATTGACAAAAGAATATACAAATACATACTTGGAACTGAATAGAGAGCCCAGAAATAGACCCCTATAAATATAGTCAACTGGTCTTTGACAAGGAACAAAGACAGTACAATGGAAAAAGATAGTCCCTTTAATAAACTGTGATGGAACAATTGGGCATCCACATGCAAAAAAAAAAATGAATCTAGACACAGACCTTACATGCTTCACCAAAATGAACTCAAAATGGATCATAGATATAAATGTAAAAATGCAAAACTACAAAACTCCTAGAAAATAACATAGGGGAAATTACAGATAACTTTGAGTATGGTGATGTTGTTTTAGACACAATATAGGATCCATGAAAGAAGTAATTAATAAGCTGGACTTCATTAATATTAAAGTTTCTGCTTTGCAAAGGACTATGACACAGACTGGGAGAAAAATATTTGTAAAAAACACTTCTGATGAAGGACTGTTATCCAAAATAGACAAAGAAATCTTAAAACTCAAAAATAAGAGAACATGGGACTTCCCTGGCGGTCCAGTGGTTAAAAGTCTCTGCGCTTCCACTGCAGGGGGCGCAGGTTCAGTCCCTGGTTGGGGAATTAAATCCCACATGCTGCCCAGTGCAGCAAAAAAAAAAAAGAAAAAGAAAAAAGAAAAATAAGAGGACCTTAATAGACACTTCACCCAAAAAGATACACAGATGGCAAACAAGCATATGAAAAGATGTTTCACATCATATGTTCTCAGGGAAATTAAAATTAAAACAACAATGAGATACCACTGAATACCTGCTAGAATGGCCCAAATCTGGAACACTGACAATACCAAATGCTGAGGAGGGTATGGAGCAATAGAAACTCTCATACCTTACTGGTGGGAATGCAAAATGGCATGGTCACTTTGGAAGATAATTTGATGGTTTCTTACAAAGTAAACATACTCTTACTATACAATCCAGCAGTTGTACTCTTTGGTACTTACGGAAAAAGTTAGAAATTTACATCCACACATAACTTTTTATAGCAGCTTTATTCATAACTGCCAAAACTTGGAAGCAACTATGGTGTCCTCGGTAGGTGAATGGATAAACACACCTGTGGAATATCCAAACAATGGAATATTATTCCTTACTAAAAATAAATGAGCTATCAAACCATGAAAAGACATGGAAGAGCTTTAAATGCATATTACTGAGTGAAAGAAGCTAATCTGAAATGGCTACATACTTTATGATTCCAACTATATGTCATTCTGGAAAAGAAAAGACAAATTATGGACACAATGAAAAGTTCAGTGGTTGCCAAAAGTAGTTTTGGAGAGCAGGGAGAAGGGATGAATAGGCAGAGCATAGAGGATTTTCAAGGAAGTGAAAATATTCTATATGGTATTATAATGATGGATATATGTCATTATACATTTTTCCAACTCCAAGAGTGAACCCTAAGCTTAACTATGGACTGGTTGATTATGATCCATTTATATAGTTTCATTTTTAAGACAAATGAAGGATTTTGGTGAGTGATTTTTTTTCAGCTGAGAATAATTGACATATAACATTGTGTATAAGTTCAAGGTGTACCATGTGTTTATTTGATATATTTACATATTGCAATATGTTTTTAACCAACATAACATTAGCTAACATCTCTATCATGTCACATAATTATCTTTTTTGTGTGTGGTGAGAACAATTAAGATCTAGTCTCTTAGCAACTTTGAAATTTGCTAATTTTGCTAATAATGCAGTATTGTTAGCTAAAATCACTATGCTGTATATCGGTTTATACTGTAAACATCTCCCCAATTCTTCTACTTCCTGGATAACCACCATTCTACTCTTTGTTTTTCTGAGTTTAGCTGTTTTAGATTCCACATTTAAGTGATACCATACAGTATTTGTCTTTCTCTGTGTGACTTATTTAATGTCACTTAGTATGCGTACTCAAAGTCTATCCATATAGTCACAAATGATAGGATTTCCTTCTTTCTTGTGGCTAAATAGTATTCCTTTGTGTATGTGTGTATATAGACATATATATATATATACATATATATACAAATACTGATATATATCTATATACCACATCTCCTTTGATGTTGTTGATAATGCGGGAGGGCTATGCATGTGTGTGGGCAAGGGGCTTCTGGTAAATCTCTGTACTTTCCTCTCAGTTTTGTTGTGAACCTAAAACTGCTCTAAAATAACAACATATTAAGAAAAAAAGAAGTGAAATGGATGGGTGTTTGAGAAGCTTATGGCAATTGTTCTGACAGTTATTTTTTTCTGGGAGATTGGTGGACATTTGGCCTCTTCGTTCGAATTCTTTGCTGCCCAGACATCTCCTGAAACATGTAGGATCAACATAATAATGTTTTAATGCTCCAGAAAATCTTTGCTTGATTCAATCATACACAAGGAATGGAATGGGGACCTCACAAAAATTGTTCAGTATCACATGAAGTCAAGATTATTTTGACTATCCTTTTTCTGTTTTTTCCATAATCAGTGTTTAATATTCTGAGGACTAAAAAACAAAATTAAATATTTTTTACTTGATTAGTTTTATTTCCTCTGAATTTCTTCTAAGAATTAAACAAACAAACAAACAAAAACAATCACACTTATTGATTCAGAACCATAGATTTTACTTCAGGAAAATATAATACCTTTCAAAAAGTTATAATTTCAATGTTAGCTGACAAAATTACTTCCTAACATTTCATTAAAAAGGATAAAAACTCTTTCCCATCCAAAGATTCCTATGTTTGAATTACAGTACTGCAAGGCACATTCAGAACATACCTCCTTCAAAACACACAGATGCTAAATTCCCTGAAATAGAGTTTTAAAATCCTTAAGCAAGTAGTAATACTACAAAGTTAGCAATTCTTAGGTAAAAATGTTGCTCCTACAGGACGATGCACCTTTCTTAAAATTAATTAAGCATGTATGTATAAACAATCCTTTCTTAAAATCTTTGTACTTGAAATGCAGATTTAGTGATGCTGAAGACAGCACTAAACAAACCTGAAAAGTACAACAGCTCAATAAATTTTATGTAATGCCTTCATAAGAGATTGTATCATCTCATCTAGTATGTCCAAAGACTTGATTTAATAATGAGTAGCTACACAGAAAATATTTTCTTTCTTTCTTTTTTAAACAATGTTTCCTTCACCTGTAGCATCAAATCTTTTATAAAGGATGCCAAATGAATCATAAATTTTTTTGGTAAAATTGAAGTCAGGACCATTTAAATGCTTCTACTAAATTTAATACTTCTTACTTAGGGACCAGCTACATATTGCCCTCTGAAAATTCTTGGTCAGTCATGTCTAACCATAACAGCATTTTAAGAGGTAGATATTTTTTCCCATGATGCATTTTTGTTATTAAATGTATTGTCAAGAAAGTAAAAGCAAGCACTGTGTTTTTTTTAATTATAAGGGTCTAGTGAAAAGAAAAATAAAAGACAGTTATGACATTTGTTACACTCTGACATTTTAACAGTCATGGTATTGGATGTTTTGCAACCAGTGCATTATGACACATCATATTTTTTACTTGAAATATCAAGTCCATAGAATACTATTTTAATTTGCTTATGTCTTCATGATGTGAATTATTAAAATAAATTAGCTATCCCAAATACATTTGCCTCTGCATGGTTATAGAACATAAGGCAACATTTATTAGAACACATATTCAGAGCATTTCTATAGAGCAATCTATCAATAACCTTCCAATTACTGCCAGCTTTCGGTTATGAGAATATTAATCCTTAAAGTTAAAATTTTTCACATTTTAATCCAAAATATAAACGAGTGTTATATTTGTCTGCTTTTATGAAGATGAGAGTAGGACATCTTACTGTGCCATCAGTAGTATTTTAAAAAATCAAAAACATAAGACTGGAATTTTGCACTATCATTAAAAGAACTAGATCAGAATTACATAAATAATGTGAGAATTTTATGCTGTGTACTCAATAGCCCTAAAATGATAAGCTACTTATGAAACAAAAATAATTATTGTAATTGCATATCACATCAACAATTTCTGAAGTCAGTTTTTCCCCTAATTATACATTGTCAGGTTTCCATGGGAATAACTTTATATTTTAATGCTGAAGTAGGTAATTATTTATTCATTTATATTTCTACTATCAGAAAAATGCTAATCATCGTGCTCCATGAACTATAACTTTCAAAAGAAATTGATTGAAAGGCAGCATTCTTGGGTTTTGGTGTTTGAAAAAATTTGTATCTCTATTAATGCTTATGGGATAAAAGTTATTAATACTGCAAAGAAATTAAATCCCCTGTGTAACATTTTTTACTTATTAATGGATTAGGGTTCTACAATATTTGGTGATTTAATTTAAAATTTCCTAAATTAAAAGGAAATTATGAACATATTAGTTAAAAAACAAGTCCTCCCAAAATGACTGAAATTAAACAGTCAATGTGATTTAACACGCACAGGTATCTGAACACTCATTTGAAGCTGAGGGTCCATTTGACTTGTTTTTCTTTCTTTTTTTCTTTTTAACGTCTTTATTGGAGTATAATTGCTTTACAATGGTGTGTTATTTTCTTTTTTATAACAAAGTGAATCAGCTGTACATATACATATATCCACATATCCCCTCGCTTTTGTGTCTCCCTCTCACCCTCCCTATACCACCCTTCTAGGTGGTCACAAAGCACTGAGATGATCTCTCTGTACTATGCAGCTGCTTTCTACTAGCTATCTATTTTACATTTGGTAGTATATATAAGTCCATGCCAGTCTCTCACTTTGTCCCAGCTTACACTTCCCCCCTCCCTGTATCCTCAAGTCCATTTTCTACGTTGACATCTTTATTCCTGTCCTGCCCCTAGGTTCTTCAGAACCATTTTTTGTTTGTTTGTTTTTATATTCCATATATATATGTGTTAGCATACGGTATTTGTTTTTCTCTTGCTGACTTACTTCACTCTGTATGACAGACTCTAGGTCCATCCACCTCACTACAAATAACTCAATTTCATTTCTTTTTATGGCTGAGTAATATTCCATTGTATATATGTGCCACACCTTCTTTATCCATTCATCTGTCAATGGGCACTTAGGTTACTTCCATGTCCTGGCTATTGTAAATAGAGCTGCAAAGAACATTGTGACTCTTTTTGAATTATGGTGTTCTCAGGGTATATGCCCAGTAGTGAGATTGCTGGGTCATATGGTAGTTCTATTTTAGTGTTTTGAGGAACCTCCATACTGTTCTTCATAGTGGCTGTATCAATTTACATTCTCACCAACAGTGCAAGAGGATTCCCTTTTCTCCACACCCTCTCCAGCATTTATTGTTTGCAGATTTTTGAATGATGGCCATTCTGACCCGTGTGAGGTAATACAGCATTGTAGTTATTTTTTTGCGTTACACAGGCCTCTCACTGTGGTGGCCTCTCCCGTTGTGGAGCACAGGCTCTGGATGCGCAGGCTCAGCGGCCATGGCTCACGGGCCCAGCCGCTCCGCGGTATGTGGGATCTTCCCGGCCTGGGGCACGAACCCGTGTCCCCTGCATCGGCAGGCAGACTCTCAAGCACTGCACCACCAGGGAAGCCCATTATGGATGTCTTGAAATCCAGTTGATATAAGATGTATGGAAGGTATAAGATGTTATGGAAAAGCCCAAATAAACTTTTTGGCCAACCCAATAATTGGAATGCATGAGGGTTGCTGCCTTGTGGTAGAGCAGTGACGTATAGAATATGGTCTTTTCCTTCCTCTGTTCCTTCTCCCAGTCTAAGATGGACTGGAGCTGCAGCAGCTTGTACATCTTCTCTGAAGGTAATTTGTGAGAGAGAGCAATCAGCCACTCTTGTTACAAAGTCATGAGCAGGTAGGTGAAGCCCCTTTTTAATTGACTTTTTCTCACTTCTGTCTCATTTCCCTTTTTCACTCTTTCCTTCTTCCCATTGTGTTTGCCCTCCCATTAAAGTGTTAGCGTATAAACACATAATACATTGTGCTTTTTTTTTTCCCTCAGAATCAGTTTTCAAGGGAACCTGGGCTAATGTGATCTCAAAGTGGAAATGGCATATTTAAATTACTTTAAAATATAACAATAGTAAAACTATAGTGCCAAATACTGGACTAAAGCATATGATAAAGAAAATTAAAAAAAAAAATTGCTAAACTTGAAAATGGCCAAAGATGATTTAAGAGGAGAGTGAGAAATTAAGGTATGTGTTAGGAGGAGAAAAAAGTTACTTTGACTTTAGAGTCTTTAGAACATTATCCTGTGTTCCCCTAATATGGGGCTTTCAGACTCTCATCAAGTATCAGAAAACTCTGTTGAAGGGGTCCAGAACGTGCCATGCAAAAATATGCCACTTAGGCATGTTCCTGAACCCAGCTCCAGCTGCTCAAAGGCCAGTTCTCGAGAGACAAGTGTTGTTAGGAAGGAAAAGTTGCTTTATTTTGGAGGCCGGCAACCAGTGGGGAGGGCAGACGCCTGTCCAACGGCCGACTCCCTCCCGCTGGCAATCAGGGTGCAAGAGTTTTATAGACAGAGGGAGGGGGCTACATGCAGAAACAATACAGTCAGCTCTGACAGTCATCTTGAAATTGGTCATGTGGGGGTCTGACCAACATCATCTTGATTGTTTTAGGTACAGTTAATCTTCAGTTCCAGAGTCAGTTTGTTTCCATTTCTTTGAGTTCAATTCTTGGAATTGTGGCAGCTTATGTCATGGCTACAGTCTGGTCATCATGCAGTTAACTTCTTCCAGCTGGTGGAGGTTTTAGTATCTATAAGAGAGCTCACAGGATATGGCTCAGAATATCTATAGCCCTTGAGAAGGAACTAAAAGTCCTTGACTTTGCTTAATGACCAAACTATTATTATTTGGTCTCCTGTGACTGTTTTCCTCTGTTTCTGCATTTTCTCACTTCTCTGATTAAACTTATTCTTTAGCTAAAGTTTTTCCACAGACAAAAGGCAGGCTGAGGACATGGGGTCAAGGACCGTAGGGTCCTGCTCTGTTTCAGGAAGAAGAACTGTTTTGAGCTGAAAGCAATTGAGAATCAACAGACACAGGAAGAGTTCTCTGCCCTCCCCATATCTGCCTAAAAGCAAGGCATAAATTTTCCTTTGTGGAAGGTGTGCCACACACCCACCCTCACCAGGGAGAGATGAGTGACTCTTATTTTTGAAGACAGGGAGTCACGAAGATGAGTTTGCATAAACAGACCTGACTAAAATAGACCTATCTTCCATTAGTTCCCCCATATACTTTCTGGTCACTTCCCCACAATTTATTGTCCCTTAAAGCCCAAATCTTCTTTCTTCTGTTAAAAGGGTATATAAACCTTTGTTATATAACAGGGTATATAAGCCCCAGGATCTAACTGCTTTGATAAGCTTCAATTTTTTTTATGAACTCCTGTGCACATAAATACTAGTAAAGATTATGTGTCTTTTCTCCTAATCTGTCTTTTGTTATTTTAATTTGTAGGGGAGCTTGGGGTAGTGAGATTTGACCTTTGCGAAGTAGTTTTAGACTCTGCTGAAGACGCTTAAAAGTAAAAGCTGCATAGGGAAGAAATGTTAAAATTTAGGGAAATGTATTTATTTGTTGAATAACATTTATGAATATCTGCTTTGTTTTATGGCCTTTGATTTGTGTTATAGAGACCAATACTATAACAACTACAGCCACAAAATAAAGACAGGTATGAAAATGTGCCATGCCAAATGAATGTGATTCTTGATATAATACAGATATACAGCACATAATATGGAGTAACTGAAAATGGAACTGATAGAGATAGTATAGGATAGTTATACAAGTAGTTATAGAAGTCCAGTAGGGGATTATAGATAGAGAGGGAAACCTAGGGAACTTTGGGAGACCACTGTAAGTTAATGATCACTCGAGAAAGCTATCAGAACATTGTAGAAGGAAGCAAGCTTACTTAACTATAAAGCCATAAATAAAAGAATGAGATGTGCCCCAGGTCATTAAGTCAAAGAAAAAAATAAGTCCTGCATTCTGTTTGTTGAATTCAGCAAGATAATGATCCTTAAGCCCAAAAACAGGAGTTTAAGGGAAAAGTGACATTCCAAAGTAGGAGACCCTCATTGTACGGAAACCTGAGGTGATTCAACATATTTTAATATATGTTACTACCCTTCTGCTGATTTGAGTAAGCACTATTTACTAATTTGACCACATTGGGTCAGACACTCTCCTGCCCCATAAGAAGCAGAAGCTAGTGATGTAAGCCTGATGTCTACTCAAAGAGTGAGGAAGAAAGCAGTCTCTCTCTCTGCCACCACCACTTTCCTTTGATTATAAAAATGTAGCCCACTTAATCCTCTGGGCAGAGCCTCCCTGCCTGCTCGCTTGCATCTCTCACAAGCAACCTATATTAATAAATCTACTTCTTGCCCATCACTTTGCCTCTCTCTGAATTCCTTCTCCGCTGAGACACAAAGAACCTGAGCTTCAGTAAGTCCATACACCAGGTGAGTGATTCTAATTGAAAGATCATGGGTTCAAGTCCCAATCTGGGATTTGGCTGGGTTCAAGTCTCAATCTGAGTTACATAGTATCAGAACACTTGGAAAAGTGACAGAAGTGTTTATAGTAGCATTAATACTTAGCTGAAACAGTAAGCATTAAAAGAAAGTGTCCATTAAGCAGAATTAGAATGCTCTAGATTAAAACAACAAAAAAAGAATGAGACGTATACTTCAATATTTTCATGCAATTGTCATTGTTATAATTGCTATTGAATTCTGAGTTATAACTGCAACTTATAACTCCAAGTTCTGCAACTGTTGCCAAATAGCAGTAGAAATCAGGGTAATGAAGAAAAAAAATCAAGCTTATTGCTGCTAAATGTTGGGTTTGGGGATGAAGTTTAGACTTGGAGGCCAGTGGGCATGAATTACGTTTACTTTTCCTTTGTCACAGGGAAAGTTTGAGGATTACAGATTCCTGTAAAACTTTCATGTAGGAACAAAGAAGACCTGAATAAATGCTGACTTCAATGTGGCAAAGCCCTGAAAAAGAGATGAAAAGAATAGTGGATGATCCAATGTCCAGTTTCTTCTCTCAAACTCACCAGTTAGGCAAGTTTCTTTGGGGAGAACTCCCTGAGGAGAACTAAATAAAGGGTGAAGAGAAGCATGGAGAATTCTACCTGAAGAGTGGAACCTACCATTCCAACCTACTCTTGGTTCCTAACATCCTCTCCAGTTTTGTTCTCTTAGTCTGTTGGTCTTTGCTGTAAAGTATACTGCCTCTGAGGCCAGTGTGCCCCTGACAAGCAGAAATGAGCTTCATGCTGGGCAGTTCTTCTACTCTCCTGCAGCAGCTCCTCTAAAACCTAATACTGCATCTTCTTCATATATTTCCATATTGCTAACAAAGGGAACTTTATCTTTTGCCGCTAGGGAAAAAAATATATAATTTTATTTAATTCCAAAGGTATTCGAAAAATTCACTCTTTTTTAACTTTTATCTGTGTTATCCAATAAACCCACTAGAAGTGTTGCAATGAGTAAATGGCAACATAAAGTTTCTCCAAGAATAAAACACCAGCAACATAAAATGTCCCTAATTATAAATTCAACACTGTTATGTAGTTCCTGGAAAGAAATCTGCTAATTTTAAAGTTCCAAATAGATTAAAGTTAAAACAACAAAATAAAATGACCTTTACTTAAAAGTGTTGCTAAATATTTTCATTCTCTTCTCCCTACTGTTCACCATGCAGTCCAAATGTTATCAGTAATATAAAACTGAGAGTGTCATATCATGGTTTTATTTCTCAGGAAGGGACTGATTAATCAACTAATTGTAGTTCCACTATCAGTGAGAAAGTCTTGATTGTCAACCATCCCCTGGAGGGCAGCTTTTGGCATCATTGGCTCTGCAACTTGACTAGTCAGACCAAAATTTCTAAGACTTCCACACTTGGGTCTTCCCATTCTTCAGAGCACTGACTGGTCTGTTCTCTCAGCAGGGGGCAGGAGGTTGTTGCTGTTCTAGCCTGAATTGTCCTTCAGACTCATTTCCTCCAAGAAGAAGATACCTTACATTGACTGCCTGTACATACATCTATGGCTCTATGGGTAAAAATTATGGCTTTATAATTTTGAAAATTCCAGTCACTTTCCTACAAATGCATTGTCAACCTTGCCCCTCCTGCCTGGATGTACAGAGGCTCCAAAACTTCTACTGACCCAGTTCTGTCTATATACCTGTGCTGCCTCAAACTCTACCCTGGAGGGCAAATATCTATATCTATATGTATCCACACATTGATTCATTTAACCAAAAACAATGCTATGATTTTATAAAATAGAAAAGAGAAGTAAGTTTAAGAAAATTTCCTAAAGGAACATCAACTGTGACTAGATTATTCTAATTTTAAACATTTTGGAAAAATGACCCTTAAAATAATTCAAAGACTTTCCTTCCCTCTTAGGTTCTGTTTTATTGAAAAACAACAAGCAAACAAACAAAAAAACAAAATTTCTGCCATTTATTTATGGCTGTATTCCAAAGTAAATTAAAAAAAAAAATTCTGTTGAGATCAGCATTGAAGGAGACCCATTTGTTAATTTTTCTGTTTCATTACTTTTGTTAAAAATGAAGGTTTAATAGGAAGCAGAGAAACTAATAGTGGCTATTATGATACTCCCTCCAGAGTATCTTTTCTTTTTTTCTCCAAATTATATATAAGTCTTAAATTGGCGAATGCGTGCCATAAGTCATTAGCTTTTTCTTACATGTATATTTTGTTTAAGTAACAAATCACTGGTATATATATACATATATATATGTATATGTATATATATATATATATTTTTTTTAATACAAGCGAGTTTACTGACATAAAGCTAGAACATATGATAGATGTAGACACTATTCAAAGATGCTTTCTTTCATTTCTGCTTACATGTTAAGGTTTATAAGATGGAACTTTTCTTGGAAGTTGTTAAAACCACAGGGAGATCTGTGATCTTAGGACAGAGATGACCTCTTCTATGTTTCAATACTGTTTTTACATTAGCTCATTAAATATTGTAATTTAATCATTATATTTCTACTGTTTACATTCTTTACATCTGCCCATTACAAACTGAATACAACATATATAAATGAAGATATATATATCAAAAGCAATTTAGAGCTATTTAAACAAAAACAATGCTATATTAATTTTCATTGTATAAGACGGAGAAAGTTAACAGTTTTCAGGATTAAGTTAAAAGCCTCATATGTGCTTTACAATACTCTTCCATTTAGGGTTTTTCCTCAGTGAGGCATAAGTCTTCAGGAAGCTACCTAAATAGGAAGACAAATCTTCACTTTCCCATCTAACAGCCTAGAGAAGAGCTTCTGGACTTTAGTGGGGATCCATGAATTGGGGGTAATGAGAAAGCAGGGGATAAATTGTGACTCCCACCAACGAGCTTCAGGACAGTTGGTAGAATGCACTGCAGTTTGCAGTTTTCTATTTCAAACAAATATTTTATGAAGCTTAGTCATATACACCTGTGTTTATCTCCTCTCCATTACCTCAAATCTTTGAATTTAATCTTTTGTTGCTAAGTAACCAAAGTTTACTACCTCCAAAATGAGTCATTCTTTTACTGGTAATCAATAGCAAAAGTGTACAGATAAGAGTAGCTTGTTTAATGAATTGTTGCTGTTTTAATACCTTATCATTCAATCTGAGATAGACTGGAAATATTTAAAGGAATGATGTACTATGGAAAGGGTACATATACCCTTTTCTTTGTATTCTACATTGATTTAAAGACTAATAAATTGCTTAATAAATTTTACAGAAAAATGCTGTTAGAACGTACTTATGAACTTATCACTAATAAATAGTGAAATGGTATAATTATTTGTATAAGAAAAAGTAGAGACAATAAAATAAACCTCAGAAACATTGTAACAAGTTAATAATTTCATAATATCTTCTAAATTAGTCTACCTTGTGACATTTCTTTGATCACATTATGATAGAAAATGGTGGTGCAGACGTTTTAGAACCGATGTTTTATTCCAGAGAAACTTTCAGTTTATATAGAAAGTCATGGAGCAACACTAATAAAGAGACTATTTTGTAAGCATGCTCTTTCTACACTAAGTGATATAATATAATTAAAGACACGCTCTGTATCATTGAAGCATCAAGTGATTCACATTATGCAGTGCTAAAGCCTCCACCCATGAAATAAGTCATTTCTTATTCTGAGAAACTGACATCTGATTAAATATATATATATATGCAAAACTGTTTAGAAGTGTACAGTTTGAAACTCAGTAAACGTAAGTACTTGCTGTTCTTATCATCCTAACAGTCTTAGCATTTCTTAAACTGACATATATTCTGTGCACTTGTACAAGATAAAACTACTAGATGTTTTTAAAAACTTACTAAATCTATGAATTTTAGTTGGGAAAAAATTTTAAATATATAGTAAAAAGTAAAAAAATGTAGAGGATTAAGTTGTTCAGATGATTTTTGATTATAATTTAACTATGAAGTAGTTTACTATTTGAGTTTTCTACTTGAGAGAGTAAATTGAAAGGATTACATTGCAGACTCAGAATGAACACAACCAGTGCTGTGTTGGGTTAGTCTACTATGGCAGAGCATCTAGGCTGCTCAAACAGCAGGGAAATCCAAACTAGTTGCCTGACTTTAATGGTTGTTTGGATTGATTAGTCAATTTAATGAAAATTTTCAATAGACTATAGCCTATTTTATGTTCTTTTATGTAGAATATTAATTTGGCATTATGTCAAGATGGAAGGGTTAGGAGAAGTGGAAGTTGCAAAGAGACTCTTACTTTCACCAACAGTAAACATCTGCCAATGAGGAAGTTAAATATCTTCACCTCAGTTTCTTCTACTCTTGTTTCCATAAGAAAGTACAGGTTAAGATAGCATACACACAGACACACACACACACACACACACACACACACACACACACAAATTAAGCGCCCTCCCCACCTTTTTCGAGAAACCAGTTGCCTCTGTCTTTGTTCTCTATTTTTCCTATTGACTTTGATTCAAACTTATTTATGTAGATAAAGCTAAAAATCTTCAGTGTTTTGAAATAACAATCCAAGACACAATTGTGAGGACTCAGTTAAGCTGATCTCCTTACTAATTGGTGGTTTACAATTTAACAACTTATAACAGTGGCTGATAATAAGAGCAATATAGGGCAGCATTCTTAAAACTCCATCTCCAATTCCAACTTTGCTCTTTTACCTTTTTATCTTTGTCCTATATGTCTAATCACCAATTGGCCATAATATCATTGGTTCCCAAAGGCTCACCTCCAAAGGCAGAGACAAGAGCTTTCCATAAGCTTCTCCACTAGTTTTCTTTTACATTCCTACTCTGGCAGATGTATACATGCCTGGCTTTCCAGATTTTCTTGCTAGTTTTGACTTTTCTAACCACACAAGTGTTTCAGGAGGTTGGTTAGTAACTTTTTCCCTTTTGGAGCTTTTCTTCCTCAGGTTCTCTAGCAAATGTGTAAGGTGTCAATACTCAAAAGAGTTTTGTTTCACTGAAAAACACTGCATCATACAATGATATATTTGGGAGGAGGGAAACACTTACTCATAACTAGATATATATACCCACACTGCTCCTGCCAACCGTTCGTATGAGGAAGTCCAAGTAGAATATGGTTGCCAGATTTAGTAAATAAAAACATCCAATTAAATTTAGTGTTCATATAAATAACTAATAATTTCTAGTAAATTATGCCTCATGTAATATTTGGGATATATTTATGTTAAAAAATACTCATTTATTTGAAATTCAATTAGCTGGGCATTCTGTATTTTATGCGGCAACTTCAAATTGGAAGAAATCTGAGCAGACCCAGAAATAATGAAACCTAGAATGTTCTTTGATGTAACATAAAATGCATCATTTTGGTTAGATGTGCCCTTTACTTTGCCCTCAGCCTCTTTTCACATATATAGATATGTCATTGCCTATTTACAAGAGTCAGCTTTCCTCTTCTTAAGCAGACCATGGTGGTCAATTACTTCTGTCAAGAAGACACATGAAAGTGTTAATATGATGATCTGTCTACTTAATTGATTCATAAAAGCTGTCCTGCAGAGTTTCTTAAAGAGCTTTGGCTTATATTACATTTTTTTTAATGGGGAATCTATTGAATAGAACTGATTCAACATTCTAAAAACTGTCTTAAACTATTTTAAAATCAAGTGATTATTTCAGTCAATAGTTTATCAGACACAGTTGGAGAAATAAAATAGGTATGTAGGTCAGCAACTTAATAAATAAATGATGAATTCTCCAGTAGAAGCACAGGTCAACTGTTCTTAAACTGTGGTCCTAAAACACCTGGGGACACCATCATCACCTGGGATCTCATTAGAAACACAAATTTTCAGTCTCCATCATAGACATACTTAATCAGGAATTCCAGGAGTGGAGCCCAGCAATCTCTCCTTTCACAAGCTCTCTAGATGATTCTGATGCATGTGAAAGCCGAGAATCACTGAATTACATGAAAGACAGGCTTTTACTCATTTCCAGCCTTGATCTTTCAGATGAGTTCTCTTCCTATGAAGGAAAAAATGTATTACCTAGGGAATTGAGGGAATTACAATTTTAACTGGATCCTTTACCTGTGTACATTGTTCATCAAATGATTTGGAGACAAGAGCAGCTTGAAGGTGAATTTAATCAATGTAGATAACTAACAGGAATAATTGCCTCACTCTCTGCATTACTTAGTCTGCATAGAAATTGCCTTAAGCCATGTTCAAATGCCAATGGTGCATCAGTCTAGAGATAAGAGGTTAATGAATCTCAGAGAATTTTGAAGCTTGCATGGTTTTGAGACCAAATCATTACAGAATCATATCACTAAGCAAGTACCTGGGAATCAATATACTCAAGGAAAAGTATTAAAAATAAATTTTGGCTTATGGGACAGGGCTTGTAGCATGGGCTAAGTCAGTTTATATTGAAATAGCACTAGAATGTATTTTTTAAAATCTGCAACTAAAATGCACATTTAGTGCATTTTAGTAACTTTTATATGTGGCTCTGCATGCTATTAAAGATTTACAAATTTCATGAAGTGCTAATACTGGCATAATTATTATTGCTTTGAAACCGCTACACAAATTTATCATTTTACCTAACCTTGTAAATAGGAAGTTTTTTCTAAAAAAGAGATAATGAGGAATTAAAACTGGAGGATATGGTAATAGTGTTGAAAATTGTTAATATTTGTTGTTAACATTTCAAAGTAAGTATTTTCACTTAGGCAGCTTTTAACTTAACTATGCAGACCTAATATATTTTAATATATTATTAAAATTTGAATTGGAAACACTTTTGGTTCTTGTTTTATCATTTTAAATGGACAATTTAAAGCTATTATACTGTGAAAAAACAAAATTTAACTGGGTAAATGTAAAGATCAAATTTTCTTTATTCAACAGTTCATGAATCTGGTGGCATCCCATCTGGCAAATAGAAAGAAGCATGGAAAATGGAAGTTTTTCAATAGCAGAGAGAGGGTGGAACAAGGAAGTCAGTAACAATAGAAAGGATTATTTCAGACAAGGTCACCTTCCTTTGGGGGAAGACAGGGGTCTATGTGGCAGATTGACTCACTAGTGCTGGCCAGGAAATTCCAGACTGACTGGTTAAAAGTCACATTCCTGGGAAGGGCTAAAACTGCAGTTAGGTTAGGTATTTTATTAAGTCTTGGTTTGCTGACCTGGGGCTTAGCACATGTTACTCCATTTGGGACCTTATGTTTCTGTTTTAAAACAATATGTATACAGTTTTCTGATGAAAGTTCTTTCCCTTATTTATCTTTGAGCATTTATTGGAAATAAATGACGCATGATAGTAATTTTAATAAAAAATGTAAACATACTGTATCCTAAAATGTGAAAATATGTAGAAAATATATTTCAAAATTTGTCTTAATTCTACTTAAATCTAGGAGAATGTA
This sequence comes from Aethalodelphis obliquidens, assembly GCF_003676395.1. NCBI lineage: Eukaryota > Metazoa > Chordata > Mammalia > Artiodactyla > Delphinidae > Aethalodelphis > Aethalodelphis obliquidens. The sequence continues at coordinate 19,684,783 of NW_020837945.1, forward strand.
TTTAAAAAATATATTTAATTCAACAGTACATATGTTTTCTATCTAACTACTAAATCAATTCTATACAAATAAAAAATATCGTATTATTGGGGGGATGTGTTTATTTACATTGATTTGCCTTTGCATGTCATCACTGGCTGTAAATAATGGAAGTACCATTCTCTACATAGCAAGTTCTGCTTTTCCTAAGATAGAATGTGATTTTCATAAAGATATCTTTGAATAGTAAATAAAAGTTGTTTATAGCAACATGAGACATTTTCAATTCTGAAAAGACCCATACACATGAGATTATGAAAAGTAAAAGAAATGTGTATATATACAATATGACATATACAAGAAATACATATATAAACATATATAAACTTTATAATATACAATAGACATAAAGCAGGAGATAAGAGATCTTTTCCAATTTTTCTAAATAATCAGAGACTTGATTTTAAAGAAGGCTAAGTTATTTTAAGCCAGAGTAAGATAAGAAAGTGGATCTGAAGCCTACACATTCATTTAGAGTTTTGAAGGGCCACACTCTCGGGAGAAGTATGGACTAGAAAAAATCCACATGAAGGGAAAGGAGAACTAGAAGAAACCCTAACTATGTTGCCTGGCTTGTAGGTAAGAATCAAGTTTCTCTTGTCTATTGAAATTCATAGTCCTTACAAGTATTTAGAACTCCCAGCCTGTCAGAAAACTCCAGGCTGACAATGAATTTCAGGTATTTATTAACTGAGAGTGAGTAGGGTTTGAGGGCATATAGCAGAACCAAAATAAAACCAAAAAAATCTCTTTGTTAAGAAACATCCTCAACAAAACCTCTCAGACTTCCTGCAGATAAAAGTCTACCTACTTAATTGCACAATCAAGATTTCAAATGTGGGAAAATAAGCCAACAGTGAAGAGTCAACAGAGACAATAAACACCAGAAGTAGATTCCAGTATTTTTGGATATTTGAATTTTAAAATAAAGAAAATAAAATAATTTGTTCAAGAAAGCAAAATGTTAGAAAAACTTTGAGAAAAGAATATACTACTGTCAAAAAACTCCTCATACTTGAAAAGAAAATAGAACTTCAAGAATTTGCTAATAGTATAATTGAAAGTCATAGCTATTTTACATAAAACATAGTTAACAAAAGTTAATTTGCATAAAAATAGATCATTTCACAACCAAAAAGAAAACTAGTCCAGTTGAAGAAATATATAAAGTTGTACACAAAATGTCACATAAATTCAGCACCAAAAAGACAGGGAGTTGGGAAAGAATAGTTAAGAGACAACTGGATTATAATGGCATAAATAGGGATAGCTTCAAGATGGCTGGAGGAGCAAGATGTGGAGATCATCTTTCTCCCCACAAATATATCAAAAATACATCTACATGTGGAACAGCTCCTACAGAACACCTACTGAATGCTGGCAGAAAACCTCAGACTTCCCAAAAGGCAAGAAACTCCCCATATACCTGGGTAGGGCAAAAGAAAAAAGAAAAAATAGAGACAAAAGAATAGGGACAGGATCTTCCCCTCCGGGAGGGAGCTGTGAAGGAGGAAAAGCTTCCACACAGTAGGAAGCCTGTTCATAGGTGGAGAGAACAGGTGGGTGGGGGGGAAGCTTTGGAGCCACAGAGGAGAGCGCAGCAACAAGAGTGCAGAGGGCAAAGTAGAGAGATTCCCACACAGAGGATCTCTTCCTTTTAATTATATATATATATATATATATATATATATTTTTTTTTTTTTTCTTTTTCTCCTTTTGTGAGTGTGTATGTGTATGCTTCTTTGTGTGATTTTTTCTTTATAGCTTTCCTTTTACCATTTGTCTTAGGGTTCTGTCTGCCCTTTTTTTTTTTTTTTTTTTTAAAGCTTTTTGCACTTGTTTTTATTGGTGGATTTGTTTTTTGGTTTGGTTGCTCTTTCTTTTTTTTTAAATTACTTTTTAATTTTAATAACTGTTTTTTATTTTATGTTTTCTTTCTTTTTTTTTTTCTCCCTTTTATTCTGAGCCAGGTGGCTGACAGCTCCAGCTGGGGGTCAGGCCTGAGTCTCTGAGGTGGGAAGGCCAAGATCAGGACATTGGTCAACCAGAGACCTCCTTGCCCCACATAACATCAAACAGCGAAAGTTGTCTCAGAGATTTCCATCTCAACGTGAAGACCCAGCTCCACTCAACAACCAGCAAGCTACAGTGCTGGACCCTATGCCAAACAAATAGCAAGACAGGAACACAACCCCAGCCATTAGTAGAGAGGCTACCTAAAGTCATAATAAGGTCACAGAAACCCCCAAACACACCACAGATGCAGTCCTACCCACCAGAAAAACAAGATCCAGCTTCATCCACAAGAACACAGGCACCATTCCCCTACACCAGGAAGCCTACACAGTCCACTGAACCAACCTTACCCACAAGGGGCAGACACCGAAAACAATGGGAACTATGAACCTGCAGCCTATGAAAAGGAGACTGCAAACACTGTAAGTTAAGGAAAATGGGAAGACTGAGAAATACACAGCAAATGAAGGAGCAAGGTAAAAACCCACCAGACCAAACAAATGAAGAGGAAATAAGCAGTCTACCTGAAAAATAATTCAGAGTAATGATAGTAAACATGATCCAAAATCTTGGAAATAGAGAATGGAAATGGAGAAGATACAAGAAAGAATGGAAATGGAGAAGATACAAGAAAGGTTTAACAAGGAAATAGAAGAAAAAAGGAGCAAAGAAACAATGATGAACAACACAATAAATGAGATTAAAAATTCTCTAGAAGGAATCAATAGCAGAATAATTGAAGGAGAAGAATGGATAAGTGACCTGGAAGATAAAATAGTGGAGATAACTACTGCAGAGCAAATAAAGAAAAAAGAATGAAAAGAATTGAGGACAGTCTCAGAGACTTCTGGGACAACATTAAATGCACCAACATTCGTATTATGGGGGTCCCAGAAGAAGAAGAGAAAAAGAAAGGGACTGAGAAAATATTTGGAGAGACTATAGCTGAAAACTTGCCTATTTTGGGAAAGGAAATAATCAACTTCAGGAAGCGCAGAGAGTCCCATACAGGATAAATCCAAGGAGAAACATGCCAAGACACAAATTAATCAAACTAAAAAAAATTAAATACAAAGAAAAAATATTAAAAGCAGCAAGGGAAAACCAACAAATAAAATACAAGGGAATCCCCATAACGTTAACAGCTGATCATTCGGCAGAAACTGTGCAAGCCAGAAGGCTGTGACAGGACATATTTAAAGTGATGAAAGGAAAAGAACGTACAAGCAAGATTACTGTATCCAGCAAGGATCTCATTCAGATTCGACAGAGAAATTGAAACCTTTACAGACAAGCAAAAGCTAAGAGAATTCAGCACCACCAAACCAGCTTTACAGCAAATGCTAAAGGAAATTCTCTAGGCAGAAAACACAAGAGAAGGAAAAGACCTACAATAACAAACCCAAAAGAACTAAGAAAATGGTAATAGGAACACACATATCAATAACTACCTTAAATGTAAATGGATTAAATGTTCCAACCAAAAGACATAGACTGGCTGAATGGACACAAAAACAAGACTCATATGTATGCTGTCTACAAGATATCCACTTCAGACATAGTGACACATACAGACTGAAAGTGAGGGATGGAAAAAGATTTTCCATGCAAATGGAAATCAAAAGAGAGCTGGAGTAGCAATTCTCATATCAGAAAAAATAGACTTTAAAATAAAGAATATTACAAGACACAAAGAAGGACACTACATAATGATCAAGGGATTGATCCAAGAAGAAGATAAAACAATTGTAAATATTTATGCACCCAACATAGGAACACCTCAATACTTAAGGTAAATGCTAAGAGCCATAAAAGGGGAAATGGAGAGTAACACAATCATAGTAGAGGATTTTAACACCCTACTTTCACCAATGGACAGAGCATCCAAAATGAAAATAAATAAGTAAACACAAACTTTAAATGATACATTAAACAAGATGGACTTAATTGATACTTATAGGACATTCCATCCAAAACAACAGAATACACTTTCTTCTCAGGTGTGTATGGAATATTCTCCAGGACAGATCATATCTTGGGTCACAAATCAAGCCTTGATAAATTTAATAAAATTGAAATTGTTTCAAGTATCTTCTCTGATCACAACGTTATGAGATTAGGTATCAATTACAGGAAAAAATCTGTGAAAAATACAAACACATGGAGGCTAAACAATACCCTACTAAATAACCAAGATATCACTGAAGAATTCAAAGAGGAGATCAAAAAAAAATACTTAGCAAGAAATGATAATGAAAACATGGTGACCCAAAACCTATGGGATGAAGCAAAAGCAGTTCTAAGAGGGAATTTGTTAGCAATACCATCCTAACTCAGGAAACAAGAAGCAGGGCTTCCCTGGTGGTGCAGTGGTTGGGAGTCTGCCTGCCGATGCAGGGGACACGGGTTCGTGCCCCGGTCCGGGAAGATCCCATATGTCGTGGAGTGGCTGGGCCTGTGAGCCATGGCCACTGAGCCTGTGCATCCAGAGCCTGTGCTCCACAACAGGAGAAGCCACAACAGTGAGAGGCCCGCATACCACCAAAAAAAAAAAAAAAAAGTGAAGATGTAAATGGCACATAAAACATTTGATCAAATAAATACACATGGAATCCTGTACCTATAAGATTATATATATA